>NC_034591.1:42585538-42605613 GCF_900095145.1 Mus pahari
GGGTATGGGAATCTTTCGGGATAGCATTTGAAAGGTAAATAAAGAAAATAATAATAATAAAAAAAAATGAATAAGTCCCTGTCCAATGGTACACTATAAAAAATCTTTGAATAGTATGAGGAACGAATGCTGAGAAAATGATGTATAGAAAAATAACCCATAAACTCTTAAAATCAAGGTTTCTTTTTCTCCACTTCCTCCTCCTCCTCTTCCTCCTCCTCCTTCTCCTCCCCCTCCCCCTTCTCCTCCTCTTCTCCTTCTCCTTCTCTTTCTCCTCTTTCTTTGTAATTGAAAATAGATTCTTCTCTTATATAGTACATCCAACCTACAATGTCCCCTCCCTCCACTCTTTCTAGATACCCCCTCCACTTGCTCTCCCCCAGATCCACCCCCCTCCATTCCTCTTCAATAAAAGAGAAGGCCTCCAAGAGGCAACAACCAAACATGACAAAATAAGACAAAAGCCCTCACATCAACAAGACATCGGGACAAGATAACTCAATAGGAGGAAAGAGAATTTCAATAGCAGGGAAAAAAAAAAAAAAGAGTCAGAGAGTCAGAGACACACAGCTCTCCCACAGTTAGGAGTCTCACAGACTCCCAGCCATAACATACACACAGAGGACCTAATTCAGGCACACAAAAGTCCCATGCTTACTGTTTCAGTCTCTGTGAGCCCTGACTCAGTGGGTCATCTTCTCCTTGTGTCCTTCATCCTCTCTGTCTCCTACAGTCATTTCTCCCCCCTCTTTCCTGGTGTTCCCAAGCTGTGACAGGAAGGACCTAATGGAGACATCCAAGTTACACTGTCTCTCAGCAGAATGTTTGGCCGTGGGTCTCTGTACCGACTCCCATCCGCTGCTGGAGAGAGCCTCTGTGATGCTGATTGGACAAGGTACAGACCTGTGAGTACAGAAGAACATCATTAGGAATCAGTTCATCATTTTTTTTTTTTTTTGACAGTCACCAAAGCACACATTTCAAAACCGTTGTCAAAGTAACCTTCACACAAATCAACAAAGCTCACATGTTTGGGACCCATATCGGATCAAGACCATGGATGAAGCCTTTGATGGTACTTGGGTACAAATTTCTCATAGGCTTTAAACAGTGTGCCGTACATTCTGAATGATTTGCTTCTACATATGAGAGCCAGGAAGACAGTTGGCACTTACAGTATGAAAAACTGAGTCTATACATATGTGCCATTAGGTAGTCAGTTAGCTAAGACTGTCATGACCACTGTTTCCCAGCTGCTGATTCTCTCTCTCCCTCACCTCTCCCTCTTCCTCTCCCTCCTTCTACATTCTAAGTTAATAAGCTTGGTATGTTATAACCAGGCACTTTTCTTAACATTTATACATTTTTGCAAAACCTTCTGTCTCATTCTCTAGTCTGCAGCATGAGGCAATTAGGAAAGGCAGATGTCACATTCACTGCTCTGCACAGCGCCTCCCCCCCCACCCCCCAACCCCTGGCTGTCAAGAGTTGGCTGTAGGGATGTGGGGGGCAGGCTTTCCTCATCAGTACTTCCACAAGCAGCTGGGCATTTGCCTATCAGTCCATCTGCTAACACCAAGCAAAAGCCCATAAGTATTTCATAGGCGATGCCGAGGCCATGACAACGATAATGAGCTCAGGAAACGAGGTGCCCTTTCCCCTCACTTATCTTAGCTTTATGAAATATTTATTGGTAAGAAAATAGCATGAAAGAAATGTAAACACCTAAGAGATCCACATGAAAATGTTTTTTGGGGAAGCTAGAAACTCCTAGGGGAAAGATAACTCTCCAAATTGGAAGGGAATATTAGTAGTCATTTGATTCATCCTCTCAGATGTATGAGTTGCAGCGTGTGCCAGAAAAGTGCTAAACAGTCTCAGCCTGAACTCCTTCTTGAGATAGAAAACTAGCCTTTTTCGTAGGAGCATAGTTCAAAAGGCTGGGAATTAGGATAAAAAAAATTTACAAAAGTGCTTTGAGAGAATGATGGTTAGAAGTACTCCACCACCACCTTCATTTTGCAGTGATTCAGTAGCAAGTCTCTATCTTTGATGGGGTGCTTTGAAGACAGGGTGGTTAAATAAATTAAGAGGTCTTCCAGAAGTTCTAAGATAGCCAGGAACATCCTTTTGAGATTCAAAATGGGAAGATATTTTTAGAGGTAGATTAAAAGTGAGGTGTGATGGCTCCCACCTGTAATCTCAGCAGGTGGCAGGCTGAGGCAGGAGGAACATTCACAACTTTGAAGATAACATCCATTATATCATAAGTTCTAAGCATCTGTAGTTAAAGAGTGATAGTGTGCCACAAAAAGCCAACCAACCAACCAACCAACCAACCACCACCACCACCACCACCACCAACAACAACAACAACAACAAAAAATTGTGGATTTAAATACCATTAACCAAGACTTAGAGTAGAAAATGGTACATATGTACTTTATTTATACATACATGTATGTATGTTATATAAATACCCAGTTTAGATCTGCATTCTATTCCTAAGACATCTCATTATGTAAACAAAAGTATTCCAGAATCTAGGAACTATATATAGTATAATATGTATTATGGAAATATATATTTCTGTAATAGGAAGAGCTGGCATCTCCTATGAAAGATAAGTGCGAGATGGAGAGGAGGCTGGGGATGTGTAGTCTACAACTTGCATTGGAAGTGGGAGGCTGTAGTTCTGTTGTCCCCTCCTGTTCATTTTACATCTTCACACATCATTTACCACAGACATAAGTCATCTTACCCTTCTGCTTGCAAGCATTTACATATGGCACCTTTTTAATGAAAAAATCCAAAAGCATTTGAATTGCTCAAAAATCTGAAATATTTAGGGTGCCAACATGATACTAAATGTGGAAAATCCAATGGCATTTTAAAAAGTATTTATTTTTTAAAGTATTATATAAAATTATGTTATATATAAAATATATAAAATACTTTAAAGTATTATATAAAATTACATTAAAATTATGTACATAAGCTACACACAAAGCATAAATGAATTTAATACATCTCATTATATAAATGAAAGTATTCCAGAATCTAGAAAAAAAAATCTGATAGAACAATTCTAGTCCCAAGCATTTTGCATAAGACACATTAACCCTCTAATAGAATTATCCTTTTTTTCCATCTAAAATTTTATTCTACTTAGAATTTTTTTCTTTTTGCTTTTATTTAAGCAAATGAGTGAAGAAACATAGTTAATCAGCTTCCTATTTGCTGGTAAACTGAATTCAAATCCTAGAACAGTAAAGCTTTTCCTTTCCAACTTGTTCTTCATAATAAAGTATCATCTTTGCCTTTACAAATTAAGTGGCTGTCAATGACAACCAAGGCACAAGGGAAGTGGAACCTTCCATGTGAGAATATATAAACACACTTAGTATTTGTTAATTCCCAGTGTTGCCTTATATATTTGTTGTACTTCTAGTTAATTGAGTTGTGGAGCTTTGAAAAGCATTAGATTATGGATTAACCATTTTCCCTAACAATAATTACTTCTTCACCATCTCTGGTATATATTTAAGTACTGCTATGAAAATACAGATGCTAAAAATAATTTACATTGTTTAAACTCTAACCCAGAAATTTCACAAAGACTGCATTGCATGGCTCAATTGTTCTTAACAATCAGGGGCCAGGTTTCATATATTATTTGCAGGGCAAAAAGCAATGACCAAAGACTAATAATAAGTCTTCAACTTGGCACAGACACATTGGCTTATCTAACATCCAATCTGAGTAGCTAGTGGCCGGCTTTTTTTTAAAAAGTATTTTCAATGATTTTTCCAGCAAATTATTTGCGCAATACCACTATATAGATCAAAACATTATCTATACTGAAAAAAATTGAAAACCATAATCTGTCCCATTTATTGCCCAACATCATATCAAACACACTATATCAGCACTCACTAAACAGGTCCAGTGTGTAATAGCAAAAGAACAAACTTCCACATGTGTTGTTCCATACAGTGCTGGTGTCTAGAACATTGTTGTCATCGTCCTAGCTCTGAGATCAGTGCTCATATTTTTCTAGTGTCAAAAAGAAAAAAAAATAATAGATAATTTCCAAAATTGTCTAAGGAATAAGATGGAAGTCCAAAACAAGTCAGGGACATTGAGTCTGAAGAAGCATTACCACTCAGCACACACAGCTCAGAGATACAGAACTGACTCAAACCCCAGGCTCCACCTAGTGTCCTAGGACACTCACTAAAATTCTCTCTGTCTCAGTTCCCTCAAATCCAACCCATTGATAGAAATCACTTAAATCTGGAGATTAATAAACAATGGCCAAAACAAAGCAACCACAAAGCTAAAATTAAACATTTTAACATACTTTTGAGATGGCTCTTCCCTCTGAAAGTGTTGCTGAAGATGTGAAGATCTTGAAACCTTTGTATACTATCCATGTGTGTAAACAATCTTGTTTCTATAGAAGAGAGTGTGGTGGTTCCTCAGAAGTCGAAACTATAACCCGCACATGATTCACCAGCTTCACATCTTCCCAAACTTGAAACCACAGAATCCTGAAGGTGGGAGCAAGCCAAAAAAGATAAATGGATTAACAAAATGTGTTAAGTGCACCAGCTTCACAGCATTCGGCTTTTTCATTGAGATTTTCCAGTTTTGTTGAATATAGATTTTTTTTTTTTGTAGTAGGATCTGATGAATTTTTTTTTTAAATTTTTTTTTTCTCAGTTTCTGTTGTAATACCTCCCTTTTCATTTCTGATTTTTTATTAGATATTTTCTTCATTTACATTTCAAATGCTATCCCCTTTCCTAGTTTCCTCTCCAAAAGGCCCCTATACCCCCCCCCCTCCCGCTCCCCAACCCACCCACTCCTGCTTCCTGGCCCTGATATTCCCCTGTACTGGGGCATATAATCTTTGCAAGACCAAGAGCCTCCTATTGATGGCCAACTAGGCCATCCTCTGATTTTGTTAATTTGGATACTGTTCCTGTGCCCTCTGGTTATTCTAGCTAAGGGTTTATCTATCTTGTTGATTTTCTCAAAGAAACAGCTCCTGGTTTGGTTGATTCTTTGTATAGTTCTTTTTGTTTCTACTTGGTTGATTTCAGCCCTGAGTTTGATTTTTTTCCCCGCCTTCTACTCCTCTTGGGTGTATTTGCTTCTTTTTGTTCTAGAGCTTTTAGTTGTGCTGTCACACTGCTACCATATGCTTCTCCAGTTTCTCTTTGGAGGCATCAAAACTATGATTTTTTTTTCCTCTTAGCACTGCTTTAATTGTGTCCCCACATACACATGGAAGCTGAACAATGCCCTACTCAATGATAACTTAGTCAAGGAAGAAATAAAGAAAGAAATGAAAGACTTTTTAGAGTTAATGAAAATGAAGCCATAAATCTATGTTCTCCAACCTCAGTTTGATTTTGGTCACTCTTTAATATCCCAGAAGTGGAGTGAGCTACCCTGGTAGTCAAGGAAATACATTTGTAGAGATTAGAAAGACTCACATCAGTTTTAGGCAGACACTATTTATTTGACATACATGATTTCAATTCTTCTGTTAGTCATGATTGCATTGGCTCCACTTGGCAAAATTGCTCCAAGCAAGTCTGTGACTTGTTCAAATAACAGAGAAACAAAGATAGGGAAATCAAGTCCCATGGTACTCAAAAATCCTGGCTCCCAGATTCCTGCTCCAACATCCCTAACAGCTAGCTCATGGTTACAAGATACCCACCACACATTCATTATTCCTGTTTACTTTGTGTGTGAATAAAGGCAACTTTTTTTGTTAAAAAGGTGCTTATGAAAATTAATAACACCAGCATTTTGTTAGTGTCCAATAGCTGGCCTGTATCTTACATTGGTAGACTTTTACTCTCATACCATAGCCAAATCTGTATCACATGGTTATTTTCACTTTCAGAAAAGACAAGACTTTGAGATGTTAGCTGTAGACACCTCCAAATAAAGTGAAGTTTTAAAACACTAAAATGTTGCGTGTAATTTTAATAGTGATCAGCAGCTGCCCATCTGCTGTGTGTTCAGCCCTTGCTGCTAGCTAGCTAATGCTTATCCCACAAACTTGGAAGGAGCAATCACTCTACATTGACTGTTCATCCCACCTCCCCCTGTGACTGGTTCTGCTGACCACCAATGATCACAGCCTGTCCACCCCACCTCCCCCTGTGGCTGGCTCTGCTGACCGCCAATGACCACCCCGAGGCTGCGCCCTCTCTCTTGTCCACCTGAGTTGTCATGGATGGGAAACACCAGACAATCTTAATATTTTAAAATCAGCCTGATGACACAACTGTTGGGCTCAGAATCTATCTCCCCAAACTCATAAGCTATTCTATATTAGAATTCATATGGTGTCAGAGGTCACCACTGGTTCTAATAGCCCCCAGGCCTACATGGTGTCCATGCTTCTCCCTCCAAATCTCCCTCCAAACTCTGACCCCAAAAGCCCTTCATCTTGACTCCTCTTCTTCCTCCTGGGACCTGGAAAACCCACCTCTATATCTTCCCCCAGCTATTGGCTTCTGCTATCTTTATTGACCCAATCAAGAGACAATTAGGGAACCTCCACCTACACTAAAAGGCTTTTGGAAGGCAGCAATCAATGTGTATCAACATTTCTGAAGAAATGTCATTAGACCAGACTGAAGAATGTATGAAGAGAGCAAGTTCAATATCTTCATGATGGTTGTACTGGCTAGTTTTGTGTCAACTTGACACAGCTGGAGTTATCACAGAGAAAGGAGCTTCAGTTGGGGAAATGCCTCCACAAGATCCAGCTTAAGGTATTTTCTCAATTAGTGATCAAGGGGGGAGGTTTCCTTGTGGGTGGTGCCATCTCTGGGCTGGTAGTGTTGGGTTCTATAAGAGAGCAGGCTGAGCAAGCCAGGGGAAGCAAGCCAGTAAAGAACATCCCTCCATGGCCTCTGCATCAGCTCCTGCTTCCTGCCCTGCTTGAGTTCCAGTCCTGACTTCCTTGGTGATGAACAGCAATGTGGAAGTGTAAGCTGAATAAACCCTTTCCTCCCCAACTTGCTTCTTGGTCATGATGTTTGTGCAGGAATAGAAACCCTGACTGAGACAATGGATCTCTGTAAATATTTATTTATGAATTAATATGTAAAAATAAGCAGAACAGGAAGACATATAGGGACTGTATCTACAAATTCAATAGTCGCTAGTGTTATTAAAAACAGACTTTTGTGTGAGTGGCATGTGAGGTCACAATGAAGACGCTGAGACCATCTCATCTTCTTCTCCACCATTGACACCTCAGTTCTTTTCCAATTACTCAAATGTAGATTTAGAATGGCAGTCAAATAACCTCCTGCATTTGCTCTGCTGCATAATATGTGACACAATGGGGGTGTTATTTAAAATATTTTAAAACTGATAAGGCCTGGGGACTATCTGATCTAAATACACGCTGAATGCTAAATAAAACAAAACAAAACAGAACAAAACAAAAACAAAAACAAAAAACCACAACCATTTTGGCTGGATATCATTTCTGTAGTTAATGGATTCACCTTTAAATGCTTTGATTTTATTGATCTTCTCCGAGGCCCCAGAGCAAGGTTTTCTCCGTCACTTACCAGATGATTTGTCCTTTTCAGGCAGGAAGAGACTCCTTTAGTAGAAGATGGAAGACTTGAGTGTCCCCTGACTTCTGCTGTGCTGGCTCTGATACATGCCACCCAGAGGGAGTTCAGCCACAGTATTTTTTTTAAAGCTATGAAGGAAATTTTCCCACAAAAGCGATTGTTTTTAGCTTGATGTTTTTAAGTACTGAGTATCAGGGAGATAAAGAAAGCATATTTTTAAACCATTTTTACTGCATGTGAGGTATAGCATTGATACCAAAGGCACTCAAATAAAGCATTTTTGAAAACAGACAGGTCAAGTTCTATATGAAATCATTAAATTGTGCATTCTTGCAGCCAACAGTCATTAAATTAATGGCTGCACTGATTTAAACAACAATCTCCAGAGGATTATGCAAAGTACAAATGGCAAGTCTCCTATGGTTTCATTTATAGTGCACTTTTTTTAAAAATTAGGATTTTTGGATAAATTAATAGTGGTCAGATTTAATCAATAGTGGGCTGGGGAGGAAGAAGTCACAGACAACTACTAAAACCAGCAATATGCAGATTCCTGGCATCCTGCTGATGCAGGCAAATCAGTTATTTTAACATTGCTAATAGGTACATGAACCAACATGGCTGATTTAGAGAGAATCTATATATACACCAACACACACAAAGACAGAAGAAAAACTAAAAACTAAAAACTCTAGACTCTGGTTTCTTCTGTAACAGAAACCAGAATCCTGGCTGTGAAATTGTATGAAACTACAGCACAAATTCTTCTAAAATTTCCTTCTAGGAGAATCTTGTAAAGGGTCTCTCTGTGTTCCTGATTATGACTGACTGTCAATGGACAGCTTTCTTAATAGAACTTTCTATTAAAGAATTCTGGAAGAATGTTGGGAAGAAGCAGTATGAGACAGAATAGATTAAAGGGATGGAAAATAGATTTCTCAGGGGTGACACACGTGGGAGGTTGACAGCAGGCAAGAGTAGAAAGGTAGGAAGGACTGCTGGGCACAGTGAGAACAATAGAACTTTCCAGAACTCTCTGAGTATTAAACAGTTAACACAAAACCAAATGCCTCAGAATAAGGAAGACCCTGTAGGTCTCTAAATTATATTTCTTTGCATGATCATTTGATTGATAAATTTGTAATTGGCTGTGGTGATATCAGAGGCCACCACAAGAGTGCCTTCATGAGGACAGATTTGATTGAAGGTATTGTGATGGTTTGTATATTCTTGTTCCAGGGAGTGGTACCCTTTGGAGGTGTGGCCTTGTTGGAATAGGTGTGACCTGGTTGGAGTAGGTGTGCCACTGTGGGTGTGGGCATAAGATGCTCACCCTAGTTGCCTGGAAGTCAGTCTTCCACTAGCACCCTTTGAATGAAGATGTAGAACTCTCAGCTCTGCCTGCACCATGCCTGCATGGATACTGCCATGCTCCCACCTTCATGATAATGGCCTGAACGTCTGAACCTGTAAGCCAGCCCCAATTAAATGTTGTTTGTTTGTTTGTTTGTTTTTTAATAAGACTTGCCTTGGTCATGGTGTCTGTTCACAACAGTAAAACCCTAACTAAGATAAGTATCAAGATGAATTTTTTAAAAAAGGCTTATTGGCATGTATCAGTTACATTTCTTGTGACTAATAACATAGCCAAGGACAACTTAAAAGGAATATTTTATTCTTAACAGTTTCAGAGGATTCAGACAATGGTCACTAAATCACTCACACAGGAATCACTTCTACACATGGAAGAGGAAATATATGACAGAGGGAATTCACCTATGTTGGACAGGAAGCAGAGAAAGAGAAGGAGCCCTGGCAACTTGTACATCCAAGGACACACCCCAGTGACCCACTGACTTTCTATAAAGGTCCCACTTTCTCTTTATTTTTGGTTTCAAGCCTAACCTTTAATTGTTGAGCCATCTTTCCAGCACTATCATTTCTCAATAAAGGTACCAAAGTATGAATCCATCAAGGATTCTTTACTAGGCCATTAATCAGCCTAGTATCTCAGTATCTAAACATCTCTGAAAACTCCCTCACAGATGCAAAACTCCAGATTTACTCTTTTTTTTTTTGTAGATGTCTATGTATACATTTTAGGGAGTGTATACAGTATTAGTATTCCCAATAACTTTGAAAAAATTATTATTATTATTATTATTATTATTATTATTATTATTATTATTAGAGACCAGGTCTCCCTATGTAGCTTTGGCTGTCCTAGAACTTACAAAGTAGACCAGAGTGGCCTTGAACTCACAGAGATCTACCTGCCTGCACATCCTGAGTGCTGATAATAAAGGCATATGCTAACATACTTTGTTTTTTCCATATTTCTTTAGTGCTTGTTATTTCTTTTCATGGACTTTCCTCTACTCTGCACTCCCAACTGCAACCCCACTTAATTCTTCCCATTCCCCTACTCCTCTTTAATAGTTGTATTACTGTGTTCTTTTTATTATTATTATTATTATTATTATTATTATTATTTTCTTTATTTACATTTTAAATGCTATCCCAAAAGTTCCCTATACCGCCCCCCCACCCCTGCTCCCCTACCCACCCACTCCCACTACTTGGCTCTGGCCTTCCCCTGTGCTGGGTCATATATAGTTTGCAAGACCAAGGGGCCTCTTTTCCCAATGATGGCCGATTAGGCCATCTTCTGCTACATATGCAGCTAGAGACACAAGCTCAGGGGGTACTGGTTAGTTCATACTGTTGTTCCACCTACAGGGTTGCAGCCCCCTTTAGCTCCTTGGGTACTTTCTCTAGCTCCTCCATTAGGGGCCCTGTGTTCCATCTAATAGCTGACTGTGAGCATCCACTTCTGTGTTTGCCAGGCACTGGCATAGCCTCACAAGAGGCTGCTATATCAGGGTCCCTTCAGCAGAATCTTGCTGGCATGTGCATTAGTATCTGGGTTTGGTGGCTGATGATGGGATGGATTCCCGGATGGGGTAGTCTCTAGATAGTCCATCCTTTCATCTTAGCTCTAGATTTTGTCTCTGTAACTATTTTCATGGTTATTTTGTTCGTTATTCTAAGGAGGAATGAAGTATCCACACAATGGTCATCCTTCTTGGTTTTCTTGTGTTTTGCAAAATGTATCTAGGGTATTCTAAGTTTCTGGGCTTATATCTGCTTATCAGTGAGTGCATATCTAGTGACTTCTTTTATGATTGGGTTACCTCACTAAGGATGATATCCTCCAGATACATCCATTTGCCCAAGAATTTCATAAATTCATTGTTTTTGTATTACTGTGTTCTATATCTTTTCTTGGCCCTTTACGAATTTCTTCACTTCTACTTCAAATATGTTTGTGTTTCATATGAAACACACATACCTAAAGATTCAAAGATGGCATCCACCATTGAAAGCGTGAAGTTTTCTTTTTGTAACTGGGTTGCCTCACTGGGAATAACTGTCTCTAGGTCTGTGTATTCTGAAGCTTCAACAATGACCAGCCTGGCAAGACAGTATACTAGTATAATAGTGGCATGAATATCCTGGGAGTGATCGCCCACTTTCTGATTGGATTTAAGGTCATTCTATAACTTGAAACCCTTATCTGACACAGACATCAGGGCTAAAAACTTGTGGCTAGTTAGGGCATAGACCCTAGAAGAAACTTTCTACCATTACTCTACCAAGTGGACAGATCAGCTCCTAATGATTTATCTTTATACCCGAAGATTAATTTGACTCTCAGAGCTCACCAGGGAAGCTTCTTTTTTGCAATAGATGGTAACCAACACAAAGACTTACACTGATCAAGGTGCAGAGAATAAGAGATCAAGAAATACTTGGCCTCAAACAGGTTATTTTATATCACACAACCCCATCCCAAGGCTGAGGGCTCATTCTGGAAGAGGGAGCCAAAAGATTATAAGAGCCAGAAGCAATGGATGACTGCAAGACATGGTACTTTCCTGATACAGTAGGATAGTTGCATATGTGAATTCATAAAAGCTTCTAGAGAATCCACAAGAACTGTGAAAGCTCAAACCAGACAAAATCTCAATATCAAGGTAGGTGATGGGCAGCCCTGGTTAAGGCACTATTGACAATGGATATTAGCAATGAAGTCAAGAAAGGATGTATTGACTTTATTTATGGTGCAAGTTGATCACAAATATATATATACATGTATATATCCATATATATATATATATATATGTATTTGACATGTCTTTAAAAAAAACCCAGAGATCATAAGGTTGAGTGCACAGGGAAGGGGGATCTTGGGAGAAGTTAGTGGAAGGGCGATAATGATGAAAACACGCTACATGAAATTTTGAAAGAACAAATAAAAATCGTGGAAAACAAAATTGTGTGGTTAGTGACTATTTCTAGTCCAATGTACTTGTCACAGGTGTAATAACTTCAGCATCTCCCACCCTGGTGTGTACTGATTTCTGTCTCTTGAGTTATTGTAGCAGGTTTTACTCCACCAAAGTCCCAAGTGAGCACAAGAATAAAAGAACAAAAGGAGACAGATAATACCTATGTTAACAGCACTGTACCCTAGATAAGATTCTTTATGGAATTTAATTGTCATCTTTTAGTGACAGATTTTGGATGGAGGTGACTGAGGGGTGAACTTGAGACTCCCATTACAGCCCACCTCAGAAAGTTGTCCTTCTATATTTCTATGACGGGGAAGCATAATTCATCTATCTTTGCTCACTTTTTGGATATTCCTTAGCTCTAGACATACAAGGATGCCCCAAGCGTCTCTCTCAATTGTGTATTTATACTTAGGCAGACTAGGGGAAGGCTCCAAGACTATCCCTTGCTATCTTCCTCTAATTTTGAGCAAGAGAAACATCAGCTGCCTCCTTCTTGTCCCCTTCTTGTCCCCTTCTTGTCCTTTTCTTCTAACCTGTACAGATTCTGGGACACTGGCTGTTCTCAACCCAAGGATCATATGTTCTCATCCGAGAAACAAACCGCATTCATAATTTTTCTCCTTTATTTTCCCCAGGCAAGGGTCACTATAACCTGCAAGCACTAGAAATGTCTGAAAAACCTCTCAAGGCTCCTCTATAATGTGTAGAGTCTGACCGGGAAACATTTTTATCTCTCTCTGCTTCAGAAGCTGAGAAAGATCAATATCTAACTAATTCTTATTTCTTTCACTATCCATATATTCCAGACTTACGATTTAACCTTAATAAGGATGAATGTTTAAGAATCATGTGTATTTTAGAACTCTTGAAATTCTTGTTGCACAGCCTAGCACTTGACTTTGGCATAGAGTCAATGTCTCAGCTGACATTCTGCTCTAGATTCCACAGTGTTGGTGGAAATTTTCCTGGTAATGCTGTTCTTCCAAGATTATTGATGGTGCGATGGTGACATACAGACTAGTAGGGAAAGAATGACAGAATCTGCAGCTAGTTCAGCTGAAGTGGCATCAGTTTCAAGTAGCATCATTTCCACATATTGCCAGAGGCTTTTAGTAGACCATTTTTGATCAGACATTCAGAGACAACCAAATGTTATGACTGGCCCTCTATTGATTGCTCAGACATTTTAAAAGCAGAAATACATTACTTCCCTCTGAAGCATTTACCTTTTCTGGTGTGTGCAGAAAGTATGAACAGAACGCTAGTCTTATAAATAGCTTTTATACTTCAGTGTAATAATGCTGACATTTTCTTCACATGGATTAGCATAGCAATCTTTAAATAAAATATGTAAGATTGTATTCCATTTCATGTGCTGTGGTAATTTTAATCCATCACATCAGAAAAATAGTAGATTAGCAAAGAGGAGATGTGAGGGTAAGTTAATTCTTTGTTTTACATAGCACCTATTGCATCTCTGACTTGGCCTCCCAGCTTATGTTTGGACACTAGTGGCAGAGAACCAATCACCTCTGGTCACCATGATATTGAGTGGAATATGACAGTTTAATCATCGGATGAATGATTAGGTAGGTGACTTCTGTGACTGCTTACAGCCATGGAATCTACTTTGTATCTTTTGTGTTCTCTGATTATATTTTGTTAACGAGACTGTCTTTCATCTGCTGGTCACATTTTGTACATTGCCATTGATAGTTTTCTACTGAACTACACTCTCACAAACTAAACAACAAAAATGTTCACAGTTGTAGACCTAAAGCTATAGCCTATTCAATAGCCAGCTCTATCTCTGTATTGCAGAGGTGCTGTGCATTCGTGGAGAATATAAAAATGCAGATACACCACCTTCAAAACCTTTTACTTATCTCCACATCCAAGCTTTGACCTTTTGTCATAAAACATTTAAATCTGTGCTAAAAAGAATCTGCTTTTGGTTCTGTTTCGCATAGTTTTAAGTTGAGGAATACAGTTTTCCTTTAACCTGAGTAGAAGTGAAATTCCAAGACAAGTTCTAGGTCACACAAAAAGAGAGCAGAAGAGAATGCTAATGTGATGATGGCAGAGGGTGCTCTGCATTCATCTCTGCTTCTATACTGCTACATATCTATCCATGTCACCTATATCCATACCATCATGCATATATACATACGCATTTTGATAACTAACTGAAGTATCAGAATCAATCAAGAAAAAAGACTGGATCATGTATGACATCATTATACCTCTCTAACAAAATGGCAGCCATTTTTTTTTTCAATGCTACGGTTTACCTACACTAAAGTTACTGTGTTATATAACTGTTAAAACTTTCACTTACAAATTTAATGTGTTACTCTTATTACATTTATTAAGCACAAACAGAAAGTATGTACTCACTAATAAGTGGATATTAACCATAAAATACAGGATAACCATGCTATAATCTACAGACCCAAATAAGCTAATTAACAAGGCGGACCCAAGGAAGGATGCTTGAGTCTCACAGAGAGGGAGAAATAAAATATATATAGGGAACAGAGGGAGGGGGGGCACGGTGATAGAGAGAATAGGGAAGCAACAGGAAGGTCTGAGTCTGGGGAAGACGGAAGGAGACAGAACTGGGAAAGAGAACTGGAATCAGTGGGGGTGGGGATCTCTTGGACCAGCTTGAAACCTAAGACAATGGAAACTCCCAGGAACCTATGAGGGTCACCCTAGTTAAGGATCCCTAATAAGGGATATGGTACCTGAAATGGCCACTTCCTATAACTAGAAAGACTTTCATGGAGTGGTGGGAACACAAAACATTGGACACACAATTTGTCCTGTTTTCAAGATGTGCAGCTATAAAGATGGAGCAGAAATTGAGGCCAACCAATGACTGGCTCAGTTTGAGACAGGGCCCACTCCTCCCACTATGACCAGCTGATGGAAACAGGTGCAGAGACACATAGCAAAACATTAGGCGGATCGCCAGGAATCATGTGGAAGATGGGGAGGAAACATTGAAGAACCCAGAGAGGTCAGGAACATCACAAGAAAACCTACAGAATCAACTAATCTGGGCCCAAAGGGGCTCACAGAGACTGATCTACCAACCAGAGAGCATGCACGGGACAGACCTAGGCCCCCTACACATATGTAGCAGATGTTCAGCTTGGTCTTCAGGTGGGACCCCTTACAGCAGGAACAGGAGCTGTGTGACTCTTCTGACAGCCTTTGGGTCCCTTTCCCCTAGCTGGGCTGCCTTGTTTACCCTCAATAAGCAAAGATGTGCCTAGTTCTACTGCATCTTGATATGCCAAGGAGGGTTGATATCCATGAGAGGCCTTTCCTTCTTTTAAGAGAAAGGGAGGGGATGTGGGGAAAAGTGAGGCGACAAGGAGGAACTTGGAGGAGAGCAGAGAGGGGAAGTTGTGATCTGGATGTAAAGTAAATTAATTAATTAATTAATTAATGAAAAAATTATTCTATGTAACTCAATAGATACTTTGTTCCAGCTGTAGATATAGACACTAAAATAAGGACATAAACATTTATAGTGTGGTAATTTAAGTAAATTCTAAAAACTTGTCCATTTAATTGTTTGTAGACATAAAATATTTATTTTTATCATGACACATTTGACATCATATCGTTCTCATTAAAAATAAAATGTATGCCTTACAATATTACCATAATAAAGATTTTATATTTGATGATCAGTCTTAGGAAAGACAAGACTCTGACTCCTGTAGTTAATTCAAAAGAACATCATAAGTGGAAATAATAATATTGGTTTATTGATATACTTGATCTTCAGGTTTCAGAATGTTGCCAGATAGAAAATTTCAATTAACCCTAAGTGCTATCTTAAGAGTCACACATTGTTAAAATGAAAGGGTAGCTGATAGTCCTCATTTTAAAGTGATATGGAGTATACAAAATAAAGCCAGAAGGTAAAAAGACACTTGAATGCATTAAAAAAAAGAAAAAAATCAACAATAAAGGAAAATGAAAACAAAGCCCTGTTGTTTCACAATGATGAATACTTTGGCTATATATTTCTACAAGCAGCAAAAGAATGAGGTGGGTAGGAAGTCTTTACACTTAAATATATTACATATAAACATAAAATAAAATTATTCAAGTTTGTGAAAATACCAGAAATTTACTTTTATAGTGAAGATATTTTAAAATATTTTTATTACACATACTATAGTGTGTGTGTGTGTGTGTGTGTGTGTGTGTCAGCATACCTACAGTGTGTGTGTAGACATCTGAGGAGAGCTTGTGAAGAGTGAGTCTCCCCTTCCAGTATGTGGGCCCAGGGTCTGAACTGAGGTCATCAGACTTGGTGACAAGTACTTTTACCATTGAGCCATCTTGCTGATCCTGAGTATACTTGAAAAATTCTTATTTACCTAAATTTTTATAGTTTTGTTTGCAAATTACCAGAAGGTTTACCATTGCTAATTACAAGAAAGTCAAGGTATTCCACAATTTTCACATTATCATTAAATGTAAGAGAACATTTTGTTGTTTTATTGGCATGAATTCAAATTTATTGGACATTTAATGAACTTTTGTAAGTAACCACATTTTATGTAAAAAAAGTTTCAAAGTTAATCAATTTGAAAAGCTGTGTCTTCATACCATTTTTCTAGTCTAGATGTTTGTAGTTAAATAATATGAAAATTTTGTTAACAAAAAGAGCTTTAAATTTAAAAGTATTTAAAGGTATGCCCTGTTGGTCTCACGAGACTTTGATGCGTATGTAAACTTCTGACTGCACATTGCCACCCTGTAGGTGGGCATTTGGTACTTCCCAGGGACTGTTCGGAGGCTGAGGAAGAGTGACCTTTTCACAGGATTGCCTAAGTATCATAAACCACAGATACTTAATTACAATTCATTATAGTAGCAAAATCACAGTTATGAAGTGCAGTAAAAACAATTTTATAGGTGGTGGTCACCACAGCATGAGGAACTGTATTAAAGGGTCAGGGCATTAGGACGGTTACGAGCCACTGGTCTAGGGTCTGAGGCCAGTCTACAATGCCTAGTAAGTTCTGGGCCAGTCTGAACAAAGTAACAAGGGCCTATCTTATTTCGATTTGAGATTATAATATAATCACATCGTTTCTCCCCTCTCATTCCTCCAAACCCTACCATATAGCATTTTTTGTTCTCTTGCAAAGGCACAGCCTCTTTACTAATAGTTGTTATATACATCTAAGTGTACCTATTCCTAAATAAAGCCTGCACAAACAGTATAATGTTACTTGTATGCATGTTTTCAGGGCTGACTATTTGTATTGGATAACCAATTGGCATGTTTTTTCCTGTTGAAGACTGCTTCTTCCATTCTTGGGATTCCTTAGTTGTTGATAGTTCTTTGCATAGAGTTGAGGTCTCATGGCTTTTTCTTCATCCAGTTTGGTATGTTTATTGTTCTTGCTCTTGTTCATATCATGTTGAGGGAGGCATGTTGGTGAGAGTTTACGGGTGTAGTGTAGCTTCTGATATTACTAGGAGGCACAGTCACACAGAAAACTCCCTGATCACCTCGCCCTCTTAAGCAAAGAATGACCCCAGAGCCTTGGGTGAAGCAGTTGTTATGTGGATGTATCCTTGGGACTGTGTTCTACAACTCCTGATTTTGATTGGTTGCAGTTTTCTGTAGTGGTCTCTATCGGTTGGCAAAAAGTTTCCTTGATGAGCAGTGAGGATTATATTCATCGTTGTATACATATTTATAGTGTAGTAAAGAAATTAGGCTAGTTTAGAAAAGTGGTTGTAGGTTCTCTTCTTTTTTTTTTGTTTTTTTTTTTTTTTTTGAGACTGAAGGCAAATTTAATTTTCCCAATCTGCTTCTTATACCATTTTAATAACATGCAGGTATTAAGGGCAAGCAGTACAATGGGAATCAAGCAAGACAATAATCAAGGATCAAGCAAGACAATACACACAAAGCCCCATGATCACTCTGGTGATAGCTGTTTCTAAGGATGATCAAGATATCTGATCATATTGTAGGTTCTCTTCTAAGACCCATAATTTCACTAGCCCTGGGTAGTTGACTAGGTTTCCAGTACTAGTCAGAATTTTCCTTTGTTGAGTAGGTCTTAAGCCCAGTGCTGTTGGTTACTACCAATGTGTTTGTGCCACTACTATATGCCTAGGGTAATTATGCCAAGCTGGTTGCTATTGTGGTTTATATGCATCATAGCCAGGGTGGTTGCTGTTTTGCTACTGTAAAAGCTGGTCCATAGGGAGGAGACATTCAGATCAGTGGCCTCTAAATCCTGTGTCTGAAATGCATGGTGTCTTCAGTGACAGGAATTTACTTTCTACCTCTGGGGATCAACCCAGGGCAATAACAATAAGCTTTGGGAACTGAAAAAAACCTATCTCAAAAATTATGTTCATGTTGTGCTCTGAGACGTTTCACCAAGCAGCTGCCTCAGACAGATACAGACATCCACAGCCAAACAGTGCATAGAGCTTGGGGACTCTGATAGAAGAATAGGAGGAAGGGTTGTAGGTCCCAAAGGGGTAGGAACTCCTCAGGAAGACAGAGTCAATTAACCTGAACTCTTGGGGCTCTCAAAGTCTGAGCTACCAACCGAAGAACGTATGCAGTCTGGACCTCGGCCTCCCCACACATATGTAGCAGACGTGCAGCTTGGTCTTCATGTGGATCCTGAACAATTGGAGCAGGGGCTGTCCCAAAAGCTGTTGCCTGTCTGTGGAGTATGCTTTTCTAAGGAGGCTGACTTGTTTGGCCTCAGTAGGAGAGAAAGCACTTAACCTCACAGAGGCTTGTGGTGCCACAGTAGGGGGATACATAGGGGGGGAACCCACACACTGAGAGGAGATGAGGGGGTGGGGGAAGGATTGTGGGATGGGGTGACCAGGAGAGAGGCAGTGAGCAGGATGTAAAGTGAATAAGTAAAATAAATGAATGAACGAATAAAAGAAAAAATTATGTTCAAAAGTTCTAATACTAGAATTTATTACATATGTGTTAATAGGAATTTAACACATAAAATAAATAATTAACATGTATTGGCTTGAATGTTACACATTGCAGAACTATAGGCATTATCTAGTCTTTTTCTACAGTAAACAGTATTACCATTGGCATAATTAAAAATTTCATTGCGCTGATAAATTTGATTTGAAAAGATTTCTTATTTGGAACGGATGAGTAGGATATAGACAGAATTAGTTTGTGGAAGAAGAGAGACAAGAAAGGCTTCATAGCAAAGGAGAAAATTTAGAAAATGACTAGAAACGAGGAAATCCTATTTTTAGGGCAAATAAATCCGATATGGAAAATGCTGTAGTAAACAGAAAGTGAATTGTTAGGTTTGGAAACAGCAGTTATTGTTCAAAAGCTTGCCTATAAATGTCATCAGCCAGTATGCAGAGATAGCATAGAAATTATACATTAGCCCATTCATCTGCATTTAAACACCCAGGAAGGGAGAGGGACATGCTTTCAGTGTGACAAAATGTCTTTAACTACTAGAAAATGCATCTGACTATTTGAAAAAAATTCCTCACTTTATTTGTAGTGAGTATCAAGAACCGTGAATGAAAGTTAGCTGATACTGTAACTGTTTCTTCATCCTTTGCAGCTATGAAAATGAAGAGAGAAGTTTTAGGACTTTTTAGAAAAACAAATTAAAGTGTCAAAATGTGATAAGTTCTTCCTGCTGGCCTCGAGAAAAAACAAGTTACTCCCTGCAAATGTTATCTAGAGATAGTGTTACCTCATTCTCCACAAGCGTGTCTCCTGGTTTGTCTGAATTCCGTTGGTATCCTTCTTCTGGCTCCTCGGTGTGCATGGGATTTAGTGGTTACATAGAGGAAAAGACTGAGCTAGGCAAACTGTTCTTAATTCTAAGTCCATGCTTAAAATTATGTTGTAAGAATTATTTCAAAAAATATTTGTAAGGTGGGGAATGATGGATACATGCCTTTAATCCCAGCACTTGGGAGGGAGAGGCAGGTGAGTCTCTGAGTTTGAGGCCAGCCTGGTCTACAGAGTGAGTTCCAAGGCAACCAGGGCTACATAGAGAGACCCCGTCTCAAACACACACACACA
>NC_034591.1:42605723-42629763 GCF_900095145.1 Mus pahari
ACACACACACACACACACACACACACACACACACACACACACACACACACACACACACACACATTATTAAGTTAAAATCAATATATTCTTAAAAATATATATTTATATTTAAGAAATCAGCTGGGGGAAATTTTAGGACTTGCTGGGTCACTCTTACAAGTTCTGATTGCTGTGACTTGGCTTAGCATTCAGGCATTTGCAGTGAGGATGGAGGGCCATAAGGATGCGGTAATGAGAAGAGTTGGGGTAAGGGATGTTCTAGTGAATCAATAAGTTTTGAATTGATAGAGTAAATGATGTAGGGGAAGTCTAGTGACCAGAAGACCAGAGTCCAGCCTTGGATCCTTCTGTAAAGCCTGTGTGAAATGCATCATCGCCCCTACATGTTTGATGAGCAAGGATCTATTTGGAAAAGACAGCGACAAGTGTTCCTGGAAAGGGGCCATGGGAAAAAGCGCTATTTGCCCGCTTCCGTTACTAAGTAACTACTTTCAACATTGTACCCCTGTGAGCCGTTTTAAGTATTCAAAATGATGACAACTTTCCTTTGGAGATTCGTCGAGAGCTGTATATTCTAGCGACTCAGTGGCATGTGACATTTGAGTTGCTGACACAGTGACTCACTTGTTAAATATGTAGTAGACAGAGCTAGACAGAGCTCACCAAAGCAGACTTTTGGCTCCATTAGAGAATAACAGAAATAGAAATCCCAAGGCAAGCCGCTTAGGAATTTGTTTGAAAACATTTTCTGAGAACTGCAGTCTCGTTACAAGATGGCTGATCTATGCTATCAAAAATTCAGAGATTTTTAAAGAGAGAAAAATTTATTCACTTATTTTAAATAAAGATTAGAAATTTTTGCCCCATAGCAAAGGCAAATGAAACCAGGGAAGGCAAAAGCCCGATGAAATTAATCCAAAGGGATGAAAAGGCAATATCTATTCATGATACACATGTCTTGAACAGCTCTTAAACCTGAAAGTACATCAAATTTTATTCATAATGGTATAATTATAAATTCAAAATACACAGAGCTAGCATGCATTGAAATGTCTGCCATTTCAGTCTGCTATCACACGAGGTTGACTAGCCTGCCTGCCAATCAACCATCACCTCTCATAACTCAGTTTGGGAGAAGAACTCTTGTGGAGAAAACCAGCAGCAATAACTGCACTATTTACTCAAATATTCATTTTCCCTTTATTTTTCCCTTTCCAGCATAACTTCTATTATTAGCTTACCTTTGGTTCCTATATTTCCATGTTCTGCATTTTCTACTTTTTTCTTTGCATTTTTCTTTTTCTTTTCAGTTTTTTTTTCTTGATTTTATTTACTTTTTTTTTTTTTACAGTCCAGATTTTTATCCCCCTCCTGGTCCACCCCTGGTACACTCTGGCAGGTACCCCCACCTCCTACCTCCTGCGGTTGCCTATTTCCATTCTTTCTGTTGGTCCTCAGGGCTTCAGTCCTTTTCCCCCACTCAATACTTGATCATGTTCCCCTCTTCTTCCCCTCTCTGTCCCCTTGCCCACCCAAGACTCTCCCTCCCTCCTTCCTCCTGTGATTATTTTCTTCTCCCTCCCAAGTGGGATTGAGGCATCCTCACTTGGGCCCTTTGGCTTGTTAGCCTTTTTGAGTTCTGTGGAATGTATCCTGTTGTTTTTTTTTGTTTTTTTGTTTTTTTTTTGGCTTATTAGTGAATACATATCATGTATGTCCTTTTGGGTGTGTGTTTCCTCACTCAGGATGATATTTTCTCATTCCATCCATTTGCCTGTAAAACTCAGGATGCCCTCATTCTTAATAGCTATGTAGTATTCCATATTTTCTGTATCCATTCTTCTGTTGTAAGACATCTGTGTTGTTTCCAGCTTCTGGCACAAATAAGTCCACTATGAACATAGTGGAACACATGCCCCTGTGACATGGTGGGGAATCTTTTGGGTATATGCCCAAGAGTAGTATAGCTGGATCTTCAGGTATATCTATTTCCAATTTTCTAAGGAATCTCCAGATTGATTTCCAGAGTGGTTGTAGCAGTTTCCAATTCCACCAGCAATAGAGGAGTGTTCCTCTTTCTCCACATTCTCGATAACATGTGTTGTCACCCAAGGTTTTGATCTTAGCCATTCTGATTGGGGTAAGGTAGAATCTCAGGGTCATTTTGATTTGCATTTCCCTGATCACTAAGGACTTTGAACATTTATTTTTTTTATTTTTTTATTTTTTATTAGATACTTTCTTTATTTACATTTTAAATGTTATCCCCTTTCCTAGTTTGCCCTCCTAAAATCCCCTATCCTCTCTCCCCTCCCCCTGTTCCCCAACCTTCCCCACTCCTGCTTCCTGGCCCAGGCATTCCCCTATACTAGGGCATAGAACCTTCACAGGACCAAGGGCCTCTCCTCCCATTGATGACCGACTAGGTCATCCTCAGCTACATATGCAGCTAGAGCCTGAACATTTCTTTAGGTGTTTCTCAGCCATTCAAGGTTCTTCTGTTGTGAATTCTCTATTTAGTACTAAACCCCATTTTTGATTGGGTTGTTTGTTTTTTTGGTGGTTAGCTTCTTGAGTTCTTTATATATTTTGGATATTTACTCTTTATCGGATGTGGGGCTAGTGAAGATTTTTTTTCCCCAATCTGTAAGTTGCCGACTTGGCTTATTGACAGTGTCCTTTGCCTTCCAGAAGCTTTCCAGTTTCATGAGGTCCCATTTATCAGTTCTTAATCTTAGAGCATGAGCCATTGGAGTTCTGTTTAGGAAATTTTCCCCTGTGCCAATGAGTTCAAGGCTCTTTTCCACTTTCTCTTCTTTTAGATTCAGTGTATCTGGTTTTATGTTGATGTTGAGGTCCTTGATCCACTTGGACTTGAGATTTGTGCAAGGTGACTGATATGGATCTATTTTTATTTTTCTACATACAGACTTGCCAGTTAGACCAGCACCACGTGTTGAATATGCTTTCTTTTTTTCCATTGTCTATTTTTGGTTTCTTTGTCAAAGATCAAGTGTAAGTATGTGGTTTTATTTCTAGGTCTTCAAAAATTCTATTCCATTGATTAATGTGTCTGTCTCTGTACCAATACCATGCAGGTTTTATCAATATTGCTCTGTAGTATAGCTTGAGGTCAGGGATGGTGATTTCCCCCAGCAGTGTTTTTGTTTTGATTGTTAAGAATTGTTTTCAGCAAGATCTTTCTGACTTATGCAATAGTGTCTGTGTTTGGTGGCTGATTATGGGATGGATCCCCGGTGGGACTTGAAATGTAAATGAAGAAGATACCAAATAAAAAATTTGAAAAAAAGGTCAAAAAAAAAGTAAAATTAAATTAAATTAAAAAAATTGTTTTTGCTATTCTCGGTTTTGCTTTTGCTTTTTTTTTTTTTTTTTTTCCTTTCCAGATGAATTTGAGAATTGCTTCTTTGAAAAATGATTTTCTGCTGAATTTGGGTAGCTTGAAAGGTATTATCACACAGGCTTATGTTGTTAACAGTCATGGCCCCCTAGCTCAAAGCACCTTGTTTTCCCCTAAACTTAGCCACAGGGTTTGGTTGGATTGGTGGGTCATGTTTTCTACCTTCTGTGCTTTCCACCTACTGTTTCACCATGGCGTTTTGAAAGGAGGAAACAGAAGCTTGGACCAGTACATGTGCTCGACTACTCACTATTCATGCAGTCAGCCACACTGGAGCATGGGCATCAAGATAAACACTCAAGGATCTTGTCAAGGTTCTCATCTTGTCAAGGTTCACGTCCCAAGCTGCACAGTTGCTACATGTGGCTAATTAGTGTACCAACAACTACTAGGTGAATCAGTCAGGAAATTGGATGTATTGTTACATAGTTGCAGGGTACAGAACGTGTTGCAAATGAAACCCGAAGGTTTAGGTTCCTTGTGTGACAATAGACAATGATTAGATGGATACCACCAGGGTGGGCCAACTCTAGTTACTGTGCTTTGAAAGAAAATCTCAAATTGAGCTGTGGCTTTGAAGTGGCTTGTTACAAGTCCAACTGCAGTATTTCTAGGAAGGTCAAATGGAAGATCAAGACATAACCTCAGGGGACAGAAAAAAATGGCTGGCGATAATTGCTCCCTTTTTAGCAGACAATAAATAAAGTAGAAACTCGCATTAACTGAGCTATTGAGTATCTATAATATATTATCTACTGTATGCAGAGTGCCCCAAATATACAGTATTCAAAATAAGCACTACCCTTAAAGATCTCATGTTCTAAATATAAGACCAATCAATTCCATAACGTGCTTCACGGAGCCAAATGCAGAGATAAACTGAAGCAGTGATAGTCTGTTTTAGGAAGATTTCTTCTGTTTCTGTATAGTAAATCCAAATGTTCTCCTTCCTTCAGTTCAAGCCATTTCAATTCCTACACAGGCTTCTGAGTTTATCCCCTGCCAATTTCCAGCAAGCTTAACTCTCTAGCAGAGAATCAGACAGTATCAAGGCTGTGTGTGTACAAACCCAGATTGCAGCAGATGAAGTTCCACAATGCTGAGGACTTCTGTCCCCTGACCATTGCTTCTTTTGCAGCCCAATGCAAATAGCAGAAGACGCATCCTTTCCCAAGGAAATGATGCTCCTCACCTGACTCTTTAAACTCCTACTTTAGGATTTAAATAATTGTGTCACATATGTTTGGACATAAAGAAATAGTCAAGTCTATTCTATTTCTACTAAAAACGTCATTGCATAGATATGTGCACATGTTTGTGCATGAGGGAATGTGTGTGTGTGTGTGTGTGTGTGTGTGTGTGTGTGTACATGAATGAATGGAGGTGAGGGGTTAGTTTCCAATGTCATTTGTCAGGATGGCCAATCCATCTTATATGAGGCAGACTCTCTTCAGCCTGTAGCTTGTCAATTGGGCTAGGTTGGCTGGCAAGCAAACCCCATACATCTTCCTGTCTTTGCCCCTCCCACATCCCATCATGTTGGGATTGCAAGTATGGGCTGGGCCACCACTGGGCTTCTAATGTCTGTTCTAAGGACAGAACTTGGGTCACCATGCTTGCATGTCAGGGTCTTTACAGTCTGTAATGTCTGCCCTTATCTGAGTATTCTTTTAGTTAAAGGAAGAGCAACATACAGAGCTACTCTTACTTTGTTTCTTGGGTGGGTGGGGCAGAGTTCCTCTCTTCCACTTGGCAGGAATGTTGCTAAGAAGGCATAGCCAAGATCTGTGCTAGCCTTGAAAACAGCCTAGTGAATTGACATCATGAGGATTTGCTGAGCCTCTTTTATGGGGGTCATCTAGTTCTTGGCATGAGGGTTCTGGGCAGGAAATCTTCTACATTTATTTGATAATGAATGAAAAATCACCAGCCCCAAACATCAAGACTGCATTTCATTAAGACAGCCTTCTCAGAAAATAGCCTGTTGCCAGACAACCGCTGGTACAGCTTTTTATATTCTACACTAGCTCATATAACCTCTGTGTGTCTCAAGTGTGTTATTATCTAACACAAAGCTCTGAACCTGCAGGATCAAGCAATTTTTAAGTTTTCCTCAGCAAAACGTTTTTGTTTCCATACCAATTGTAGATCACTTCTAAATCCCCAAATGAGGACTACAATTCTCAATCCTGTGAGAAGTGGCAAAAATTTTAATGTAAGTTCGGTGAAATTTTTATTTATTTTCAAACATATCATGAGCCATGATCTTAGAAAATATTGTAATTATTATTGTACCTATTATATTATTCACATTTGAAGTCCTCTATATAACAAAGCTGGTTTGTTATCTATAGCTATTATTTGTCAATTAATATAATCTGGTCAATAGCATAGGACTACACACAGGAACTCATTTTATCCTGCTTTCTTATAAATGAGGAATGTGAAGAATAGATAGGGCAGGCACCTTTCCCAGTAACTCAGATAAGAAAGATAGAGGTTGGATAAAAAAAAAAAAAAAAAAAAAAACAACCCTGAGATTTCACCTCATACCAGTCAGAATGGCTAAGATTAAAAATTCAGGTGACAGCAGATGCTGGCGAGGTTGTGGAGAAAGAGGAACACTCCTCCATTGTTGGTGGGATTGCGAGCTTGTACAACCACTCTGGAAATCAGTCTGGTGGTTCCTCAGAAAACTGGACATAGTACTACCGGAAGATCCAGCAATACCTCTCCTGGGTATATACCCAGAAGATGTTCCAACTAGTAATAAGGACACATGCTCCACTATGTTCATAACATAATAGAAATAAGTTTGTCACTGGAGAAACATAAATTAGCTTAAATAACAATAATGTCATAAAATTCCTTAACATCTTTTCTTATGTTGATTTTAAAAATGTTTTTAACCATGTGAATTAAACACAGACTTACAACTCTGTTGTAAGTCCAACATGAATACTTATAAATTTCCTGTCTCCTTAAATGGCTTTCTTTGAGATATATATTTTGAAAAGTTCAGTGTCTACATCAGCCTTTGTCCTGTACACAATTCAACCATCGGAATGAGTAAATTCAATCGTATACAGATATTTTGCCATGGTAGTCTACTGATGTCATTCATGTTTTGCTAGTTTATCACAAAAGAATAATGCTGAATTTATATCTGATCTCTCTTTCCTATGTGATTTTTAAATCTGTATGCATAAAGATAGTTGGTTTATAATTTTCCTTTCCCCTACTTCCCTCATTTTAATATCAGGGACTAGAATTAGGTAACAAACATGGTTGCAAGCGCTCCTTGTTCTTTGAAGGTTAATAAAGTTCACCTGTGAAACCAACTCAGTTCATGTGTTTGGACTGAAGTCTTGGCTGTCCTGGAACTCACTGTGTAGACCTAGCTTGTCTGGAACTCAGAGAGTCACCAACCTTTGTCTCCCTTGTGTAAAGACTGATGGTGTGGGCTACCACACCTGCTTTTTTTTTTTCTTCACTTTATTTTATTTTATTTTTTAAAAATTATTAGATATTTTCTTTATTTACATTTCAAATGCTATCCCCTTTCTTCGTCTTCCCTCCAAACATCCCTTAGCCCATCCTCCCTCCCCGTGCTTACCAACCCACCCACTCCCACTTCCCTGTCCTGACATTCCCCTATTTGGGGGCATCGAGCTTTTACAGA
Source organism: Mus pahari (assembly GCF_900095145.1). Lineage (NCBI taxonomy): Eukaryota > Metazoa > Chordata > Mammalia > Rodentia > Muridae > Mus > Mus pahari. The sequence goes on from NC_034591.1 coordinate 42,612,827, forward strand.
ACCCAGGGCCTCTCCTCTCATTGATGTCTAACAAGATCATCCACTGTTACACATGTGGTTGGAGCCATGGGTTACTCCATATGTACTCTGTGGCTGGTGGTTTAGTCCCTGGGAGCTCTGGGGGCACTGGTTGGCTCATATTGTTGTTCCTCCTATGAGGCTTCGACCCCCTTTTTATCCCACTTTTTAATGTAAATGTTTGCTTCTGCACTTAGCCTTGAGTACCATTTGTGCATCTCCTGTACTTTAGTATGTCTGCGTTACCCTGTATGAGGTATACTATTTTATCATTTCCATTATAATTGGCATCAAGTTACCCACTAGTGTATTTATGTCCCTTTAGGAATATTTGTCCTATATAAGTAGCTGTTAATTTTGCTTGATTTTGATCAGATGATGATACTCTCTAGTGTGTATGCATGATGTTGGTTCTTCTAAATTTGTTGAGAATTTATGATCTAGAAAATAGCTCCTGTAAGAGTTTCTCTGGGTTTACCAAAGGAATGCCTTTTCTGACTTGGGGTGCCATGGGGTGTGCTCTTGGGGTGGTGATTTGATCTTCATACGGTTATTAGATTTCATCTAATGAGTTGTTATCAAAATCCCAATGTTATTTGATATTTGTCAACTACTGCAAATGACTCTGTGAACTTTTGTTTAGTATTTTTCAGGTTTATTTTAGATTTGTTTTAAAAACTTAAGTTCTTCATTTTTATCTTTCAGGTTTATCATAAATTCTATTTTAACTGACATTAATACTATAATTTATATTTCTTCCAATTGACGTTTGTCTGAACCATTGTACTTCTAGTTTTAGTCAACATGACACGAGCTAGAGTCATCAGAGGAAGGAGCCTCAGCTGAGAAAAGGCCTCCCTAAGATCAGGCTGTAGCCAAGCCTGTAGAGCATTTTCTTAATTAGTGATTGATGGAGAAGGGCCCAGCCCATTGTGGATGGTGCTATCCCTGGGTTAGTGGTCCTATGTTCTATAAGAATGAGGCTAAATAAGCCATGATAATCAAGACAGTAAGCAGCACCCCTCCATGGGCTCTGTTTCAGTTCCTGCTTCCAGGTTCCTGGCCTGTTTGAGTTCCTGTTCTGATTTCCTTTGATGATGAGCTGTGATATGGAAACATAAGGCAAGTAAATATTTTCCTCCTCAAGTTTCTCTAGAAATTGTGTTTCATTACAACTAGAGTAACTCTAAGACTGCTATCTTTTCTGTAATTTTTTCAACCTTTCTATGTGGTTTTTACGTTTATCATTTAGAAATAGAATATAGGAGGATTAGTTTTACACAAAACAGAATATAGGAGAATTATTTTAATCCAGTTTGATAATTGCTGTTCTTTGTGGTGACAGATAAATAAATGTCTATGATACATGTATGCGGGACCGTGATAGGCAGCCTGTTTTGGATGTGTGAATCTTGTTCTGGAGACGCAGTAGAAAACTCTGTAAGGGATGGAACAGTGAGTGAACCGTGTTCCCAAACATAGGCACTTGATGCCACAGAGCCCCCAACTCCATTATCCTGTGATTATCAGTCATGTCCCCAAGCTCCTGGCATTCTGGCTAGACTCCACCCTCACAGTTACCTGGCAATAGCCAAGTATGGTCCTCCCCACAGCTACACTGCAACAGCAAGATAGCCCAGCCTACTATAAAAGGGGCTGCTTGGTCCCTTCTCTCTCTCTTAAGCTCTTACCTCTCATTCTCATCTCTAGTTCTCCTTCTCCTCCTCCCTTCCCCCTTGTCTCCAGGTGACCATGGCCAACCTCTCCTTTTCTACCTTCTCTCTTTCTCTCTGCCTTTCTACAATAAAGCTCTAAAACCATAGACCATCTCTGGACATCAAGGCCTGTTGTACTTGAACAATGGAATAGGCTTTCCCCTCAAGAGCCAAGCTTAACCTCCTACTGGAAGGCCTTCCTGCACTCCAGCCACAGACTGGACCAAGGACTCTCGCTCACATGGAAACCACCCAGTGCCCTCTCTCCCCCTGCCTTCTTCTATTGGCCTCAGGGCTGACCTAGCTGCCCCCAGGGCCCCCACTTCTTTCTCAGTTCTTCTAAGACATGCAGTGATGTCAGAAACTGAGAACCTGTTATTTCTAGTCTCCGTAAGGTCCAGAGACCTTGGACTGCTTCCTGTCCTTCCCTCTCTGACTGGGATTTTTGTGGCTTCACAGAGCCAGGCACCCACCCAGGGCCAGAGTGGAGAGTTCGCAGCAGTCCTCTGTGTCTGCCTGCCTAGAATACCAGAACTCTGGTGGGATGCGGGTTCTCTTCGACCCATTTTATTCCCCCACATCTGCTGCCCAACACATGTATATCACATATCAACATGAGATTTTTATCAATACAGCTTAATTTATTTCTATAGTATTTTACATGTTTGAGTTCCCATTCATTTTTACAAATATATTCCCTGACTCAGTGTATATCTTTTATGTTGTGTCTTTTTCTTCTCTGACTGGAAAGCCACAGATTTCATGCAATTAAAATCATTACATTTTAATTCACAATCAGCTATATTCATTGACTCCGAGTCAGTACCAACACAAAACACTGTTCACCTTGTCTAGCTGCATGTACATATATAATTTTAAATTGAAGTTCTATACATAGAAGTATAACAGGGCCCTAGACCTTAGTAGGGATCCAGACATTAGCTCAACTGACTCCATTCAGTGCCCCCCAACCAATAAAAACCCTCAGCACATAGATAGCACCAAGTGCCAAACTAAAACAGAGGCCTAATTCATCAAAGTCCATGGTTATGGGAAAGAATCTAAATGTGTTAGCCTTGCTTTTGGATTTCTGAGGCTCTGCTTCTGGCTAACTGAAAGCATGTAAACTCAGGAGTTTGTTCATGTTGTTATTCTTTAAATTTCACCCTGAGAAAGGCTCAATGCTACACTGGTATCCTGAACACCCAGTAAAGTCACCAGCTGGCTAACAAAAACTTCCAATTGTCTTAAAGCAGTGTTTGAGCAGTGTAGAGGCTGGTTCTGGTGCTAAGGTCCTGTCCTCCAATTGGATTATGATCAATCAATAAAGATGCCAGGGGCTAATTGTTGGGTCAAAGGGAAGAGGTGGGACTTCCGGGTCCCTAGACACAGGCTAAGAGATGCAGTGGAGGAAGGGAGATTTTCACCATGCATTAGCGGGAGAAAAGGTGACCAGCCATGTGAGTTTTCAGACGGAGAGGCCTAGGTCAGTTCCCCAGGTGGGATATTAGAAACATAATTAAGCAGAGGGGAGTTTTGGGTTGCTGAACAAGGAGAAGGTAACTGAACAGCTAAAGATGAGGGCTGATTTAGAGTGCTGAGCTAAGAGTACTAGGAAGGGATAATAAATAGCCTTGGGAGATTAGACATGCCCAGAGATTGAGCAAGTAAGGCAGGTTAAAAAAGTTAATGTGTATGTGTGTTTCATCCACAGATCCAAGGGAACCTGGCCAGGGCTGGTAGCAAGGTCCACTCAGAGCTTAAAACAGGATAGCAAGCCAAAACTACACACTACAGAGCAGTCTTCTCTGATGAATATCCAACAGCAGAAGAAAATATGTAGTATTCGTTATTTAGCCACTACCTCCTCCTCCTCCTCCTCCTCCTTCTTCTTCTTCTTCTTCTTCTTCTTCTTCTTCTTCTTCTTCTTCTTCTTTTTGTGACAGGGTTTCTCTGTGTATCCCTGGCTGTCCTGGAACTCACTCTGTAGACCAGGCTGGACTCGAACTCAGAGATCCGCCTGCCTCTGCCTCCCGAGTGCTGGGATTAAAGGTGTGCACCACCATGCCCGGCCTAACTTATTCTTCCTAACATGATTTTCAGTTACAACTATTTTCCTGATAATTCATTTTCATTTTCTTAAACTCCATTATATCATCTGTGAAATTGGAAGTGTCTGGCCCATTTTTTATTGAGGTTATTTCCTTATGACTGACTTTTATGTTTATTTATTTATTTATTTATTTGTTTGTTTATAAGAATTAATTATACACAGGGTTTCTCTGAGTAGCCATAGCTGTCCTGGAACTTGCTCTGTAGAACAGGCTGGCCTCGAACTCACAGAGCTCCAACTGTCTGCCTCCCGACTGCTGGAATTAAAGGTGTACATCAGGCAGGAGAGATTTGCTCAGCAGTTAAGAGCACCAACAGCTCTTCCAAATGTCCTGAGTTCAAATCCCAGCAACCACATGGTGGCTTACAACCATCCGTGAGATCTGACTCCCTCTTCTACAGTGTATTTACATATAATAAATCTTTAAAGGTGTACATTACTACCAATCATAACTGATTTTTAAGGGTTCTTTGTACATCATCTGCAAGTATTTTCCCCTAGACTTTGGCATTTTTCTACTTGAACATGTTATTTTAATTTAAAATACAACCAGCTCCTTTCCACTTTTATTCAGTCCATCAGTTCTTCCATGTATCTTGTCATCTTTCTTTGCCATATTTCTTATGTAATTTCCCAGGGAAGTTTTTTTTTTACATATTTGCACTTTACATTAGTGTATATTGATGATCCCTTTGGAACTGATTTTTTATGAAGTATCTGATGTCTGTGTTTGGATTATTCATATTAGGAGGCAGAGCCCTGCTGGAGGAAGTACATCCCCGACCCTACCATACTGCTCTCTGTCTCTGTCTCTTGTGTGCACATCAATTTGATCAGCGAATTTCCTATTCCTGCTGTTGCCCTATACTGGCCATGCCAAAATGGACACTAAACCTCTGAAATTGTAACCCAAAATAAACAATTCTTCCTTTTTAAAAAAGTAAATTTCTACATGTCCTGGTATCATTTGTTCAAAAAAATAATGTTTTCTTGATTATATTGCCTTTTGTCCTTGTACAGCTAGCATTTTGAGAAATTATTCAAGTGTAAAGTATAAATCTGAAAAAAGAATAAGAACAGGAAAAACTGGATGAAACAATGCACATAGAAGACATCAGGACCATGGACTTCTGACATGGTGCTATGATGGGTTGACATTCTCTTACTTCATTTCATTTTATTATTTTATTGTCACTCTTGCTTTTTTTGACAATATTCTACAGATATTTATTTGTAGTTTGAGTTCAAGAAAAGTGAATCTACCAGAGGTATAAAGATGAAGGGGTTTAAGTAATACAGATGTTTCTTTGTTAGGTTCCCATACTGCTCAGAACCTACCCAGAAACAGATGGGTTTTACACTGTGAGTCTATAGCACAGGACTTCCATCTCAAAAGTGGCTGCATATCCTTCTTCTTATATGAGAAGAGAGAAATGAGAGTAAGTGGACACACAAGTACATTGGAAAACTACCTGCTCTAGTAGTCCAACATGGAGGAATTTGGCCACAATTGCCTTTAGTTAGCTGTAAGAAAGGTCAGGGAATTACCACCTGGTCACATGGTCTTGCAACAGCTGTACTTTGAGTGTGAGACTGTGCACTATTTATTAATAAAAGAGAGTGGAATGATACACTATCCAGTTACTACTACCTACTACAATAGTAGGGCAGAGTTTAGAATTTAAGGAAAATATGTGCATATTTCCAAATATGTACATATTTCCAAGTGTACATATTTATATATGCTCATTAGACATACATACATATGCATATATATATATATATATATATATACATATATATATATATGCATTCTTCTACTGGATATAAGTAAAGGAATGCATGTTCCTAATCCTTAGAGTTAACATTTTAAGGACAATAAAAAATGGTGATACAGAACTGACATTACAAAACCAAACCAGCAATGGATTAGTCCATTTCTTTCTTTCTCTCTTCTATTTTCCACTGTACTCCTCTCTGCAGCTCAGTGATGAGGCAAAATAAAACTATAGCATAGAAAGTTTTCCAAATATGGACACTTCTTAATGATTAAGGTATCACCTACCTTAAACAAAATGATCTACATTTCAATTTGGGGACATGCTAGCAGAAGAGCCTTATTGCACCTAGTTGCTTTATGTTCATTTATAAAAATAACATTTATAGAAACGTGAAGTCTATATGTATGGTTACAAAAATCAAATAAACATAACCATCCCTTGATATCTATAGGGGATTTGTTCTAGGTCCCTTATTGACAGAAAATATATAGATGCTTAAGTCCTTATACAAAATAAGATTATTTGCATTCATCCTGTCTATAGCCTTCTGTATATACTAAATAATCTCTAGATTAAGTAATTAAGTACCTAACATAATTTAAACATTGGAGTGCACTGTTAAGGAAGTAATGTCAAGAAAAAAAGTATGTACATGATCAGCAAAGGATTTTTTTTAACAAATATTTTTGGTTAGTGGTTGTTGACTTCATAGTAATTGAAACCCATGGATGCAAAAAAATAGTATTTTTATATAACATATAAACAGATAGCCTCATTTCCACAGACTATAGATTTCTGAGGCACAAGAGTAGTTTTAGGATTCTTCTCTAACTTTTTCTCTTCTTTCTTTTTTTTTTTAACCTACAATGTATGCCAATATTCTAAACAGATATTTCTAGAGATTATGAAGTACAGCCAATACTTTTCTTTTGTGAAAACTATTGAAGTCTCTGCTCCCCTGTGAGATATTTTTCTGTGCTCTAAGAACTTCTCTGCATTTATTACCAGTTTCTTTCTTCCCTTTAAGCTAAGATTTGCTGGGACAGGTGTATTTTTTTGTAAACTGGTGTTAAGAAAGGATGGAGCTGCAAGTCCCTGCAGGCTCTATTTCTCTGTACTTTTAATAACCTCAGTAGGGCTACATGAGCCAGTCCAAGTCAGCTCTTCTGATAAGTAGGTTGACACAGCTATTGAATACCTTGCATGCCAGTGACTTCCTTTCTGTAACTGGTACTTGTCATGGGTCAGAAAGCTTTGCTAGGGTAGGTCTCTTAAGGAGGCCTTCCATAATGTTTTTCTTTGATTCTCCTTGGTCCAAATACAGCTCACGGTGGAAATTTAATGAATCCTGGGATCACGGGTCATACTGATTTGTTACTTTCGAGATTTTCTCTGAAAAGAACTTTTATATTTATCCAAATTGTCATTATCACAATATGTTTTGTAGAATCTCTATGTGAGAATCATGAGAATGACAACTACGTCACCAATATCATTAGTGACATCACTTATTTTCCTAGTTTTGGGGTATTACAATCTCATGGAAAGGATCTGAATAGCAGTGCACTATAGCTAATCCATTTCCATCGCAAAGAGCTCCCTCCATGCCCTTTGTGATCAACTGCTATTTTGAGTGTCCACTGGAATTGTGGAGAGAAAGCACATTGTGTTTTTGTCATTCTATTTTTAAGACATCCTCTTGCTTTTGAAACTAGGGACACTAGGGAGAATTTCTGGAAACTGACCAGTATATATAACCTGATTTATTATCTATGTGGTGTTCAAAGTACACCATTTGAGGATATAGTTCCTAAATATTTTTTACTTTTTCATTTTCTCTCTCTCTCTCTCTCTCTCTCTCTCTCTCTCTCTCTCTCTCTGTGTGTGTGTGTGTGTGTGTGTGTATTGTCTCTGTACTCATGTGCCATGGCATAAATGTATAGGTCAGAGGACCTTCAACCATGTGGGTCCCAGGAATTGAATTCAGATCATCAGGTTTGTCAACTTGATCTGCTGAGTCATCTCACTAACTCTGTTGGCATTTGAACAAGAAATGTCACCCATAGGCTGAGGAACTAGAACCCTTGTTCCCCAGTTGCTAGTGTCATATGTGGAGGATATGAAGCTTTTAAGAGGTACAGTGCAATCTTGCTCTAGGAAGTCCATCACTGTATTGAGGTGGGGATGGGAGTTGAGGCTGTATAGCCTTACCCAATACATACTTGCACTTTGCTTCCTGTATCTAGTTGAGATGTGACCTCTCAGCTCCCTACTCGTGCTGCCATGATTTTCCTACCAATATGGACTTCCCTTCTGGAAGTGTAAGCCAAAGTAGACTATCTTCTATAGTGTGAGTTTCTGCCTGCAGCAAAACTCACTTTAATCTGGTCTGGGTTCATCCTGAGAGGTGGGCTGGGTTGAAATGGAATGTGTGAGAGAAATTTGGAAGCCAGGACAAAATATTCTGATCGAGGCTCAAAGTTTAATGTAGGAGCTCAGTTTATATAGCGTGGGAAAAACCCCAGTCCCCATCCCCAGTCTTTGAAGGCACAGGTGAATGTCCGTAGGCGGGTCCAAAGGATGTTGCGGGTCCAAAGGATGTTGTCTTCTGGGACATCAACCGGTCTTCTCAGCAGGCAGTGGAGACACAGGGACAGTAGAGCAGCAGCTCTGGCATATCTGAAGATTTCTGCTGGTGGATCTGGGCTTTGAAAGACAGCGATTGATTAGTATAGACAGTAAAGCTTGGCAGATCTGAAGATTATAACCGCAGGTGGTCCAGTGGCAACCGAGAGCTGGGAGGCTCCAAAACTATAAGTTGCCTCTGGTCATGTTTTATTACACTAATTAAGAAATAACTAATATAGGCCTCTAAGGGGAGGGAGTTTCTGAACAGAAGGTATAAAACTCCCTCCAGTTTACACTGTCATTCCTGCAGATGTTATATATACTTATGAAGCTACATTGTCCTCTCTGTTTCTAATATTGCTTTCAGCCCTCTTCTCCTCTTCCATGTAATTACTTTTTTTGTTCTAGAGATTTCATGTATGTTATTTAGTTACTAGCATGAGAGCTCTCCTTTTTTTTTTTTTTTCTTTTATGCAGGCACTTGGTACTATGAGCTTTTCTCTTAGCATTGTTTTCATTGTGTTGTATAGGTTGGATATGCTGTAAATTAATTTTCATAGAATGCTAAAGAGTCTTTAATTTTATTCTTTATTTCTGTCTTGACCAACTTTTCATTCAGTGGAGAGTTAGTTGTTCAATTTCCATGAGTTTGTAAGCATTCTGCTGTTCTTGATGTCCAGCTTTAATCTATTCTAGTAAGATAGGATTCAGGGAATTTATTTCAATTGATTTTGTTTGTTGATACTTGCTTGGTGTCTAAGTACGTGGACAACTCTAAGAGAGTTCCACAAAGTTCTGAGAAGAAAGCATCTTCTTTTGTGTTTGAGTGAAATGGTCTGTAAACACAGTTAGGTCCGTTTGGTTTACCATGCCTGCTATCTCCAGTATTCTGTTTAGTGAAAGGGATGTCGTGAAGTCTCTCACTTTCAGTGTGTGATGCTCAGTATGTCATTTAAGTTGTAGCAATGTTTCATTTACAGACTTGGGTTTCCTTGTGTTTGGAGCATAGATGTTCGGAATTGAAATGCTATCTTGGTGTGTTTTTCCTTTGATGAGTTTGCAGTGTCCTTCCTTTTATCTTTTGATCTATTTTGTTACATATTAAAATGGCTATACTATCTTTCTTCTTAGGTTCTTTTGCTTGAAATACCTTTTGCAATTCCTTTACCCTGAGGTGACGTCTATCCTTGATCTTGAGGTGTACTTCTTGTATGCAGAAGAAGATGGATCCTGTTTTCACATCCATTCTGTTAGTTTTGTCTGTCTGTATGTGTGTCTGTTTGTGGTTAATTAAGTCTATTGATGTTAAGAGATATTAATGATTGTTAATTCCTATTATTTTGTTGTTGGTGGCAGTAATGGTAATTATTTTGTTGTTGTTGTTGGTAATGGTAGTGCTGGTGGTAGTGTGTGTTTGCTTCTCTTGTTTTGATTTTGCTGGGGTGAGATTATTTTTTTCCTATGGGATATTTTTTGGGTATAGTTAATCTCCATCAGCTGGAGTTTTCCTTCCAGCACTTTCTATCAGGTTGGATTTGAAGACAGTTATTGTTTAAATTTAACTTTATCATGGAATATCTTGTCTTCTTTATCTATGGTGATTTCTAGTCCTCTTTTTTCTAAGTTTGGTCTTTTCATAGTATCCCAGATTTCTAGGATGTTTTGTATGAGGAGTTTTTAAGGTTCAACATTTTCTTTGACTGATGTATCCATTTCTTCTATCATATCTTCAGTGCCTGAGATACTGTCTTTGATCTCTTGTATTCTGTTGATGAAAATTGCCTCTGTAGTTCCTGTTCAAATTTCTAAATCTTTCACTTTCAGATTGTCCCCAACTTGTGTTTTCTTCATTGCTTCTATTGCCATTTTCAGGTTTTGAACAGTTTTATTGGTTTCCATCAACTGTTTGTGTTTTCTTGGCTTTGGAAAAGGGATTTATTAATCTCCTTCAGTTGTTTGTGTTTTCTTGGATTTCTTCAAGGGATTTATTCAGTTTTTTTCTTTAAGGGTTTTTATCCTTTTATAACCTTTATATCCTTTGAACTTTTATGACTTTCATATTCTTTATAACTTTTTTTTTTCAAGACAGGGTTTCTCTGTGTAGCCCTGGCTGTCCTGGAACTCACTCTGTAGACCAGGATGGCCTTGAACTCTGAAATCTGCATGCCTCTGCCTCCCAAGTGCTGGGATTAAAGTCATGAGCCACCATACCCGGCTCTTTATAACTTTTATATCTTTTATAACCAACTTTTTCTAGTTGGTTTAAAGGTCTTTCTCTTGTGCTTCATCTATGTTGGTATAGTCAAGGCCTGCTTTGGGAAGATAGCTGAATTGGAGTGATGACATATTGCCCTTGTTGTTGTTTGTGCTTTTAAGGTATCGCCTTAGCTTCTTGTTTGGGGTGATTAAAGGTCTGCAGATTTGTGGTTTTGTCTTTGTCAGGTCAGTGTTTTGTTCCTTGGTGTCTGTTTCCTTTCTGGATTTTCAATGAGTGTGATAGCTGTGCGGTGCCTGCTTTCCTTAGCTGCTGTGTTCACAGGGTATGCTTACTCTTGGAGGCTGGGTAATTGGGATGAGTTGGGGGAGAAAGTTGGGAGGAGAAGGTCTTTGTGATCCATTGGGGTTGGAGTCAGAGAGGAAGGAGAGAGCAGAGCAAGTTTCCAGGGACAGAGTTAGGGATGACATTAGGGTATCAGATCTTAGAAGCAGAAGGAGAGATGTGGGTCTGCCTTCAGTATACTTGTTGCCCTGGAAAGAGTTCCCCTTGGGTTTGCAGGGGTGGCTTCTGGAATTGGAGTCTGGGCAATGCAACAAATGGAGGGAGGAAGATTATGTGGGGATAATCTGTGGGACCTACAGGAGATATTGGTGGGGTGAGTGAAGGCTGCAACTGGTATTCTGTTACAGTGTTAGGGATGAGGCTAGGGGATTGGATCTGGAGAATGAGATCATGAGAGAGGAGACAGCCTATGGGCAGCCTGCCTGATTTTCTCCCATGCATGGGTTGTGATTATTAGGAGGTGTCTGCCGAAGTTGGGGTCTGAGATAAAGTGATGAGGAAGAAAGGAAGGAAGGTTATGAGGGAGATGGCCTGTGGGGGCCACAGAAGATGTGGCGAGGGGTGAGGGAAGGCTGTAGCTAGAGTTCTGTTGCAGCACTGGGGATGAGACACAGGACTTGGAGAGCAGGTAGAGAAGAGAGTCTGTAGGTAGCCTACCTGGTTTTCTGGCAGGCATAGGCTTGTTCTGTCTTATATTAATAAGAGTTGTCTGCCTATTCTTGCTTGTTCTTTAAACCTGAGTTTAAGCACCCACTCATTCTAAAATTCAACTTGGGCTCACATCAAACTAAATTATTTATGGGACATCTATAGAATCAGCAACATATTTTACTCCCAAGGGCAGGCTTTCACAATTTAGTTTCTTTAACTATTTGCAGTAGCATAAAAAATTGTCATTGTTAATACTCCGAACATGTTTTCACTAGAACTCCTGAGTTTAAAATATCTCAGATATCTTCTTCCCAAGAAATTGTTCTTGTGGAACCTTGTCTGGAAATTCAGAAATTCAGATCTATAGAGAAGAAACGTGACTCACTGGGGGGAAAGTTCTTAAGAAAATGGAATACTACTCAGCTATTAAGAATGAGGACATCCTGAGTTTTGCAGGGAAATGGATGGAACTAGAAAATATCATCCTGAGTGAGGTAACCTAGACCCAAAAAGACATGCATGGCATGTACTCACTAATAAGTGGGTATTAGCCAAAAAGAAAAAAAAAAGAAAAAAAGAAAAAAAAAAAAAAAAAAAAACAGAATTCCACAACAGTCAACAAGCTGAAGTGCCCAAGTGAGGATGCCTCAGTCTTACCTGGGAGAGAGAAGAAAGCTATCACAAATGGGGAAGGAGGGAGGGATGTGGGAAGGAAAGTGGATGGGAGAGGTAGAGTAGGAGGGAGAGGGGAACCTGATCTAGTATTGGGTGAAGGCAAAGAACTGAAGCCCTGAGGGCCAGCAGAAAGAATTGAAACAGGATACCTTGAGAGGTAGGTGTGAGGGACCCTCCGGAAAGTTCCAGAGACCTGGGAGGTAAGGGGAGGGACCTTAGATGAAATGTGGGACAATAGGAAGAGGGAACTTATAAAGCCCACCTCCAGCAGGAAGACAGGGCATCAAGTGAGGGAGGGAGTTGCCATCCCACAGTCAAAACTCTGACCCATAATTGTTCCTGTCTGAAAGAACTGCAGGGATGGAAATGGAGAGGAGCCTGAGGAAAAGAAGGTACAGTGACAGGCCCAAAGTGGGATCCAACTCAAGGGGAGATCTCAAGGCCTGACACTATTACTGAGGCTTTGGAATGCTCACAAAAACGGGATCTATCATGAATGATCTCCGTAAGACCCAACAAGGAGCTGAAAGAGTCAGATGTAGATGTTTGCACCTAACCAATGGACAGAAGCTGCTGACTGCTGAGGTTGAATTAAGGAAAGGCTGGAAGAAGCTGAGGAGGAGGGTGAGCCTGTAGGAGGACCCTCAGTCTCAATTAACCTGGACTCCCGAGGTCTCTCAAACACTGGACCACCAACCAGACTGCATACACCAGCTGATATGAGGCCCCCGACACATATACAACAGAAGACTGCCAGGTCTGGGTTCAGTCTGAGAAAATGTACCTAATCCTCAAAGGACTGGAGGCCCCAGGGAGTTTAGGGATCTGTGGGGGGGATGGGCAATGAGGACATCCTTGTGGAGACAGGGGGCTGGGGAGGAGGTATGGGATATGGAACAGTAGGAGGGTGAACAGGGGAGAGAATAAAATCTGGAGTGTAAATAAATAAATAAACTTTTACGAATTAAAAAAAAAATGTTTCCTAAGCATTACTGAGAAGTGTTTTTGAAGTGTTTTTTAGACTCAAAGAGTGTAAGACTCTTTCCCTTTCCCCATAGCTCACAAACGGGTACAAAGGAGGTAAGTTACACTTGTGGTCATAATCTGTGACTACATTTGCTGACTACTATAGATTGGCCTCAGTTCTCTTTACACCTGTTGTCTAGCAGTAGGGATAATTTCTCTGTTTGGCCAGTGCGTTACATTGTTTGGCTTAAATTAAGGAATTAAGAATGTACATGAAATGGGGAGTGTGACTCTGAAGTTGGAAATCACTTTGGAACTAGAGGTATACGCATGCAGAACTGACCCAGATGTGTGTGGAATAAAGCAGAGACTTCTGAAAGATACATTCTTATACTCTGCCTCTTCCCCCCTACCACCACCACCTTTTTTTTAAATATCTGAGAATAATTGGTTGTTTTCAGGAGAGTCTGGTAGAGACAGTAGTCATCCCTTCACTGCCTATAGGATAACCATTCTCTCTAGCTGTCCGGAAGACTCTCTTCAAATGAATCAGTATAAAAGTGGTACAGGCCAGGCCAGTCCCTGATGCTGAGGTGAGCTGCAGCAGGTGAGTTGGTCAGATCACACCAGGGTTCTCCTAGAGCTGTGAGTGGAGGAGGGGAAGAGTCAGTGTTGACTGGTGTGCTTTCACTGGTCTCTAGTTAAGAACGTGAAGACGAAAGATGCTGGAGGAGGTGTAGATGCTAAGGGTGAACATACCTTTTCCTTTCCTCACACCCAGCCAAAGGCTAAAAGTAGAGCCACAGGGGAACATTTATACATTGTATACACACATTTCCCCTCTTTCTGCCTAAGGTCTCATTACGTTCCTTGTTTTCTCCTTTCTTCATATGGCACTTTAAAAACTTGGATCCAGGGATGGTGGTACATCCTGGACAGAGCCAGGATGGCCATGAATTTACATACAAATGCATTGTCTGAAAAAAAAAATTCCAGCATTCTGGGGAATAGGTTATGAGACCCAGAAGAAGGTAGCTGAACCAGAAGGTTAAATGAATATTGAACTGACTGGGTGTGGAATTAACTGCAAGGAGAAGACTAGCCATCAGAAGTCAGTCAATCACATCTCTCATTTGCTACCATGTCCACAGTGAATTCTATAGTGTCAGTCAAGTGAAAGGTCATCTATAAATAGCTCTTGAGCGAGTTAATAAATTAATGAGTAATTGATCAAGAAATTTAAAAAGTCATTCCTGGAACATCCTGTAGTAAAATAAATATTGCAGGTGACGTGGCAGTTGCTATGTCATTGGTTTTGAACCCTAAATCATTTTTTTCCCTTGCTTTGTAATACTGAAGACCAAGACTGCAAGTATCTTTTGGCCAATAAGCACATCATTAGTATAAGCAGGGGGTGCTGAAGGGATGCCGTGTTCTTTTCATAGGTGTTTATAGGAACTTTTTTCCTTCTAGATTATCCAGTATATGACTGGATGTGAGTGGCATTCACCCTTCCCCAGATGCTCAGTGAACCTTGTTAATACCCAAACTTGCCAAGTCACAGCAAATCAGGGCTGCATCTCACCGCTTAGCTTCTCATAGGCATTCTGGAGCTGGCTTCATTGTAAATCTCCAGCACCTCCATGAGTGACTTCCCAGGAGGTTTAAGTTTGTCTTATCTGGCTCCTCTGCTGGCTTCCCACTGAGGCTTACTTTTGCCCCATTGAACAGCCTCTTAATGAGTTTCCTTAGCATCCCAGCAGCAATGCCATGCTGGGAGCACTGTCAGTCACTCAGTGAACACACACAGCTCTGCAGAGAGGCTCAGGAATGGATCTCTTTACCTTCTGATCCTCCCTTGGGTTTTCTGTCTCCATCTTTACAGACTGACTGTCCTGTTGCAAGTTCATCATTCTATGTGTTAAAATTTGCTGCTCAGAGTGATCATGGTTTCTCAGCTACAGCAATATGGGTATGATGTGGGTGGATCTCCCTTTCAAGACACTAGCTCCTTTCCCTGTAGTACACCTTCATGTGGTGTCTCTTCCTACTATCAAAGCTTCATGACTGAAGACCAATTTCAGACTTTGCTGATGGAGGGATAGGTGCTATTCATACAGTGTCTACATGAATCTTCAGTGATCATAGAAGACAAGCAATATAACCTATATATAAACTGAGTCCCACCTGTAATACTGGGATAGAGCTAGAATAGAGAGGTACTTTCATCTTTCAACAAAGTCATGTTGAAACACTGAAACACAAGGAAAAGGAGTGTCATTATGGAAAAAAGTAGAACAGTAATTTAGGAGAAAGAAAACAGTGCATTTCAAACCTTGCTGTAGGGATTAAGTACCATTTACTTGATAGCAGCCATTTTAGGCATTTAATTTAAAAAGTGCTTACAAGAGACAAATTTTTCAGGCTAAAATAATAGAAATGGACCTTGCTTTGCCTCCCAGAACATCTGAAGTAATAATTAGGCCATGCTAATGAATGAAACTCAGGATGGCCCCCAAACCATTGATAGTACAATGAGCTCCGAGTTACTTTATTAATAATCTAACAGAATTTGTTTCCCAGGCAAATGAAATTCTGAAGCATCATGTTCTGCTATTTTTCCCCCAATGGCTTTTAAATTAAACTTTACAGCTTGTCACAGCCGTCAGCATCCTCACTATTATCATTATCAGCAAACATTCTGTGCTTACCCGCTGGGTACACAGCACTGAGGGACTCATTTAGGGCAAAGAGCAGTAATTTCCTGCCCTTGAGACAGTGGAAGGATAATTATTTATTCTGCATACTGCAGTCATGTACTCATGAAGGGACAGGAGGTCTTGGAACTGTGCACTCTGACATTTTCAAGTACCTTGATCCCCATTAGGCAGCAGCATTGCTAGATTTGGCCTTCTTCCTTTTTGATTGTAAAAGAATGCAACATTAATGCATTGCACGAGAGCTAAATAGAACATCAATTACAGGATGAAAACTAATGCTTTCCTAAAAATATCAATGAACATCTGCTTAATGCTTGCTAATTGGCGTAAGGATAATTGTGTCCCAAGTTTATTCTAAGCAATATTCACATGCCTTAAAGATGCAGCTATTGGAAAGGAGACAGTTAAGTGTTCACACCAAGATCCAGTTTGGTTTAGCTCCAAAGTCTGTGTCATCCACTGATGCATACGGTGCTCCCACTCTTTGATCCTTCCAGTCGACAGCCCTGCCAACAAAGTTTAGGACACTTCTACACCATATTCTATATTCTTAGTGTGCTTAACAAATTTATCTCTTAAAAAATAAATGGAGCTGGATAGAGCAGCACATGCCTATAACTCCCACACTTGGGAAGCTCAGGCAGGGTTATCATGAGTTCAAGACTGGCCTGGAGTACATAGTAAAACACTGTGTTAATGTACTCTGTAATATATACTTGGGGAAGAAATAGTGAATATTCTTAACTGGTTTCATAAGAAGTCCCAGATATATTATTATTTATGTGTACATGTGTGTTCATGGTGTTAGATGTGTGTGTATTCCATAAGTCAGATACATCATTTGAACATTCTAAAATTAATTGTTATTAAAGATAATTCCTCTCCTGATTTCACTTATTATAATGCAGTAATCATTATTTTATGTGCATATTTGTAGAAGTATAGAATTTGGAGAAAGAGCCGTAGTACTGAATATGTTGGGTAAAGAGTTATTGTAGAGCTCTTTTTTCCCTTTCTTTCTTTCTTTCTTTCTTTCTTTCTTTCTTTCTTTCTTTCTTTCTTTCTTTCTTTCTTTCTTCCTTCCTTCCTTCCTTCCTTCCTTCTTCCCTC
>NC_034591.1:42629921-42650453 GCF_900095145.1 Mus pahari
TCTACGTAGCCTTGGTTGTCCCAGAAATCACTAACCCACTCTGTAGACCAGGCTGGCCTCCAACTCAGAGATCTCCCCACCTCTGTGTTCCAAGTGCTGGAATTAAAGGTGCATGCCACCACTGTCTGGCATCAAAATCAAGTTCTTAATAAAATTTTATTCTACCGTCTAATGAATTCATCCACAAAACCAATATAATCTTATCCTTATACTTGGTTCACTTAACAAGATTTCCAGACCTGAAATCAGTGATTTTATTTTAAGTGTTTTGGAAGTCACCTCTGATTTTCCTTTGTCTGAAGTTATAAATATATTGGCTTTGTGACATAGCCTTGTGGTTGCCATGTATGAATTCCCATAACACTTTCCTTTTGTAATACAATGTTTCATAAGATTGTTAGTGAGCAATGGTCCTTCTCTGGATCCTTTATGGATTTGTAAGCATGCTGCATTAATATTTTTCTCTTTCTCCCACCATAACTGATTCCTTCCATGGTAACTCCCAAAATTAAAAAAAAAAAAAAAAAGATTTAAGAAGCTGGAGCTTGCATGATAATGTATCAGTGTCTTTATGTATCTATGAAATTACTCTCTGGCCTTGAGCAGCTTTGGGGACCGGAATCAAACCTCACCTTCTCTTCTCTCACACAGCTTGATTTGTGGTTAATATCTATCACCTAATTTTAACTATTTGAAAATGAACCATAATTCCTTGGTCTAGCAAGCATTATGTTGACATTTCTAAAATTCAGTAATTCCTTTGAAATAGTTAAGAATAATAAGAAAAGCAAATTAGTTGGTTTTTTTTTCATTCATTATAAAGAATTAGGTATGTCAAATAGCTTAGGCAAGTGACAAGTGAAGACAATACCACAGACTTGGCTTACTGTTTCATAAATTATTTTTCTCATGTATATGTATACATGTATAGCTTAAATGTAAAGTTTTTAATTAAAATTTATTATTATTGAGTGTGTAGAGAGGTGTGCACTGCCATGGTGCATGTGTGAAAGGCAGAGGACAACTTTACAGAGTAAGTACATTCTATGTGTAGCACTAGGGGTTATACTGAGTGACCAGATTTGCACAGCAAGTGTATTTACTCACGATCTACCTCACAGTCCGATATCAGGTTTTATAAGGAATCCAAGAACAAGAAAACAGCAACACAGACTTCTCCCTTTTGGAAGCCATCTTAGCACCAATTTTGGTACTCACTTTGGTATTTGCTCTTTGTACCACTCTAGGATGCTCACCCTTCCATATACACTTAATGACATCTCTAAATGTCTCTGAATGTTTTCTCACTGTCTCCAAGAAATAGTCCTTTCTCTCTGACGACTCAATGTACTTTCACTGAATATTTGTATCAGCACGGTAGTGCAAACAAACTTTAGTACCAGTGTAGCAATTATTACTCTCTACCTCCCTGGGTGTTTAATTTATTTATTTGTTCTTTCATCTATCTATGTCTGTGTATCTTATCTTATCTATCTATCTATCTATCTATCTATCTATCTATCTATCTATCTATCTATCTATCTACCTATCTGTCTATCTATCTGCTGTTGTTGCTTCTACTGTCCTTTGCTTGCTTTTTTATGCACTCTTTATGAATTTACTATTCACTCAACCTCACTGTCCTTGGCATGTATTTTACTATTCATCTTTAGGCACAACTGTATTGTTCCCACTCTGTCTTCCTAAAGAAACTGCTTTGGGAAGCTTCAAGCATGCACAATATGAAAACAATCAGCTCTAACCCACTATGCCTCTGTTTTTCTGGCTCTGTCATGCCCTCTGGGTTGTCAGTCCTGAGGCTAAGGATCTTGCATCCTCTGGTTCTCCCCTGTTATGTCAAGGGGAACATCCAGGGCAGTGCTTCTTGAGGTACAATGCTTGACTGTGTTCTGAAACTCACTCTCCTGAAAGCATCCTTATTCTCTTCTTGCCTGTGGTGGTTTGAAAGAAAATGGGCACAATAGGCTCATAGGAAGTGGCATCATTAGAGGGTGTAGCCTTGCTGGAATAGGTGTAGCTTAATTGGAGAAAGTAGGTCTTTCAGCTCCTGCTCCAGCACCGCATTTACCTGCATCCTGCCATGCTTCCTGCCATGACAATAATGGACTAAATTTCTGAAACTGTAAACCAGCCCCAGTTAAATGTTTCTTTTTTTATAACAGTTCCTGTGGTCATGGTGTATCTTTACAGCAACTCTGTCTAAGATATTGCTCTTTGTCAGTAGTTAGAGAACAATGCTTTTGTACTCTGCAGCTTGTGGCTTAAAAAAATGTTTAAACCACAAGATATTTAAAAAATTTAAAAGTATTTTGATTTTCATTCCTTTATATGCTTGGGGACCTGCCCTAGGTCTTTAGAATGAATGGTACGAGGTGGGACACAGCATTGGACGAAGAGACTGATGATCTCTGACCTTATAACACTCTTTTATTATTTTGTGCTAATAAGTGCTGGTTTCTTACTATTCTGTGGCTAAATGCTGCTGGTTTCTGGTAATAAACTCCTGCTGACAGCAGCAAGGGATTAAGAAGAAGAAAAAAAAAAAGGCTTAATTGCTAGTGCTCTTTTCTCTCTGGCTTAAGGACCTGTCTCTGTTCTAGAGGCTGGGAATCCCTTAACTATTCATGAACCAGAGAGAAAGGAAAGGAAAAGGAAAAGAAAAAAAGAAAATCTTACACAGAAAATATGCACCTACAAAACCACACTCATACATACATACATACATACATACATACATACATACATACATACACACACACACACACACACACACACACACACACACACACACACACACACACACACACACACACACACACACACACACACATACACGCACATACACTCAAGCCTGGCTACCTGACTCATCAGCTCCACAAGTGTTCACGCATACTTATATACATACACATATACCTACACGTGTATTTATGTCCATACATATAGATTATCAGACACATACATACATATAGATATTTGGTGAATGGGGCTGAGCCCCAAATAGCACACTCTATTTCTTCTCTGGCCTTCTTATACTTTCCTAGACAAAAGTTCTTTATAAAATTACCTCATAGATAAAATGTTACACAAAAGGGGAGTTACAGAAGAATGTTGGTAGTAAGTTCGAAGCAGTGTTTCATTTTATAAGTTCATTTTAAGTTCAAAGCAACAGTTTCAAGTGCCCTTGCTTTATCATAGTGCACACCTGTGACTACATCCTTGGACCTGTCCTAGAATGAATGCTTCTCATTGATCACAAATTTGTCGCAAGCCTATTTCTCTTTTTAGTATAATTGTGAATGCTGACTGTATTCCTTCTTGTGCAGCCTTTTGTTCCCACTCTAGGAGGACTGGGCATATTCTAGTCTTGATTCTAACTTTATCTTTCTGAGAAAACAACTAAAACCATATCCCAAAACTTTCTTCTTAAAATTATTTGACTCATGTCAGGAATTTTATAGCATCATTAATTTATCTAAACAGCATTAGTCCACAAAAATTCATCTTCATGTTGATCTGCAGGAAATTTGCTTACTAGGATACGCTGATGACCAGGAATGATTAGGCTCTGTAATAGTGACGGGGAACATCAGGAGCAAGAAGACATCCAGGGATGAAGTCTCTAAGGACCCTACATTCTTAGAGTTCACCCATCTCAGGCCATGCAAAACAGTGGGCTATCTCAGAAAATTCACTTGCATGCCCTAAGCCTTTCCCAGATGGCTTCCAATAACTCAGATCTTCTTTTTCAAGTTGTCTGCTTTGTGGGTCTGCTTTGTCTGTACTATGCAGACTGTCACCAGACTCTCTTAATGAGAAAAGTTCATATAGCACAGTTCTTGAGATAATTTGATTTATTGATCATTTGTTTTCCTTAAAATTTATTTTCTTTTGCTCCTGTGTATAATTCAGGTATTTGAGTTTTTCAAGTTAGTGCTCTTCTTTTGTATTTTATGTATCTACCCTTTAGCATTCATCTCAGATTTACTGAGCATTTATCTTTTAAAAACTCTATTGCATTTTAGCTGTTATTTTCATATTATTATATAATACTTACTAAGATAGTTATATTTATTTGACATATATGATACATAGTCTACATATAATTTTTAAAGGCCTCTTTATTTTCTAAATATCTCATTTTATGATTACAACATCTTCAGGAAAGAGGCCAGAGGGATTGAATAAGAGAAAGTGGGTGCTGAATATAGTATAAAATATGATATACATTTATGAGATTGTCAAAGGTAAAATGCTGATTAACAGAAATGAAACTAGAAAATGGCTCAGTGAATAAATGCACTTGACAGACTGGAGGGCTCTATTAAGTTACTACAACTCACAGGTTAGAAAGACAGAGCAGATGGCCACAAGTAGTCCTTCATATACATGTGGTCACACTTGCTCATATGTGTGTGTGTGTGTGTGTGTGTGCGTGTGTGTGTATACATATACATATATTTTTTGTTCTGTCCCCAGTACTTTATTTGTGCACCTTTTCTCTCATGCTAGTGATCTTCATGTGTTTTTGTTTCCATGTAGAAAACAGGAATTTGCTTGGAAAATCTTTCACAGTGGGAGAATATGATTTTTACTAAAGGTTACTGTCAGGGCTATGTGGTTGGGAAATCCTGATATTTTTAGCTTTCTCTTTTTCTACTACAATTGTGATCCTAGGATGACCAGAGAAGTCTGTATCTCCTATTCACAGGGAGGAAGTTATAAGGGAAGAAGCACCGAGTAGAGAGGTTACACATGCTTAAACGTGTGGAGTACAGACAATAGCTCTCACTTCTCTAGAGTTTGTCTTTTTGCCATTTGGGGGATAATTGCACAGGTACCTCACAAAACTAGGGTAAAATGTAAATGAGTCAAAATAAGTAAATGCATAGAAGATAATCAGTGCGTAGTAATTGCTACACAGGTGTAGCTGTCATTACTTTTCCCTACTTGGAAGTCTAATGATCCTGCGGTAAAAAGAAAATTTATTTATTTGCTTTTTAAAAACTTTACATCCCTGGGGGTGATGCTATAAAGGCGTGACTACTTACTACTTGACTCTCCTTCAGTTGGGGAAAGGACCTAGTGGTTTGGGATTGCTAGGTTAAACCAAGGGGCTGTGACTCTGTCATTTCAAATACACTGTTTCTGCTATTTCCCCACTTCCACAGGATGTTGCCGTGTAGTCCTGAAACTTCAGGAATGTTCTTGATTTTCCATGTAGCCATCCTGACTTTATTTGGATGATGGTGTTACTATTTTCTTTTTACTTCTTAGAATTGTATTACTATATTACTATTTTCTCTTTTCCAGTTCTTCATAGACTTATGAATATACATTGTCAAAAATGTTTGTCTTGTTGTTTTAATGAAGTCAAGAGGAAGTAAATGTAAGTGTTGTATGGAACTTTTCATCACTATGTCAAAAACAATGTCATAAACTGCCTAAGGGAGGAATGGTTTATTTTGGCTCACAGTTTCAAGGACTTTAGTCCATAGTCTAGCTTGTTGATTGTAGGCCCATAATGAAACAGCACATTGTGTTGGTGGTAATATGTGCCAGAAGCTGCTCAACTCATGTTGGACAAGAAGCACAAGGAGTCTCTGGTTTAAGGACATGATGTACTTTGTCCACCTAAGTCCCACTTTCTAAAGTTTTGACACTTTCCAAAATGGAGTCACTAGGTAGGGATTAAGAATTCAAAACATGAGCCTTTGGGGGACAATACCTGTGTTCTATCATTATACTTTCCCCAAAGTGCCTAATGCCTAATTGTGTGTGTGTGTGTGTGTGTGTGTGTGTGTGTGTGTGTGTGTGTAGTAGCTAACGCCAATGCTATGCTTTCAAATTGGTTGTTTCTATTAACTATTTTCAGATTATAAGACCAGAGAATCTAAGGATAAGCAGCTACTTCTATGACTAGCATCTTGTGACATTCATGACAGTCTCCTATTTGCTTTTACATCTGCTTCAAAGGGATCATGAACAAAGCAAAAGGTTGGTGTCTGGAAATTTGCAGTGTGGCAATAGGAGTGAGGATATATTCTATCATATCAAGTATCTTCAATATTTATTAATATTACATTGCAGTTTTGGCATCACTGAAGAGGAAGTGTTCTCTTGTCATGTCCTATTTCTGTTGAATGGCAGCATCCCCAAGGTTAGGGTTTTTTTTCAATTTTGTATCTTCTGAACCTTCCACACGGACAGGAGAATAGATTACTCTGAGTAATGATTAATGAAAAAGACTGAATAGTTCTCATTCCCATAGAAATCACTTTCAGGGCAGTCAGTCTAAAGGGCGGTATCATACTTTAAAGAAAATGGTTAGTGGCTATTGAGTTTGGCAGTGCTAATACGTGCTGAAGTGTGTGAACTTAGTTTCACCTAATTTCTTCACTTCAGACTATTTAGAGTTGATGTAATAATTTACATGGCTGGTTCAGATGTGATGATTAATTTTACAGCTTTGTAAAAACATGGATGAGTGGGAGATTCAATTATAGCTGAAGTGAAAATTATTCATCTAAATTTACACACACACACTCACACACACACACACAATCTTGACATGATCAAATCCTTGCTCAGCTGATAGTATTTATTTCAAAGTAGAGAGTGGTTATTAAAAACAATCGAGAGGCAAGACATGAAGAGGGGGAAAAGTAAAATAACACATAAACAATAAATTACAAGAAAATTGCAGAGGAACAGTGTACATGTTGAGAATTGGAGGAACAAAGTTACTCCTGAAAACAAGGATCTGTTCCCCAGATTCTTTTCTGCTTTCAAAGGGAACAATTTCTAAATATTGGAGCAATACCATCACTGAAGAAAATCACAAGAAAGGTCATTTTCCCCTTCATCAACTAGCAAATGATGCGGCTGGAATGTGGAGTGTTGGTTTTTCAGTGATGTGGCCGTCATGTTCCAGACACATGGTAGATTATTAGAAAAGGGATGGTGACACATGTTAAATGGTAACTGTCATTTCTGTTCCCAAGAATGTTGCATTTCTACTAAAATGTGAAGAACATATGATTGTATTTAATTATAAAAACAAGTTTAATAAATTAACCAAATATTAAGGAGAAGGGAGAGTTAGGGATTTTGTTAATCTCTTTTGCAGATAGAAGTTCTATGAGAAGGATTTACAGAGTTATGATTTATCTAAGTGACTAATCCCCCAAGGCACACATTTTATGATTTGATTGCGTAGTCATGTAATCTTTACTACAGTCTGGTTTTAGAACACCTTCATTGCCCCTTAAAGCTTATTGTGCTTATATATCATCAACTAAATATTTTTATATCTAGAAATGGTTGGATTTATTTTTATACAGGTTTGACTTTTTAAAAAAATTGCAGGCAACTAGAATCAGACAATATACAAACCTTTGTATTTGCCATGCCTTGTTTAACATTTGTGATTCCTCAGTGACATCACATGATCACATTGTTCCTCTACACGGGCCATACTTCACTGGGTTGTGATGCCGCATTGAATTTTCTCACAACTAATGGGCTTTTATTTTTTTAATTTTTGTTTCCTACTCATGATTCAGTTCTGAACCCGTGTCTTTGTATGGATTCAGGCTTTCATTAGTCTTGGGCACTTCAGGTAAAATGTTTGTGTAGTACTCACTCTTTAGGATGAGTATCTAATATCCTTAAAAACAAGATTATAATAACTTCCCCATCCAATCACCTTGGTTCTTTTGTCAAGTGAATTGACTATGAAGGTTTAGGGTCCTTACTGGTGATGCTCTAAATGCCTATATTTGCAATAGCACACTGCTTGTTTATTGCAGATTTTAGTTTTGAAATCAGGTAGGTATATCTTTATGTTTCTTTGAAATCACTGTCTATTTTAAGTGTTTATAAAAGTTCTTATAGATTTATGATTGGCCTGTTGATTTGTTTTATTTTACTGTTCTTTTATTTATTCTTCTCCATCCACTGCTCCCTGCTCCCCCTACCTACCCATTACCCAGATCTATGCCTCCTCTACTTCCCTCCATAAAAGAGCAGGCCTCCCAGAGATATCCACTGAGCATAGTGTAATAAGATACAAAAGACTAGGCACAAACCCTCATATTGAGGCTAGGCAAGGTCTGGAGTGATGGCTCAGCCTTAAAAGGCTAGGCTCACAACCAAAAGTAGTTTGTAAAACATTACGTTGTACTTGAGTAGGGACTACATTGAACCTGTAGACCCATTTGGGAAGAAATGCCATCTGAAAGACTACTGAGAGTTCCATTCTATAGACAGGGTCTATCTCCACAGTTACACAGTTTTTCTTAAAAATTTCCCAATTGTATTTTGCAGTTTCACTGAATAGGCCTCATGATACTTTCATTCGGTTTGTTTCTAATCTGTCCAGGATATAGCTGATGCCATGTCCGACTGCACACAATCAAGCCAGTCAAAATTCCAACATGGATGGAGGAGGGACTCTCTGAGTCCCACCCCTAACTGAGAAGCTATTGGAAATTGATGGCCTTTGAAGTGAAGCACAGTGTGTGTGTGTGTGTGTGTGTGTGTGTGTGTGTGTGTGTGTGTAGCTGCTAATAGATTGCTCGTGCTTCAGTAGATGCCTCTAAACACATTGACTTAATTGGACTCAAGGGGCGAAAGGACATTAAATTGGGAGGAAGATGAGTTGATGATTCTCAATGGGACTTTGAGGGAGGTAATGGGAGTAGGTAAAAATCAAAGTACTGTGTATAGAGGTATGAAGATTTGAAAGAGTAAATAAAATTTTATTAATTTTTCTTAGTAGTTTAGGTTTTAGGTGCTATTATGAATGGATTTGCTTTCTTATGCAAATTGTTGGTTATTTTTTTACTAATGTATATGTATAGTTATTTGTATGTATTGATCTTATGTTCTGTGCCCTTGCTATATACACTTACTGATTCTAGTTCTTGTATATCGATTTTTGAGAATTTTCATGTTTGCAAAGAAAGTGTCATTTGACCATAAAGATAATTTGAATTTGTTTTTTGTCTGTTATTTCACTGACTAGAATTCTACGTATGGGTTGAATAAAAGCAACAAGTATGAGTAGATAGCTTTGTTTTGTTTTCAGTCTTACAGAAAAATACCAGGTCTTTCATCATCGGGGATAATGCTGGCCTTGGAGATAACTTCAGATTCCCCAAGGGGTAAATTAAGAGCATATTTTACCATCTTAACTGGTTGAGCATATTTATAATGTTTAATAACTGTTGTGCCTTCACAAATAAGTTAAAACTCATTGTGAATGTTAAACCTACCCTGTATTAATACTGTGTATTACTTAATTTAGTTTTTTGTTTTGTTTTTTTGAGACAGGATCTTATTGCATAGCTCTGGTTGTACTGGAACTCATTATGTAGGTCAGGTTGGTCTCAAACTCACAGAGATCCACCTTCCATGGTCTGGGATTAAAGGTGTGTACCACTATGCCCAGCTATATTTATTAAACATATTTTATATGCTATAGTTTGATCATATTCTTTCCACTCCCCCAATTCTTCCCAGATTCTTCCTAATTCCTTAACCACCCAATCGTGTGTTCTCTCTCTCTCAAAAACTAAAAAACAAAAAATTAAAATAAGCAAGCAAACACTCACAAAAACAAAAATATATCTTTTTAGTGTTACAGAATCTGTGAATATCTGAGATAAAATTTACTTGTTCATGGTATTCAACCCTTCTTATATGTTTTTGGATTCCATTTGCTATTATTCTAAAAGAGATTTTAGCATTTATTTCCATTAATGACTTTAGACTTTATTCAATATCATTATTCAAATATTATTGGAATAATAGTTGCTACATAGGATGAAGCAGAATCTATTCACTTAAGCTATTTTCCTGAAAGTCCTGTTTTGTAAATCCTGAATCTTCCCCCACAATGAATGCTTCAGAACCTGTAATTTATTTTCTGCTGAAAGACTGTAGTGTGGGTCTTTACTTCACAAAGATCAGCTTTTATTCTATTTACTTTTGAGTAAGTTTTGAAATTTTTACCTTTTAAAAAATTGTCCTGAGCAGACCTTGGGTGTGGGCTCTGCAGCCAGTCCCACAACGCCCAGAGGAAGGTCCATTCCCAGGAGCTCTAACAATCATAGGATTATAGGATCAGAGCCAGTCCCACAACACCCAGAGGAGGCTCCACTCCCAAGCACTATAACACACCCAGGATCATAGGATCAGAGGTGAGGAAGATACAACATCTGCCCCAATACCGGGAATAACTGGGACCAGTGGGACCCGGGCACCCAGGGACTCAACCCTACCAGTGGCACAGATTCTTCCCTGTCTGGATCAGTACCCTGGGCACCTTAAAGAAGATCCACTCCCAGTTGCTCTAACATGCTCAGGACCACAGGATCACAGGATCCTAGGAAACCAGGAGCTTGGTCACACCAGGATCTCAGGGTCCCAGAAGCAGCATGACTCCTAGCATGACTCTGACATACCCAGTATCTCAATGGACAGATCGTGGGAACAGAAACTAAACAGAGACACAGTGAAACTAACAGAAGCTATGAACCAAATGAATCTAACAGATATCTATAGAACATTTCATACTAAAACAAAAGAATATACCTTCTTCTCAGCACATCACAGTACCGTCCCCAAAATTGACCATATAATTGTTCACAAAAGCCTCAACAGATATAAGAAGATTGAAATAGTCCTACACACCCTATTAGATCATGATGGTCTTCAGTAACAACAAAAGCAACAGAAAGCCCACATACACATGGAAGCTGAACAATGCCCTACTCAACGATAACTTGGTCAAGGAAGAAAGAAAGAAATTAAACACTTTAATGAAAATGAATTTAATGAAAATGAAAGCACAATATACCCAAACTTATTGGACACAATGAAAGCAGTGCTAAGAGGAAAACTCATACCTCTGAGTTCCTCCAAAAAAGAAACTGGAGAGAGCATATACTAGCAGCTTGACAGCACACCTGAAAGCTCCAGAACAACAGAAGCAAATACACCCAAGAGGAGCAGATGGTAGGAAATAATCAAACTCAGGGCTGAAATCAACTAAGTAGAAACAAAAAGAACTATACAAAGAATCAATAAAACCAGGAGCTGATTCTTTGTGAAAATCAACAGGATAGATAAACCCTTAGCCAGACTCACTAGAGGACACAGGGAGAGTATCCGAATTAATAAAACCAGAAGTGAAAAGGGAGACATAACAACAAAATATATCTTAAGATAATTATTCTGTTTTTTGAATATTAACAGTTGAAATATTAACATCATGTTCTACAAAAAAATATGCTGGTTTAACCCATTTTTTCTTAGTTTCGGGTACATAATTGTTGGATATAATCTCTTAATAGGCCCTTGTGCCTCTTGCTATCCTTAGGCCCTATATTGGCAACATACTGTTTTTCCTCATTTTGGTAACCTGTATTTTCATTTTCCCTTATCACTTCAAATGGTTTTCAAATAATCATGTTTGGTTTCATAGTCCTTTTATTTCATGCTCTCCTTTCTTTACATTTCTATTACAAACTTCTAAATATCATTACTTCTATTTTGAGTCTAATTTTTAGTAGTGTCTTATGATACAACCCTACAGTTATTTTTGGAATATGTTAATGTGCTTGTTGAATAGCAAACATCTTTGATACAGTTAATTTTTCATTCTTTTAACACATTGGATTATTTCTATTGATCCCCTTTAAAACAATCTCCTATTTCAAGAAGATTATTAAATGTCCCATCTCCTATTAGATATGCTGTGAATCTGTCAATTCTGCTATTATATTTTAATGGTATAAAATATACCATTATGCTGTTTTAACCCATCACTCTTTAAACACTGTTTCTTTTTAACTCTTTGCTTATATTTGTTAGTTGCCTTGAGTCTTTCTTTCATGACATGGATCACGTCTTCCTTACTTGAAATACTCTATTCTGTAAGAATAAAGGATTTTCAGTTTATTGTCTATATTACACAATTATTTGTTATTTATTATATTTTCCAGTTTTTAAAATTAGTTTATTTTTGAATTTGCTGAATTCTTCAAGCTAGAACCCATATATTCTCATACATTTTCTCCTTGGCTAGTGTAGTTCTCACATTTTTCTGGTCCACCATGGTACTTTACCCTCTCTTATATTCCTAAATAACAAAAGCAAACGAACAACAAAAGTGAAAAAACCAGAATGTGTCCTTCCATGTAGTCTTGCCTTCCCACTTACTGGAATTGACTAAGGAATAGCAAAACTACCTCCCTTTGCCTTACAGAAGCTTTCCAGTTTTATGAGGTCCCATTTATCAATTCTTGATCTTAGAGCCTGAGCCATTGGAGTTCTGTTTAGGAAATTTCCCCTGTGCCAATGAGTTCAGGGTTTTCTCCACTTTTTCTTCTATTAGATGCAGTATATCTGGTTTTATGTTGAGGTCCTTGATCCACTTGGACTTGAGCTTTGTACAAGGTGACAAATATGGCTCTATTTTCTTTCTTCTACATACAGACAGCCAGAAGAAGGGCAATTATATAGGAGAACCAGCAGTCTTAATTAATCTGGATCCCCCAGATCTTTCAAACATTGGACCACCAAACAGAGAGCATACACCAGCTGATATGAGGCCCCCCAACACATATACAGTCGAGGTCTTCCAGGACTGTGTTCATTTGAAGATGATGCACCTAACCCTCAAGAGACTGGAGGCCCCAGGGAGTTTAGAGGCCAAGTGGGGTGGGGAGTAGGGGCATCCACGTGGAGACGGGGTGGGGTTAGGAACAGGTGTGGAATGTGGAACAGTCAGAGCGTGGATTCAGAGGGGCCAAGAATGGAATATGGAGTGTAAAAATGAATTACAAATAAAATTAAATTTAAAATTTAATTAAAAAACAAATCGTCAAAAACAGACAAAACAAAACAAAACTACCTCCCTCACTCTTCTTGAGAAGTTCTTTTTCCTCTCATACCTAAGGACCACATTTTTACAATAAAGGCAATAAAACTATCTTCCCATCTTTGTCATAGCAGCACTGTGAATACTAACCAGTACCATGTAACACATGACTGAAAATGATATACACATATACACTGATAAGCAAAGGATTTAATAATTTCTGAAATGGTGCTCATGTGCTAAGTGCACTCATTTCCTTCTACTCTCCATGATGCTTAATTAAATTTGTCACTTGCTTTCAAGAATTATATCTAACACACAGCATTTGTCACATAGTTTAAATCTGAGAACCACAAAGAGAGATAAGTTCTGGAAGTACAAGAAGGACAAGGCAGAGACCAGAGAGGGTAAGGACAGGCAGAGGAGTGTTGTTAGGAGTAAAACCCAGTTCCACTGCTGTGTCATGAGTCACTGGTCTCATAAAAACCTCTCATGGAGACATTGATCAAGTTCTTTAAAATGGAAGGATATTGCATTATCATCCATCATTCCTGGTGGACCCTTGCAGAAGTCCTTGAACCATAACTATAAGAAATTGCTTGCCTTTCCGTTAATGTAGACTCTTATTTTGAATTGTGTTCCTCTACCTACTTTTTGTATTATAAAATAACTATCTGAAGGATAGGAACCAGTGCTGTCAAATCTCGTTTTCTAAAACATCTAACACGGTGCCACAAATACCAGAATGCCTTATTCTTTTCTGATAATGATAAATTTAACAATACTTTCTTAAATAAACTCGAGCATATATAGAGATGAGGTCCTCTATCAATGACAGAACAATTAACTCACACAGAATTCTGGCCAACAGAATGAAAGTAGCATTTCTCATTGAGAGCCAGGAGTATTTGATAGGGACTCAGCTTAAAGATGTTATGTTAGGAATGTGAGTATGTGAGCCAAGCTTAAATATCTCGATCAAATGTGGAAAGGAGTAGGCTAATTCTAGAAGCATATAGGTTATAATCTAGAATGTAATGTATAAAATACAAAAATGAGAGATATATCAGGCAAAATCCAGACTTCTTACCTATGTTATATAAAGATGGGCCACCAACAAATGAAAAGTTCCAAGCAGAGATATAGACAGAAGAAGGTGGGAGAAATCTGAAAACACGTGCCAAAGTCTTTGGGTAATAGATGTACAGGCCAGGAGAGTCACTAGTGGGGATGCCACTCCCCTGCAGGTTGCCGCAATCCTCTTTAACTGACAAATAATGGAACATAAAGGGCAATAACTGTGGTATTATTTGAGGTGAAGTGAATATCAAAGAAACACTTAAGAATGGTTTCCTCTGACTTCGATTGAAGATATCTCTGTTCTGTTATTTACTCTTGCTACTAGAATTATTCAATAGAATCCATAATTTAAAGAGGGTTTTGTTTATAGCAAAATTGAGAAGAAAATATATGAATACCTCTTCCTCCCATAGCTGAATAAGCAACCTCATTTGCCGACATTTCCCTGAAAAAAATGGTACATTTGTTTCAAATAATGAAACTTCTAAACACATTGTTATCACTGAAGACCCAGAGTTCAGCCCAGAGTTTCTCCTTAGTGTTGTATCTTTAGGGTTTCAACAAATGTGTAGTGACACAACCACAGACCTTCTTATTATCTAGGTAGCTTTGACTTTTTTAGAGTCTCATTTTATTCGACTCCAGAGTATTTAATAGTTTGAAAGTTACTTTTTTTACACTTACTAACAGGGACTTAAGTTCAGTTGTCTCAATACATTTTGGTTTGACAGCACCATTTTTTTTTTTTTTGTACTGAATAGTAGCCATCCATTTATCAGAGCATATTTTGATTCTTCCAAGAGTTAGGAACTACAAGTAAATCTCTGCATGCAGATTCTGTGAAGCCATAAATTTTCATCTTTTTTTCAGTAGATACCAGTGGAAGCTGTATGTTGGGCTGAAGGAGTTAGTAGGGAATGTTTAGTTTATAAGGTCATACCTGACTTTTGTAAAGTTATTGTTGCATTTTACTTTTGCATCAATATTGAGTGAGCATTGATGTGGTCCACATCATTGTTATCAGTTTGTCACTTTGGTGTTAGGAATTTTAGCCATCCTTATAGATTATTTCTCCTACTCTCAACACTCCTCTGTTACTTGTAATTCATTGTCTTAGGGTTGGAGACCTATGAAATTTCCTTCTTCTATGTTAGCATGTCCATTGCTGTCATTCTTGTTTATGTCTTATGTAGGTAGCCATATTGCTAGGACATATAGCTATTGCCCAGTTTTTAACTGGGTTGTTTATTTTTTAATTATTTGGTTTTTAAAGTTCTTTATATATTTGAATAACAGTCCTTCATCAGAATTGATCTTTGCAACTATCTTCTCTTAATCTGTGGCTTTTCCTTTTATTTTCATGACATTGTCTTTCTGGGGAAAGAAACTTATAATTTCAAATATCTTTGCTGTTAGTTTTCCACTGTTGGCACATTGAAAAGTAATTGAGTTCTCTGTTGTAACTTTCTTCTGTAATTATGTCCTAACTGCTTATTAACTCAGGAACTGGTTTGGATGATTAGTTTGAATTTTCTACATAGGTAATCATATTATCTATGAACAAAATTGAATTTATTTCTTTTATAACAAGATCCCTTTAATTACTCCTGTTCTCTGCTGCATTAGGTATGTTTCCCTTCTCTTCTGAAGAGTGATTTGGCCCCTCCCACAATACTGTTTTTAAAAAATTATCCTGTTTTAACTTTTATTATGACTACAAGGTTTCTGTGAAGTCAGATGCAATTCTCTCTAGTGAAGTAAATTCTTTCTTCTTTCAGTTTTTCTGCCTAATTGCCTGTAGTTTGAATGATGTACATAGATAATGCTCTCATTAGTTTCTGTGTAACATGTATAGGCACTACCTTGATTTGGTATTCTCTGACTCCCTCTCACCTGCTGTATGTTGATACCAATACTAATTTAGGAATGCTTTCAGTCATTTCTTCCAATAATCTCCTTTTGGGATTCAATTTCCATTATGATTATATTACATCTTTTTTCCTTACCCCATAGATTTTTTTTAATATTCTGTTCTTTTTTTCTTTACTTTTTAGTCTTTGCTTTTAAAAGTTTTAAATTAAATTTTCATTTATTTAGTGGTGGTGGGAGCACACATGCCAAAGTGCATGTATGGAGGTCACAGAACAACTTTGATTCTCTCTTTCCATGACAAGAGCCTTGTTGATCCAACTTGGGCTTTGCATGTTTACCTATGGAACCATCTTACCAGACCACCTCATTGCTTTTTGGTTTGGGAAGCATCTCTTGAGCCGTTGTTAAACAGAACTCATTTCTTCAAGTATATTCAGTCTGAATTATCCCATCAAGTGCATTCTTCCTTTCTCTTAGAGTTTTTGTTTGTAGTGTTAAGAAAAATTCTTCCTTTGAATTTCTCTTTCTCTGCTTACATGGTCTACTTGCTTTTACACACAGTCTGTGATGGTTGATATTGGTTGTCAGTTTCTAGAGGTTTAGAATCACTTCTGAATATACCTCTGCATCTGTGGAGGTATTCTTAGAAACATTAACTGAAGATGGAAAACTCAATCTGAATATGGACATCATATGGGTGGCCATAGGCTATAGTCACTGAATACATAGAAGAAAGTGAGCCATGTAGCAGTGTTAAACATTCTCCACCTCCTGCCTGCATGGGCCATGTGCCTTCTCTTCTTGGTACACCATATCTGCTGCTTCTTATACAGAAAGCTTATCACTCGCTGGTGAGTTTTAGCTGATCCTGATGACTGTGCCTGAGAGACCAGAACAACTCCATCTTGGGTTCAGACTCCATCATAGAGAACCTGACCTAAGGTTGAACTTGGAGTTAACCACCCAGCCTATGCCCAGCACTGCTCCCCAGGTCGCTCCCTAACAACCTCCAATCAAGATGAAAGCAGAAGTTACAGTTGTACCTACAGAAATTTACTTATGAAAGTTTATGGTTTGGCTCCCAGCATCAGCCAATCATTTTAAAGGCCAACAAATTCCATAAGAGCTCTCCAATCAGATGGTGCCAAGCTGGATACCCCCTTGCTTGTTTGCTTGCCTCTATACATCCCTGTCTGAAATTGGGCTTTGGCTTCACCCTTATGTCCTGCTGCATCAGTGATGATGGTGCGGCGTCAGCTTGAGCTTGAATAAAGACTCATGTGTGATTGCATTGGAATCAGCTCCTTGGTGGTCTTTTGGGGCTCACAAAATGGTCACAACATACCCTTCCCCATTTCACATTATGTCCCATGCTACCTAGACTTTAGTGAACCTCCTAACCCAGGCAGCTTGTAGTCGCACTGCATACCACTGTAGACGAATTTTAACCCAGCAACAGAGCTGCTCTGGAAAGAAATCACGTCCAAAGAACTTCTAGGTCTATATGATCTGGATAGAATGCATGAAGACAAGTCCTATATTGCCGCATATCTGGCTGGAATACAGTCACATCCTTAGGACATGCCTTTAATCCCTAAAGGTTAGTTTGTAGAAGGAAACAGCCATGTTTGAAAGTGATATCTTATTAAGGAGAAGTTCAGTGAATACAGTTCAGTTTAGTGCAGTTAAGTTCACTGAATTTGTGCACTATAGTTCAGTTTTGTTCAGGCAGTCAGTGCAGTTGATTTTTTGGAGTTCAGAGACAGATTTTTTTCCAAACAGAGAAGTTCAGTTGGAAGGTAAGAGAAGCCAATTTGAACCAGTCAGCTTGGAGAGGAGTTTGAGCCTTAACAGCTGTGCTGAACCAGACAGGCAGAGTTTAGAAAGAGCTAGAAAGAGTGAGTTTACTTAGCAGTAAGTCTTTGAGATGACAATTACATCTGGTGAATAAAAGTTACATTTTTGCATAACACCTTCATTTGATACCCTCCCAAATGTGCACCTGGATGCTTAGTAGCCCCCAGGTGGTTCATTCCAGATACATCTACACATTTATAAACACAAGTGCATTTCAATGATAAACATAAACCAATAAATTACATATTTACTTGTATAGTATAATCTACAGCATAGACATTCTTGAAGTCTAGAAGATAAGACAACTAAATTAATAATGATGTAATCAGTAAAATGTGTCTCTAATAAATGTTAGATACACTCTTGTACATTATGTATGAAGCATCATCAGTCTTAGTGTTTTGTAGACACCTTCTCCATTACCTTCTGATTGGTTTATAAAAGAGCTGAACAGTCTATAGCAAAGCAGAAGAGGATACGTGGAATTCCTGGACAGAGTCAGAAACTTTGGGAAAGAGGTTAAGGGAGAGATTCAACAGTCAGACACTGAGGTAGGAGATTTACTGGGAGGTAACTAGCCACACGGAAGAACATAGATTAGTATACATGGACCAATGTAACTATAAAGCTAGTTGGGAATAAGCCTAAGCTGAGGCCAAGCTTTCATAATTAATTGTAGAGAGAATATCTTGTGTATTGTATGAATGCATCACCTGTCAATTAAAAAGCCTATGGCCTATGGCTTAGGCAGAAAATAGAAGTGGGACATCTGCGGTAGACAAAGGAATCTGGAGAGAACCTAAAAGGGATTTTTTTTTTTTTGCCAGAAAGATGTAACAAGAGAGACCCATGGTACCTGAGCACAGCTAACCAGCCATGAGGCAAAATATAGGCTAAAATAAATGAGACATTTCAAGTTATACCTAGTCAGAGAAGAGCCTACCTATATGGTCATGATTTTTGTAAATACATTTTGAGTCTGAGTCTTTTATCTGGAAACATGGGGCTGGAAAGGAAAAAAAAAACAAGGACTAACTAATTAATAAAACATGTTTGTGTCAGCTAGGGCAGCTGGCAGCTCTGAGACGGTCCACTATAAATAACAAAGCCAAATACCTGGTACATAACCATTCATTTAAAAGGAACGTTACATTTCTGAGTCCATTCAACAAGAATCACTTATTTAGAGAAACAAGTAGCACTGGTGCAGTTGGAGAGCCTGGAGGACCTGAGGGCTCAGGATTAGGAGACCACAGCAGTCTTAGGGGCCAAGGTCCCAGTTCAGGTCGCAGGGTTCTTGAAGATAAAGCTAAAGACAAGGATGCCCATCATCAAGCTGGGCAGCTTGGTCAGGACATGAAGATCAAGTCCCTGAAAGAGATCTACCTGTTTTCTCTCCCCTCTAAGGTGTCCTAGAATATTGACTTTTTCCTGGGCAGATCCCTAAAGGATGAAGTTCTAAAGCTCACTCCAGTTCAGGAGCAGACTCTGGCTGCTTGTATAGTATAATCTATACTATAGTTCAAGGTTTTTGCCACTATTGGAGTCATGTTGGTCTTGGTGTTAAATGCTCCAAGGAGGTAGCCACTGCTGTCCAGGGGTCATCATCTTGGCCAAGCTTTCCTTCATCCCTGTGTGGAGTGGCTACTGGAGAACAAAACTGGCTAGCCTTTCACTGTTTCATGCAAGGTGACAGGCTGCTATGGCTCTGTGTTGGTGCATCTCATCCCTGCACAGGCATTGTCTCTGCCCTGTGATCAAGAAGCTACTCCTGATGACCAGTATTGATGGCTACACATCAGCCAGAGGCTGCATGGCCACCTCGGGCAGCTTTACCAGCCAGAGGCTGCATGCCTACCTCGGGCAGCTTTACGAAGGTCACCTTTGATGTTATAGCTCCAGTACCTACAGCTACCTGACGGGATTCACAAAGTCTCTTTATCAGAAATTCACCGATCATCTTTGGAAAACCCACACCAGAGTTTGGACCCAGGCTCCAGCAGTGACTACCACAGAAGGGTTTATATTTAAAAAAAAAAAAACCTAATGTGAATTAAGTCTGTTAAAAAAAAAACCAAGAATCTTTATTTATAGATAAAATAATATATATGATAATTAAAAGGATATGAAAATTTCCAAAAATATCTATGACCTTTGAAAGTTAAACTCATGAAAAGAAATATCTATAATCCTTGTAAACCTTATTTAAGCCTTGCAGAAGACAGAGCGCTATCTTGCATTAATCACTATTCTTATCCTCCTGGAACATTTCATTTCTTATAAGTCCTTACATCAAACAACTGGAGAGATGGTCATGATGGGACCAATAACCTAGATTTCTGACAAATCAGGCACACAACACAGACATTCTTATTAGCAATGTCACTGTTGCAGCTCTAGGAGTATTCATCCCACTAGGCTCTTAAAAGGAGTCCACAGAGGTTAGAACAGCAACCCTCCCTCTTCACATGGCTTCTCAGAACTTAGTAGAGGCTAGATATGCATGTTTCTAACAAGACGTGAAATGGCTCCACTGATTTTGAGCTTGATTCAGTTACTTTGCTTGAGAAGAAACATCAGTGTCATTATACAATGTATAATGCTGTGTATGCTTAGGCAAATATATATATATATATATATATATATATATATATATATATATATATGAGGTGTTCAAGCATTAGGTAAAGTAGATATTTGAGCTTTAGTACCAGTCTTTGCAATTCTTCAAAATCTTTTGCAGTATATAGTAATACAAGATTTTATATAGAGTATACTATATATAGTATCACTATATATATATATATATATATATA
>NC_034591.1:42650603-42660373 GCF_900095145.1 Mus pahari
TGTGCCCATATCTTTGAGGCTCTTCCCCACTTTCTCCTCTATAAGTTTCAGTGTCTCTGGTTTTATGTGGAGTTCCTTGATCCACTTAGACTTGAGCTTTATACAAGGGGATAAGAATGGATCAATTAGCATTCTTCTACATGCTAACCACCATTTGAGCCAGCACCATTTGTTGAAAATGCTGTCTTTTATCCACTGGATGGTTTTAGCTCCTTTGTCAAAGCTCAAGTGGTCATAGGTATGTGGGTTCATTTCTGGGTCTTCAGTTCTATTCCATTGATCTACCTGTCTGTCACTGTACCAGTACCATGCAGTTTTTATCACAACTGCTCTGTAGTACAGCTTGAGGTCAGGGATGGTGATTCCTCCAGAGGTTCTTTTATTGTTGAGAATAGTTTTTGCTATCCTAGGTTTTTTTGTTATTCCAGATGAATTTGCAAATTGTCCTTTCTAACTCAGTGAAGAATTGAGTTGGAATTTTTATGGGGATTGAATTGAATCTGTAGATTGCTTTTGGCAAGATAGCCATTTTTACTATATTAATCCTGCTGANCCATGAGCATGGGAGATTTTTCCATCTTCTGAGATCTTCTTCGATTTCTTATGCTTTATATATAAAATATACACATTTAATGCAATAAATATACATATAGTGCACTTTGTATGTTTATTTTAATGTATTTACTTATTCATATTTCAAATAAGAACAAAAGAAAATTACAGTCCTGATCATTGTTCCAACTGGTAGTCTGTTTGCTTCTAAAGAAAACATTTTGAGTTTCTCTCTCTCTGTGTCTCTCTGTGTATGTGTATGTTTGTGTGTGCATGCTTCTTTCTGTTTATTTATCCAGGGGTGGATGTTATGTGTTATTTTCTATTACTCTTCAGCTTATTCCCTTGCTTCAGGAGTTCTTACTGAACTTGAAGCTGGACTGGCTCAGCAGGTCCCCCAAATCTTCTCCTTTTTATTCCTGGAGCATGTGGACATGCCTGACTCTTTAACCTGGTTTCTGGGGCTTTGAACTCAGTTCTCATACTCTGTAGCAAGCATTCTTA
This sequence comes from Mus pahari, assembly GCF_900095145.1. Classification (NCBI taxonomy): domain Eukaryota; kingdom Metazoa; phylum Chordata; class Mammalia; order Rodentia; family Muridae; genus Mus; species Mus pahari. The sequence continues at coordinate 42,651,660 of NC_034591.1, forward strand.
CCTGCTAAGCCATTTCCCCAACCTTTCAATTAATTGGTAGATGTTTAATTTCCATTTAAACTCTCAGCATGGGGGTTTAACAATGACTTGTTTACTTTTATAATATTTATTATGTTTCTATATACTGAACAGAGACCTTTTATTAGGAGTACTGGAACATTTTACCTTATTTGGATCTAAAAGAACAAACTACGTTAAAGAATTCATTTGGCTTTATAAACTATGAATATTAAAATGATTAGTTGTGTTGCTTTTGTTAAGAAAATGTAATTTCCACTTTCAAAGTAACAACCAGATATTCTTATGCATCGAGCAGAGAAAATTTGACATGCTCCTATCTGGAAGAGTGCCTAATCTGAATTGCACACATGTGGGAAAGAGAAAAGCAAAACACAGAGTCAAGTCCTTGTGTTTCTGAACACATAAATATGCCAGCACTGCCTGTTCCTTCTGCCGGTTAATTTCCTGCTTGCATACATGGCAATTTGTCTTCTGTGTGATATCATGCTTTAACTTTCAGAAGATAATGCCTCACGTAAAACCTGTTCTAGTTAAAGTGGATTTTACGTTAATTAAATCAAGGCTTTAGGAAATATGAAAAGGTGACTAAGGGCTTATTCACCAAGCACAGTTTTAAAAATCAAATGATATGAATTAACACATGCAAGGAATTCCATACAGCTATCCCCTTAAAAAAACTCTTCTCTCTCTCTCTCTCTCTCTCTCTCTCTCTTTCTCCTGAGATAGGGTCTATGTAGCCCTGACTGATCTGGAACTCTCTATGTAGACCAGGATGGCCCCAGATTCACAAGTGTTGGGATTATAGGTGTCTGCTCCCATGCCTTGTTGAAAGCATATTTCTTAAGGTTTGAAATAATTTGTATAGGAGCAAACATTATTCTCAAAAGCATACACTGAATTTTCACAGCTTCCTGACTAGTCCCAGGGCCTGAAGGTGCTTTCCCTGGGCCTGAGTCCATTCTCACACCTGAAATCCATTCATGTTATTCTGTGAACGAAGCCCCGAGTTTATTCACTGGTTGACACTGGTTATGATAAAAGGTGGTCCTAACAGCAATTCATTATGAGATAAAAACAGAACATCAAGTTTGACCACAGTACAAAGAAAGGTATATCAATAAACCTTGCATGCCACCAGCCAAATATTGTAAGTTACCATGACTACCCTGGGAGCAGTGCATGACTGATTTATGGGGCACAGGTGTGGTACTCCTGTGTTAATGGAACATGGCTCCAAGAGTCATTTTAGTTCTGTAGCTTTCATTCATAAGCACAGAGCAGAAGCCTCGAGGGGAGGAGGGTGCCTTAAATAAAATCTAAAACACAAATCTCAAAATGAATAAAACTGCCGCCTGATTGGATCATAAACTACACCAGCTCAAGGGTGACTCTCAGAGATCCAGCCTTAACACTGCACTCTCCAGCATCCTTACAAGTGCGGTGAACATGTGCGTCACTCAAGATAGTGCCTGAACACTGTGTCTCTAAGGAATAGGGAGACACAGCCTCCAAGGTGGTGAGCCCTGAAAAGACACGGGCCAGTAAACATAGAAGTCACCAATACTCTGTCTTCTTTGTGTAAGTTTTCTTCCTGGGTGGGATTGTGTGTTCTCTCAAAGGTTGTGTGAGCTGAAGAAAGTATATGTTTGCATCTGTAGTCCTTCTGGAATCTTAGGCAGCTTAGGTCTAGAGGATGCTTTGCCATTACTGTTTCAAGTGTTATTTGTCCCCAGTGTCTCAGTTCTCTGCATGAGTATCTTCTATACCCATCCCTTTCTCTTTTGTTTCTGCTTTTGTTCATTCCCTCAAGGATGATTCCCCAACAGCGGCATCCTCTTCAGTTTGCAAGCCTCTCATTTCTGCATATCAAATCTTCTCCTTAAAAGCTCAAGCCTCATTTCTTCCTAGCCTTCCATACAATTCCATTCCTGCAAATTTTGGGGAAAGCTGCATTTTATAGCCTCTGTTTGATAGCTGAGTCTTCAGTCTCTGCCAGTCTCATTCTGCGTCCGCGGCTGCCCTGGTTCTCAGGCATGCTTCTTCTGCAGGGTACCTGTTCACTGGGATGTTCCTGTTAACCCTTTATCTGCGAGAGCATTAAAGGCTTGATGCCTCTCTTCTTGGAGACCTGGGTTTTACATTTGTTATTTTGTTGGTTTTTTTTTTTTTTAGTTGTTTTCTCCAAATACATAGAAGCATCACTCTAGAACCATATCAAATAAAATTCTACCTGATAGATACTCGTGAGAATTCAAGACAAATGTGCCATAAAGCTGGGATGTTTTCGTTTGGCCTACGACAAGGTTGAATTGTCACTCTATCTTGCATAGGGAACGTATTTAATTTATTACCATGGAATTTTTTCTTTAATTGTTCTGTTTTGATGAACAGAACACAGACTAAACAAAGATGGGCCCCTGTCTCACATCGTCTTGAATACTATGCCACCCTATTCATTAGAACCACGGTGGTCAGCAACCATTTTGAGTAATGCACATGTTCATCTGGACTTCTTTTTTTATTGGATATTTTATGTATTTACATTTCAAATGTTATCCCCTTTCCTGTCCCCCCTGCAACTCCCTATCCCATGTCTCCTCCCCCTGCCTCTATGAGGGTGCTTTCCCACCCACCCACCCACTCCCACCTCCCTGCTCTGGCATTCCCCTACACTGGGACATGGCAACTTCTCAGGACCAAGGGCGTCCACTCCCATTGATGTTCGACAAAGCCATCCTCTGCCACATATTCGGCTGGAGCCATGAGTCCCTCCTTGGTTGTACTCCTTAATTGGTGGTTTAGTCCCTAGAAGCTCTGGGGTATTGATACTGATATTGCTGTTCTTTCTATGGGGTTGCAAACACTTTCATCTACTTAAATCCCTTTTCTAACTCTTCCATTGGGGTCCTTGTGCTCAGTCCAATGGATGGCAATGAGCATCCACCTCTGCATTTTTCAGGCACTGGCAGAGCCTCTCAGGAGACAGCTATATATCAGGCTCCTGTCAGCAAGCACTTGTTGGCATCCACAATAGTGTTATCTGGGTTTGGTGACTCTATATGGGATGGATCCCCAGGTGGAGCAGTCTCTGGATGGCCTTTCCTCCACACTTTCAAGGATGGTGATTAGGGCAGTGTTAAGCCTGAATCTCTGAGAGTCACCCTTGATCTAGAGTGGTTTATGATCCAAAGACAGCCCAGGCTGGTCCCAAACTTGATTCTTTTGTCCCAGCCTCCTGAGTGGTTTTGGCTATACATCTATGCTGTTTCCCTGGGATTATCAAGTGTTTAAAAGGGGCAGCTTTAGTGGCTTACAGCTGTGATGTTTCTTAGGGTCTTGACAGGATGTTGTGATACATCTCCCTCTTTTTTTCCTTTGGCTGTGGCAGCTTGATGTAGAGAAGCTGCCATCTGTCCTGGGTTTCAGCAGCTCTATACCTCAAATGGTTATGAAAACCAAGGCTCAGACTCACAAAGCCTCCTAATATCTACATGGCCAAAGCTAGTTTTGGGTTCGCTTGTAATTGTTTAAGCTTAAATTTTAATTTAGGCTAAGGACTCTTGAGAGTTTTCCTTAAAGGTTCAGGTCATTGGTGGAACCAGGAACATATGTTAAAATATTTTATCTAGTGTTTTTGGTTTTCAGATGAAAAGGTGGTTAATATATCAAGTCAGGTATAGAGAAAGACAGGAATTGGGATTAAGACTGAAGAGTGGTATTGAAGTCATGTAGCCTTTAACACTGTCATGGAGAGCCCTTGTGGCTCTTTGCCTTTGACAAAATAGGTCCTGTCAGATCATCCTGTGAGCATGTTAAAGTCCTTCAGAAGGTGACATCAAGATAGAATTAATATCAAACATTTCAATATGAGATATTGAAATGAGATACAACAATGTCCTTATGTAACAGAGTACTGTATACACAATAAAATTGTACAATAAATAATATTAAAATAACGACAATACCAATAACAATGATGATGAAGTTTGGGAATGAGGAGATAGATCTGTGGTTAGGGCTTGCTACACAGGCATGGGGACCTTGGAATTTGTATCCCTAGAACCATGTAAATGATGGATGAGAGTAGCTGCCACTGTAGCTCTAGCTTCCTAGTGAGGTAGATCTCCAGAGAAAGCGAGCCTGGTTAACTATACTAGCCATATCTGAGTATCTGTGAGTTCTGGGTTTGCTGAGGGAACCCTGCCATATGGCCTCCCATCATGGTAGTCTGACTCCAAGAGTCAGGGCCTCATTGAGTAAGGTGTAATATGGAAGGATGAGCCCCACCATCAACCTCACATGCTGCCACACACATGTCAGTTGACATACACAATGTGCCTAACACATGCAAATGTACACACACACACACATACACACCACAAGCATGCACATTTACACACAAAAACTGGAAAAAGACAAGAGAAATAAAAAACCCACCAAAAATGAAGTAGTAATGGTTTGTAGTAAATGAAGTAGTAAAGCAGTTGCAGAGAGGGGACATTCCCACAATGTGTAGTGATACGTGAGGAAGAAAAGATAAAAGGAAAAGAGGCTTGGTAAGACATTCTGACTGTTTCATCACTCATAGAACATCTCTTCTATGCCCAAGGGGTTCCCTAGAACTGTGAAGGAAACGAACTGGTGGAATATGGCTGTACAGTCAGGCATTGACTGGGACAATCTGAGGGACAGCATGGGGTTACCCTCCATGGTTCAGCAGCTCCTTGGTGGTACAGTAGTTGGATGAAGTTAGCTTAATACATCCCTCTTAACAGAGCTCTTTCATTGATTCACACTTTTGCAAGGATGCAGTAAGGCTTTGCTGTCCCAGAGAGTTTGCACTGGGCTTCTTTGTAGCTTTTTACTGGAGTATTTCAGGTTTCCCCTGTGAATGCCTTAGATTTAAGATGCACTGTATGGGCCCCTTCATTCTCTGGGTAACCTTACCCCTGAATGCTCATTTCTATATGAACCATTTCATACTACAGAAAAATCCTTATTAGCATATAAATTATTCTGAATTTAACCTGCATTCCTACTAGGAAAGGTACAAGTTCAATATGTCCTATTTTTCTTTTAGCATGATGAAAGCTTAGAATACTAAAGGATCTCTCACCGACTTTCTATTTTCTTCCACCTCTCTGTTATAAGGCATGCAAATATTGATTCTTGGCATCATCGATTGCTTTTCATTGCTCATGCTTCTTTCCTTCTCAAGTCCATGTGACCCTCTTATAAAAGGTATTAAATGGGCTTGCCTGTTTTTGTCCTGGATTTAAGCTAACTCCCAAATTGCTATGTTTGATCAATCAGCCATTCTCTGTAGCTTTGTAGGCAGCAGAGGGAAGGGAAAGGGAATTCGTTTGATGGCAGGCAAGCTTCTCCTTTTCTGTCTGAGGTCACAGAAGAAGAAGAAAGGACCCGAGGTAGTGAGAGCCAAGAAAATGACAGGCATCTCATGAGCAGTCAGGGTCATTTCTCCTCTGAGCCATTTCAGAATGGGTGTTGAACTGGGCCAGCTCTCAGGTCACCAGTATGGATTTTATGGAAAAGACTAGAAAGTAATTATTCTTGCCTAGCTAGTAGCGGCCTCCATATCCCTCCACAGGAGTCTAGCATGTTAGTCTCAGTTTTAAATTGAGTTTGGCTTCATCTGCATTGGGCAGAATCAATGTCATCCTGTGTCCAGTCCTCCTCTAACACCTCCCTCCCTGTGCCCACAGCATTCAGGAAACGCCACTTTATCCACTACTTATACGCGGAAGATTACCATTCATCTATGGGAATCTGGAAAAAGAAGCTTATGGTCTCCTCTACGCCTTATGACATAAAATGTGTGACATAACATCATAAGCCAAGTAATATAATGAGATTACGAATACTGACCCTCAGACACTGAGATCGCATTATATTATATAGACACTGCTGACCACACTTATTCACTGAATCATTTTGGGCACCAAGTCCATCATTTATTTGGTCCCCATTCACGAAAACACAAAGCCCAACTTCAGTATGACCCGCAACTGTTAGACACTTTGAATAATATTCATTTGAATTAGTTCAGAAGTCTAAGTTCTATTTTAATGACAGTTATTTAAAATTCTCCTTTAGAGTTTTAGTTTCAAATGCCAAACCAATTAAATAAGACATTTTAAATAGTTGCTTGCATTCATTACTGAATAATTGTCTTTAATCTGTAACTATTTGCAAAGTGCTTTTCTTAATTACTGGCCATGCTGCAGCTGTGTTATAATCTAAAGCTTTTTTTTTTTTTAATTTAGTTACTAGTCTTAATGTATTAAATTCTCATACTAATCATGCTTAGTTTTAAAAATAAAATACTTTCCTCTATTTTAAAATGTGGTTAAGACCAGAATTCATAGAGAAGATAATTTGGGGGAAGAAAAAGACCCCAATTACATTAACATGATTTTTCGTTTTTAGATTGTATAATTATTATTTTTATGTATTTTATTTCCAACCACTAGAATTTTCCATGTATCAATAAAATAGGCTCATGTTCACTAAATTCATTTGTTTCTCATGTAAACTTCCTGAAATTTCAGTAAAGAGAAAGATTTCTTCACATGTGCAGATGAGTATGAGGATAGAGTCTAAATACAAATAATTAAAAAAAATTATAGAGACTGCCCAGTTCCATTTCACCTGCTTCATCTTGTCTATATATAATGGAATATCCCATGAAAAAAAACTTAAATGGATTTCAGAACATCTCCCTCATATTGATTTACTACCTTAAAATTTAATGTGCTATGCACTGTTCAGAACCAAGGTCTGTCACCATAGTTTTATGTGAGAATTTTTCTTGTTCTCTTTTATTATTATTATTTTTTAAATTGACACTGGGGCTTGAAGTGTTTAACCATTACATTGGCAAGTGTAGACAGTGGGAGAATGCCAGGAAATATGTAGTAGATATACGAAGAAGGGAAAAGAGTGCGTTGTTGACTGAAAGAGTGTTTTGACGGGTTCTGTAATGAAATGAAGTGTGTGATTAGTATGCTCTAGACACCAGCTCCAAAACAAACAAAACCATTGCAACAAATATAAAGAAATCACCATTAAAGCCACGGATCGGGAGTGATTTCATTTTTCCCTTCTGTGATGACTATTCTTGGTGGTCCGTTTGACTATATCTGGAATTAACTAACACCCCCAAATGGAGGGCACACCTGCGAGGGATTTCTGATTAATTTGGAGTGGAAAGATTTGCTTCTATTCCAGACTTTAGTGGTAGGAAATCACACCTTTAATGCAGATTTCTAATTCGTATCTAATCTGGGTCATGCCTTCTACCGGAAGCCTATACAAGGACATGGAAGGAACCTTTTGCTCTCTGTCTGTCCGCTCTTGTTTTGTCAGGAGTCCTTTCATTCTCTGGTGTTAGACCCTACTCCTTCAGGATTCTAGCCTGAAGGCCAGCCAAGTTATTCAGCCTCCTGGTCTGAGCAACTGCTGGGTTCTTGACCTTTCCGTTCACAGCCTGCTATTATTGGACTAGCTGGGCCACCATCTTTAAGTCATTCTAACAAATCCCTTTTATGTAAGTTCCATATATTTTATATAAAATATTGTTATATAGTTTGTATAATATTTCTATAGAATACAATAATTTATATAATAATCCCATATATTCATTCATTCATTCATTCATTCATTCAGTAAGTTCTGATACTCTAGAGAACCCTGACTAACACACCTTTTTCCACAATGGTAGGAGTGTGGAGATCACTTGATGTCTTTTCGCACATCACTAAGCTAGCTTTGATTCTTGACATGCCAGGCTTGCTTGTTGATGGTTCTTTTCATTTCTTCACTAGTGCTGTGGAGCTTACACACATGAGGCTTGCAGGCAGGACACTCAATGTGTTCATATTGGATTTATGTGGGCTACTCTTCTCTTAATTCTCTCTTGCAGTGGGCTGGTGCAAAGTGGGCATGTTTAGGAACCTTGGGTTCTTAAATCAATGCTTTTAATAATATCTAAAAAGTGGTTTTCAAATACCAGCTTTTCACAGACACCCATGATCTCCATTTCTAATATCTTCCAGAAAAATTCTGTTACTCAACCACTGATAGAATAATGTATAATATATTTGGACCAGCTGAAGATCTCTAGAATATAACAAAGGATAACTCTCCCCTAGGAGAAGAAAAATGATATCTTTTTCAGAGGAAAAAGAACTGCTGAGAAATTTTCTAGATTAGGTTAATTCAGAGTTGCCATATGTGAGTGAATGAAATTCTAGGTTGAATTAAAAAGAAAAAAAAAAAAGAAAAGAAAAGAAAGGAAAAGGAAAAGAAAAAAGGAAAAGAAAAAAGGAAAAATCTGAGCATGAGTATTAACCTTGCCTGTTTCCTGAATGGGGAAGCAATGTGACCAGCTGCCCAAGCTCCTGTCACCAGGGTAGACTGTACCATCCGCAAGCATCCTTTCTTTTCTGAAATTGATTTTGTCAGGTACTTCATCATAGCATTTAGGAAAGCAACTAAGACAGAAAAGGGGTACCAAGGAGTGGGACCATTGATGTGATCAACTTGGTCATGTGATTCTTGGGCCTTTGGGATTGTTTTACGGGAAGACTGTGGCAGAGTTTGGGAATTTTGGTTAGAAAACACTTTTTTTTATTTCTAATTGAATAAAGTGATGTTCCTGGTATTGATTTTTT
>NC_034591.1:42660869-42709300 GCF_900095145.1 Mus pahari
CTCTGGATAGTCCATCCTTTCATCTTAGCTCTAAATTTTGTCTCTGTACCTATATCCTTTCATGAGTATTTTGTTCCTTATTCTAAGGAGGAATGAACTATCCACATGATGGTCATCCTTCTTGGTTTTCTTGTGTTTTGCATAATGTATCTCAGGTATTTTATGTAAACCACTAGAAAACACTTTTAACAATGTTCTTTTTCATGGAAACTTAGGAGATAATACTGAGTGGTAGACTGACTTACATTATTTTAGAGAGGTATAAGAGCTCACTCCATCAGGAGCCTGCCTAGGAGCCACTGGTGTGCTCTTATGGCAAACAGTCTTGATGTACTGAAAAGTTGAGTGGGGTTGAGTTCAAAAGTAATGTATGAGCATATCATTTGAAATTCAAGGTGTCTCCCTGAACAAAGCAAAGCAAAACAATGCATAACAAATCATAAGTAATGATTAATTTTTAGATCAAGATACACTGCTTTGTTTCACTTTCAAAGTGCTATTCTAATGGTAGAAATGAGCTCCTCTTTATAACTGTTGTTAATAAGGAAATGATTTGTGGGACGATCCTACACAGTTCCCATCCATCAGAATGAATCTCTGAGATGTATACTGGCAAGGGTTGCCCTATGCATCAGGTAATTTAACCCTTTCCTCTTGATCTCCTTTTTCCCTGTAGAGTGGCTGAGCTTAGGGTGTGGGCAGTACGATCATTGCCTGGATGCCTGGATGTGTACTCATTGTTTGAGCTGGGTAAATGCTGAATTCATTTAAGGCAGCCTGTGTTTAGAAGCATACTGTTCTCACTCCCCAAGCTATATGAGAAGGGACAAATCTATATTTTTCTTTAAACCTTAAGGTGTTTAAATATGTTTGGTACCAGCAACTTTTAGATCTGCATCAACATGAGAAACCTACTTTCACATCACAATTTGATTTTCACAGTAATATTTTGTTGGTTTTTAAGAGATAGGATGGCAAAAAGCAGTTGAATTTCACTAATCAACAGTTGGTTCAAAGGACTTGCCTTAGAATTATTACAGGAATTCTGAATCTTTTCTTAGTACTGAGTAGTTGTCAACCTGATATCCACTGTTTTCTTGACCTAATGTTTATTGTTATATCCACTATGGATACAGCAGAAAAATATTTCTATTTATTTATCTATTTATTTATTTATATTCAAAGGAAATGCTATAACTTAACATAAAGTTTAATTAGTAGGATTAATATTTTTTAGAATTCTAATGCTATAATAGTAATCTCAGTTGGGATTATTTTTGCAAAATCACTCATAGAGAATTTGTTAGTCCATCTGTCATCAAAACTAGTTGTTTGCTCAAGAGGGCAGCCTTGTGTCACTGTCATATGACAGTCAAAGGAAATGTGTGGTTGTCTGTATATTCTACTGTTATATATCAAAACCCATATCGTCATTAAGTCTTTTGAAATTGTAACAACTTTAGCATTGCTTGTAAGTTCATATATAGTTATCATAAATGAGTACTATCTGTCAACAGGCAAATTTGTGCATGGTTGAGCTACTGTAGTGAAACAGAGGCGACCTCTAATGCTGAAATGATTACAAAGTTACAGTTATAACATCTTAAAATAATTACAAGTTTGAATCTTTCCTCTTTAAACTGTAAGTTTCTGAAAGCCGAAGACCGTTGTTTAATACACAAAGCAACATATTTTAGCATAGTACCTAGGTCATTACCAACAATCTGAATAGGTTTGTGGGGTGAAAGAATTAAACTCTCAGTTAATGGTAGTCCTTGTCACCCTAAATTCATAGATGGGGAGAGGAGCCATGGAAGGATGAACATAAACATGGTGGTTCTGGATACTAAAGAGCATTGCTGGGTTTGGAATCAGTGCTTAGGAAAGGAAGGATGTTCTAGGTCTAGGACTTTTTTGTTTTTTTAAACAACTCAACAATGAACAAAAGTAGAAAGTTATTGGATATGAAATGGGATGATATGCATGAGGCATTTGGGCGACAGGAAAGGGACCAGTTGATAATTTAGAAGTAATAAAGACTAAAGTGAAACAGACTAGATTATCTATGTCCCTGATGTTAAGACAAGAAAAAAGAAACTATATAATAACTATATAATAGAGAACAGGGAAATGTTCTGTACAGCCAGGAAGACATCAACCAATCAGGCGTCCAGTCAATCATTTCAAGTTGTATTCAATCTTACAGGTTTTAAATAAGTTTGTGAGAATTTCCACAGTTAAAATGTTTGAGAAATGAATTTAAGCTATAGACTTTGTTTGGGAAAGATTAAATATTGAATTCATGTAGATAATGCAAAGATCTGATAATCACTGGAGGATGATACCCCAAACTCAAAAGCAAAGAGTGTTTATCCAGCAGAATCTCCTCCCTGCAGGGGTCCCGATTCAGGAATGGAGAAGCCTAGGTAGACTTGAAGTCCCAGCTTTTATTGTCCATTAGGGGAATTCCAGGAAGCAGTGTGTGCCCTTTTACCTTGATTAGTTAGCTGTATCTCTAGGGGTCTAACTGATTCTGTAGTTCTTAGTGCTCTGGGGTCGTCCCAGGTATTGCTTACTCATTCTAGATACCTATTCTTACTTCAGGTCAGATGACAAGGTGTCCTTGGATTGGCTGCCCGTGGCTGTGGTTGGCTGACCACATGTTCCTGGATCTGGGTTCTCATTTCTGGGAAACAGCAATTTAGATCTACTCTCCTGAATTACTACGTTACAGTCTGTCATGAAGACAGCTTAGCTTGAACTTAGTCCCTTCAGTGCAAGGCAAATCAGGATGCTGGAGAACTTAAGAGATCATTTCGTAGGCGAAGAAATCTGAACCCAGTGACAGCTCAGTTATCATGAGAGGCTGTAAAGGGTAAAGACTTCAGAACATGCAAACTGTTCCAGGTCAAGGAGGATGCCAACGTCTACGTCTGTCCTTAGATGCCAGGAACTGTGTGACCTTGTTCTACACTCCAAGCACAGCCCCCAGATAGAGTAGGTGCTGCAGCTATCTGAGGAGCCAATGAGAAAATAAATAAATACTAGTGTCTATACCTTAGTCCATAACCTGTTGCTATCACTGAATATCACAGGCTGGGCAATTCATAAATAGAAAATATATTCAGTTTATAACTCTGGGATAGAACAGCTGCATGATGTTCAGATCCTTCATTATAGTGGGGGATTCTAATCTTAGAGTCTGGGGGTAACACAGGGAATTATGTGGTAAGAGGGGCACCTATAAGGGATGGATGTAAACTGACTTATAAGACCCTCAGACATTTTGAGATAACCCACTAACCCACTAATTCATGACTGGATTGCTCTATCAATATGAGAAAAGCCCTCAACCCAATTATAGCTTGAAAAATCCCACTCAGTTCACTCTCTTAATGGCCTACAATTTGGATAAAAGCCCGACAAGATCTTTTGTGAGAAGATTCAAACTACAGCTGTTATTTTTTTAACAAAAATCTCAAGTATTCGATTTTACCAATGAAGGTTCAGGAGCCAGATTCTGGGGTGAAAGCCTGCTAGCTCAGAGAGGCAGAGGACGCACACAGCTGACCTTCCTCTATAGTTGACCTCCCAAAAGGAAATTTTCCTTCTCCACACCATCTTAAAACCCCCTCAAAGTGAATGTTCCTCCTATCTACTTCCCGTGAGCCTCTCTATCTGTCCTAACTTCTTACTCTCTATGGTATCTTCTATATTCATTCCCGTCAACTGATTGTTTGTTCCACCTCTTGACCTGTGGTTGACTTTATTTCATCCTGTTTACAATGAGCAGAAAGCTCTTGGATTAAAGGTGTGTGCTAGGCCAGAACCAAGGAAGAGGAAGAGTCACTTCTAATTACAGAGTGACCAAATGCCCACATAACACAGCAAGACAGCATGCCAGAGTGGGATTCTAGGGTCAAAGCACCGCAGACTTTAAATGTCCCTCCAATGCACTTCAGTTTTCTTTTTCTGGGAAATAGTGGCCTGGAGAAGAGGAGGCAGAAGGATATAGGGTCCTGACCTCTTTTGCCATCTTTGAGTGAAGGGATGCTCCTACTACTGCTAAACAAAAGCATGAACTCAGACTCTCTCTCTCTCTCTCTCTCTCTCTCTCTCTCTCTCTCTCTCTCTCTCTCTCTCTCAACTGATTCTGGTTATAATTACATATATAATAGATAAAAATTGAATGCGGTGTGAGAATGCGGTTAGCATAATGGCTTGTTAAGTTAAAAACCATACACTGGATACCTTGAGTAATTAAAGAACAGAAAGGTCTTGAGAAAGTAAACCAGAGACAGTACCTGGCAGGTTATCTCACCAGCAGTTTTTCCATTTTTTTTTCACATTTTCCTCTCTCCAGTCATCTCAAATGGAAAAAGCAATGTGTTAAATACTTTGATAAACAACATTCAAAGGTAAAATAATAGATGCCTACCTTTCAACTTCTACTTGCCTTCAAAATTAATATGAAAAGGCTGGCCTATGTAAACTTCTATACCTGGTCCTACTATTCATACAACTGGGCAAAGTCAATAGGCTTTGTATGTGTAAGTTGCCATCAGTATTTTTATAGGATGATCACTGTCACATGGCCTTTCCTTGGTACTTCTTAGAAGAAGAAAGAGTTCTGGGGTCTCCTTTTAGAAGTACACCAACTACATTATATGCATTCCACCTTCATCTAATGGCCTTGTTTAGCGCTAAAGGTTCTACTTCAATTTATCATCTCTTTGATGATTAGGGCTTAAATATTTTGTTTTGTAGGGATGTGGATCGATTTATATGTTATATAGGTTTTCTTGGCGAAGCATGAATAAACACTGATTCACTAAGATAGACTGTAAGTATCAGAATTTTTTTTAACTTAAAATAATTTTGCTTACAAAATGAGTCATTATCTTCTGTTAGAAACATCTATATGGAAAAACCTGTGCTCTACTGTCACAGATGTGGGGCCACAGTGCAGGACCTTTCTTATCATTGATGTTTTTACTTAGATTTAGATATCGACACTGATTTACAAAGTTATGGAAAATGACAGTCTCTAAACCATTTGTTGACAAAGTGTTCACTGAAATCATCTGTCTGGCTACCAGCTGTTGGTACCTTACTTACCTAAAATCTAAGGTTAATGTTGGAGTCACCAGATTTTTTTTTTTAATGACAAATTTCTTCTTTTATTTCATTTCCAAATAGCCCCCTTTTCTGCAAAGAGTGACAGCATAGCTGTTATAAACTAACACTTTCTAAAATCCTCTATGGGTTAATTATAACCTTTTCTTGATCTCTTTGCAAATTATTACTGTCAAGTTTTGCTCTTTGAATATCATTTACTGCACTCAAATATGTGCCAAATACCTGAAACTTCTTGTTCTCCGTCTCTGCCCTTGGCTTCTTTTTTCCCATTTTCTTCATTTTAATTCTTCGTCCTACAGATTAATATACTTGTGGTCATATAATCACTGTCTTTCTTTCCCTATTGCTGGGATAAAGTTGACAAGATAAATGTATAGGAAAAAGGGTTTATTTTAGCCCATAGTTCTGTGTTACAGTCCATTACAGCAGGGAATTTATAGTGGCGAGAGCAGGATGGAGCTGGTCACATAAGGAACAGAAAGTACTTAATACATGTACACTAGTGATCAATTTGTTTATTCTACTTTACTGTCCAGAATCCCACACTCAGGGACTGGTGCTATCCACTGGGGGCATATTCCGTGCCTCAATTTAGATACTCAAGATAACCCCTCCCATGGATATGTCTAAAGACTAACCTAATCTAGACAATTCCTCCTTGAGATTTCCTTCTAGATTGTGTAGTAATTTTGGATTGTGAAGGTGGAAAAAGTGACAGTGCAACTCACTCTGTTTATAGTTGTCTTTATGAGAAATATTAATATTCATATGAGTATATAAAATATCTGTATATTTTAAGAACAAAGAAAGTATCCAAGTGAAGAAATATTTTAGTCGTAGCCTTTTAGGATGTAGGAAAGTGGGGAATGTAACTATGTGATTTGGTTTGTTCATTGCTATATTCATGAGCCAACTTATGCATATGGCTATTGTTTCATTCTTATTCATATGGGAAGCAATCTCTTCATTTATGGTATTTAAAATTTCAACCCTTAATGGTGTCCTTTAGGGAATAGATATTAACTAGAGAAACTTTAATTTATGAATTTTTATTAGATATTTTCTTTATTTACATTTCACATTTTATCTCCTTTTCTCATTTCCCCTCTGAAAATCCCCCTATCCCATCTCCCCTTCCCCTGCTAACTAACCTACCCACTCCCACTTCCCTGTCCTGGGATTCCCCTACACTGTGGCCCTTCACAAGACCAAAGGCCTCTCCTCTCATTGATGTCCCACAAGGCCATCTCTGCTACATATGCGCTGGAGCCATGGGTCCCTCCATGTGTACTCTTTGGTTGGTGGTTTAGTCCCTGGGAGTTCTTGGAGTAATGGTTGGTTCATATTGTTGTTCCTCCTACGGATCTGCAAACCCCTTCAGCTCTGTGGGTCCTTTCTCTAGCTCCTCCATTGGAGACCCTATGCTCAGTCCAGTGGATGACTGTGTGCATTCATCTCCTATGCCTTTAATCCCAGCACTTGGGAGGCAGAGGCAGGTGGATTTCTGAGTTTGAGACCAACCTGGTCTACAGAGTGAGTTTCAGGACAGCCAGGGCTGTTCAGAGGAACCCTGTCTTGAAAAAAAATTAAATGTAACCTCAAATATCTTTTCTATTTTCCTAATATTTTCTGTGACGAACAAAAATCAGTTCCTACTGTATGCTATGAAGATATGCTGTGTTATAATAAAATGGTAATATTTCTTTATGGAATTGTTTCTTTTTTCATAAAAAGAGAACCAGTCACAACCTGCAGTACTAATATCCCATTGTCTCACTGCCAGTTTTGAGAGATCCAGTATTTTCCCAATCATGTGTAGTATAGCTTCTTGGAGACATCACTTATCCACACGTGTTTAGATCTACTTATGTATTGCTACATCTCATTGATCTATTTGATGATCAATAAACACAGCATTAGAAAGCTACCACTCACTGCCAAATGAGACATACCTCCTGTTTTTGGTAAATAAAATTGTATCAGAAAATAGGCATGTACATTGATTGACATACTCCCCAGTACTGCTATTATGCAACACCCAATAGATCAAAGCCAGAGACATTGCAATCATGATGTCAAAATTATATGGCATAATTTTTAAATTATATAAAATTATATTGTATATTATATGATATCTATAATATTCTCTGTGTGTGTGTGCTTTGCCTTCTTGGATGCCTGTATATCACATGTGTGTCTAAAGGAGGGTGTCAGATCTTCAAGGGCTTGACTTAGAGGGGTCTGTGAGCTGCCATATAGGTATTGGGAATTGAATACTCTGGACAAGCAGCAACTGATCCTAACAACTGAATAATCTCTCCAGCTCCAATAATCTGACTTTCAAGTGAACGAATTATCTAAAAAGTGGCATCTCAAAAGTGAATATGCAAGTGGGGAACGTGTTTATGAAAAATAAACATTCAATTTCATTAATCATCAGGGAATCAAAATGAAAACTACAGAGAGATATTTATTCTACCCTGGTTATAATAATGATGATAATAGGCAAAATTAGCAATTACTGGCAAGGTTACAGAAATGCATTACTAATAGAAATACAAATAAGTTACACACATTATAGAAACTAGCAAGGAAGTTACAAAGAAAAAGAAAGAAATCGAACCAACCAACCAAGAAACAGACAAAAACCTATCCATGTGACTCTACAATCTTACATTTAGGTATAAATAAAAAGAAAATCAAACTGGCATATCAAGCTGGCATCCCTATATGTTCAGCAGAACTTGTTATAATATGGACTATGTGGAATCAGCCTAGGTATTCACCAATAGGTGAATAGAGAAAAAAAACCACATATAGACAATATACTATCATTCAGGATAAGAAAAATGTTATATGAACAGGTATGGTATATATAAGTGCAGTAGAATATGATCATAGCATCAGAGAGTATGAAATTTTGTCATTGGCCAAAGCATGGGTGGATTAGAAGATATTAAGTGCAGTAAGCTAGAACAAAAACACAAATGTCCTGTGTTCTCTTGCAAGCCGAGAAGAGACTGGCACTTTCCAGGTGTGAAGGTTATCTACACCAAATGGTCAGCACTGAAAATATACATACAAGCAGTATTATGTAGACTAAACAGGTTGTATTTGTGCACTTAGATGTGTGTGTGTGTGTGTGTGCCTATGTATCTTTGTGTTTGTGCATGTGTGTGTGTGTATGTGTGTGTGTGTTTGTGTGTGTGACATGTGTGTTCTATTTCAGTTTAGCTGGATATCACTTATTTGCCTTGCATTAAATTATTATTAAAATAACCCGAGTAAACAAAAAAGGAAACCAATCCTTAATTATTTCCTTTTGAGAAAATGATGTTTGTGACATTAATGAAATGTTCATTTACTAAACAATCTTATCAATTAATGTTAGAAGGTGCAGGGACCAGGGAAATGACTTAGCGAGGAAGCACTTGTTCTATAAGCAGAGGAATTGAGTTCGAATCTGCAGCATCAACATTAAAAGCCAGATATGACTGAAAATACTTTCAACCACACCATCGAGGCAGATCTTGAGACATCACTGACCACCCAGGTTAGCTCAGAGAGCTTCCTGTTCAACAAGGAACCCTGTTTTAAACAATAATGCAAAAAGCAAAGGGGGAACGGGTCTGGTAGCCTCGAACTCTAAACACATCAAAAATAAAACAAAAACAAAACAAAAATCATGCCACAGCTGAAAATCGTTGATGAAGGGGGGCTGCACATGAGGACTCCATCAACATTCACACCCATAGCACTGTGAGTGCTCTGCTGTTAGGGACAGGGCTCCCAGCTGCTAGGATCAGTGCTCACCTAACATATTGGGACTCAAGATAGCTTTTGATTTGTTTTGGTTTGTTCTACTAAGTGAGAACTACAAGACAATGTTGCCTATGTTGGATCTGTAATTTCCCATCCTACAGAATGCAACTGGTTGATCAGGTCTGACTTGCTGATTATCATCTATGCTTTCAGAACTATTATTACTGATTGTGAAGGCACTAAAGACTATTGATTTCAGTTTACTGTTTCATGAAAAGTTTTAATCTTTTCTAAAGAACATTCACTGTATTAAAAAATACACATCATTTTTTTCTTAGTCCAGACAAACAGTAATGATGAAGTTTAGGATAAACTATTACATGAAGAGCTTCTTCATGTGCCCATTATGCTTCAAGTTACAAACTCATGAATGCACACAGCGGCTTCCTTTTTGTGTTTCACTTCTTGGACACTTTGTTCTTTTCTATTACAATACTAACTCACAAAAGAGTTTCATTTTAACAATCAGTTATTTCCTTGAAAGTTATTCCATTAATTCTAATGACCGCCAGACTTTAGAAAGAATATTTCAAATTGACTTTGACTAAAATACAATTATTAAGTCTTGAAGTATTTCAGTTATGTCCTCTATTTTGTAATACATAATCCTATTTTACTGGTTACAGTTCTCCAGCTAAATAGAGCCATTAGCGGACACACACACACACACACACACACACACACGTACACACACACGTACACTCACATCCCCCCATATGATTGTGGGCATTATTTATGTATTTTACAGTCCCAGGGACTGTACACAGGGTCCTTCACATACTAGACAGACACCATACCATTGAACTATACCCCCAGTCCTACAGCCATTGCTTATTATAAGAAATGACCTTTGGTGATTATGGAATCTGAGAAGCCCTAAGTTCTGCTGTTGGCTAAGTAGATACCTAGGAGAACCAGAGTGTTTCCACTGGGAAAAGCAGGCGATAAATGGTGGAAGTTCCAGGCTGAGTTTGAGTTTGAAGGAGTCTCTTACAAAATGAGGTCTTTGATTACCATTTATGTGCTGTATGAAATATATGTCAGTAGGTAAGTCATCTAAAAACTCTAGCAGAGGCATTTCATGAAGATAGCATATATACATCAAATGTATTTCTATAAGAGTTTCCATAAGGATGTTATTTATTCCAAGATGGAAGTGCTCTCTGTAATCAGACTATTACCAGCAGGTGACTGATCAGGCTAAAGAACAGTACAATTCTGGGGGCTCTCTGTTTTCCCAGCTGTGGAGCCTTTGCATATTCTGCCTTGTAGAAAGGCAGAATAAGTCATCCATCTACTTAACATTAAAACTGTCATATGGAAAGTCAGTCATGGTGAATATTCACATAGGAAAAATGAATATATTTGTGAAATTTTCTCATTTAGAGAGGTGCACATTTCCTCATCTTCCTCAGGTTTTCTTGTGATCTGCTTTAAAAAAAATTCTTCTTATTGATTTCTTTGTGAGTTTCACATCATGCACCCCTGTCCTGCTCATCTCCCTGTCTCCTCATATCCACTCCTTGTCCTTGCAACCTCCCTCTCCCAAATAACACACACACACGCAAACACACACACACACACATGCACGCACACGCGCACACACACACACACACACACACACAGATACACACCACCACCACCACCACCACCGCCGCCACCACCACCAACAACCAAAACAAGAACAAACAAAGCACAGAAAACATCTCATCATGGAGGCTGTAGTATGTCAGAGAGTGTACCACAATATAGCCTCTGGCCACATATCTTCATTTGCAAATATTCATTTCAATGAGTTATTTGTCTGTCTCAGGGTCTCTGGCTTCTGTGACACCATGAATATTGGCTCCTCATCAGGACTCCTCCTGGTTATCCTGTTGTTACCCTGAGATCCTGCAGCCTTGAAACAGCATCCCAAACATTCACATATCATATCGATTTGGGGTGGGCCAACTCAGACCCCTGAATCTGAGCCTCCGTAGTATCTGGTCAGCCCACAGGTTCTCCCTTATCTGCACTCCTTTATCTCCAGTACTGCTCCAGGTAGGCCACCCAATTGTGCCATTGGCAGGAGGCAGGGCCAGCTCTCCTGCTCTCCTGCCCTCAGGTCTTGCTCACCCATGCCTTCACCAGCAGAGGCAGCTCCACTGTGCTTCTCAGTCAAGGCATGGGATACATTTTCCCAAGTGCTGCAGTCTATGAGGGGCTGGGCCAGCTCTCCCAATCTCATGCCCCTGGGGCTGGTTCATCCATTCCTTTGCCATAAGGACCAGTCCACTGTATTTCCCAGGCAAGGTGCAGGTCCTGCTCTCCAGGATGCTACAGGCAGTGAGAGGGCAGAGCCAGCTCTACCCCTCTTATCATCTGCTTTTCAATTGTGTTCATTCTATATTACTACATGACTATATCATATCTACAACAGTCAAATCATTGATCACATTCCACACATAATTTGTATGTGATCACATTCTTAGCTATTTCTATTTTAAGGCAAATTGAACAACTAAATGCACTACTAATGTTCTGTTTACTAGGAGACCTTTCTTCATCACTGCATGAGGTAATTCACCACTGTGTATAGCTGTAAGTGAGACCCATCTTTGCTTCACCTGTTAGGAAATATTCCAAGAAACCATAGGTATAAGTAGAAAGAAGTGGACATTGTAGCAGGAACTAACTCATGTGTAGCAGAGCCATTTATTTATGTGCCTGTGCCTTCAGAGCTTGCTTAAAGCCATTAACATATCACTTTCATTTGATGATGGAGTGCTGCAGTGTATGTCCAAATATCCTGCTTAGGGGTAGGATGCCCATGGCTCGTAAGAAGTAGCTCGGTTCTCATGCTAACTTGGTCTATCTTTAAGAATTTAGATTCTAGTAAGGCATAGTAGCAAGCTTTGATATGCTTCACAAAAGAATAACAGTAATCTCCAGGGGAAGCAAAATCTTGACCTTGACCTGCAAGTCCATTCAGTGATTGACACTTGGCAAAGAGCCTGAGAACATCTCTATATGCTAGCATCACTGCAAGCACCGTTGAATCTGCTTGAACATGTGAACACATTGGTAAAGCCACTTCATAGTCAGAGATAAAGCCTTCTTTTGACTTGGATCCCAATATGAGATTACATCTTTGTTAGGTCACTTGGACACAGTCTCAAGTAATATCAAGTTAGGACTATGTTTCTCCCAAAACTCAAGGAAACTCACTGTTGTTTTTTTCCTCTAATGGTTGTAGGAGGGACCAGGTGAAACAAATTGTACTTCACGATAGGGCGAACATCTTGATAAGTTCCTAGAAGCTTCTCACTCTCTCATATGCAAATGTCTTACCAGTAAGTTTACAATAACATGTATTGATTACTCATTAGGACTAGCCATTCGATATTATCAGAAGGGAAAGATGATCAAATCCTTGTGAGCTGACAATGTACTATAAAATTGATACACTTGAGGAATCATTTGCAAGGATATGTTTTGGAACCAACTGAGTCCATTATACATGGACTTAAACTACAGTTCTATTGATGGCCTGAACTTCATAAGCTACTGTTACGAGTAGTGGACTTACTATTGCCACACAGTTATATTTGGAGTCTATTGGTCTATTGGAATTAGTACGAGCTTAGAGCTAAACTCCTGAAGGTCTCATTAGTTCCCATTTGCTAATAAATTTGCCCTGGAATAAAGTCATCAATTCCTATGAGGGAACATTGAGGGAGAGATTAACGGTGTAATTCTTTGGGCAGTATTCCAAGATCTATTTTAGTGGAATCTCATTTTTCCTTTCATGGAGAGCATGATAGGTCTATAAACTGGTTAAAATGAAAGGTTGATTGAGGGGCCCTGACTTTCTGCTTTTTATGATTCAGGTCTGAATTTCATTTACTTAACTTCAGAAAATTTCTGTATATACAGATCAGTTGAGAACTTAGGAGGCTTCTTGTCTTTTTCACTTTTAGAATCACCGTGAGCAACTAGTAGCTGATGCCGTCCATCCGCCAGAATCGGGGCATTTGGTTGCAGCCTTGACTTTTTTCTCCATCATAGCAACTTTGCTTTGGAGATTGAACGCAATCACTTGGCCCTTCACACCTCAGGATCGAATGAGAGAAGATAACACACAGAGAGGTCTGGTGTACTGAAAATAATTATAGAGCTGCTGGAAGAAGTCAAGGTGCCTCTCACAAAGTTCTTACTCATATAACACTGTCTCTGAGCTCAGAAGTATAAGTGAAAATGTTCAAGTGACAAATCCACTCTAAAACTTTTATCTCTCCCACCTCTGAATCTTCCTCTAAACTGAACCAAGTTATTTCCAATTCACTGTGGGCCACCTTTGGTCTGTGTTTCAGCCAAGAATCCATCCAAAGTGTTAGGGCTGTTTTTACTCTCCAACACTACATTAGATGTAGCATCTCTGCTTAGTAGGTCTAAGTCCATGATTTTGAACTGACCTAACCGTCTCTTCCACCATTATTCCACATGTATTTAATATTTATTCCTACACAGGTTTCTCAGACTTATCTCTACATGTATTTAAAATGAAAATAGTCATTTTAATCATTTTGTCCATTAACAATAGAACCAGGCAGTCAATGTCATTATATTTGTTAATTTGTCAGAAAATGTAAAATTATCATAGTTGCTCAGATTCTTGCTTCTTTTGAATCACACACAAAAGTTCGTCTCTACAATATGAACTAACCAGTACCCCCAGAGCTCGTGTCTCTATCTGCATATGTAGCAGAAGATGACCTAGTTGGCCATCATTGGGAAGAGAGGCCCCTAAATCTTGCAAACTTTATATGCCCCAGTACAGGGGAATGCCAAGGCCAAGAAATGGGAGTGGGTGGGCAGGGGAGCAGGGTGGGCGGAGGGCATAGGGGACATTCAGGATGGCATTTGAAATGTAAATGAAGAAAATATCTAATAAAATATGTTAAAAAAAAAAGTCTGTCTCAGGACTCACCATGTCTCACAAAGTATGACACATAAGAAGTAAACGTCTGAGAGACTGTGGTCATAGATTCATCATTTCAGTAATCTTCTGAGATAAATAGTCTATTACTTATATAGGTTATAAATTAAAACACAAAAATAGGTTAGAAAAATTTCCCAGATTTACACGAGTAGGGGAAAGATGTGGAATTTGAAGTAAGACAGCCTGAGTGTAGTCTATACTTATATGCTAAATGTGATTTTCTCTAATTTGGAGGTATCACCCATGGGAAATATTTTTTAGGACTAGTTTTACATGAAAAGATATTTTTAAAATGCATTATATTTGACAAATTTTTCCCCCTAGTTTTTGACAGTAACCCATTATTAGAAAGTAGAACTCATTGTGCAAAGGATATTAGAATGCTCTATGTTCAGTAGTTGGATACCTGCAGGAGTCCAAGCCCAGGAAGGAATTATTCACTGTGTCCTTTAAAAATGATTAGAAAAGTAATCTAAAAATTTAGCTTTTGATTTTCCTCTGAAGGTCATCAGAGCATAGTGAAGGTCAAAGGAGTGATGAAGATTGTAGGAGGTTTGACACCTAATGTCAATTAAATAGCATTTAACTACAAGGAGCAAATTGGTACTGTATTTCTAGTTCTTGGTTTTGTGTACCAAATAATGAAGAGCAGCTAATCTGTTTTCAAAGGCTAGCTGAAGTCACTGTGGAAATTCCACTAAAGCTTCGAGAGAGCTAATACTTAGGGAGGAGAATGTAAACATTGTTAAATTACATAAGCCACAACAACAACAACAACAACAACGACTCCAAGAATTCATCAAGGTGACTGTCTGTGAGCACTCTTCTTTTGGATGCCTTTCTTGGAATTTTATGACCTCTCAGAATGAGAAAAATGACTTTTATCTTCTACTATATCCATTTTCTAAACTATATTAAATAGTTATTTAGTTTATTTGTCAATAGATAGTAAAATGACAACATCAAACCTCAATGAGTACAGCAGGTTAAAACAAGGATGCAAAAGTTCTGAAAAGTCTAATGAAAATGTTGTTTTCTTTACAGCAATTATATATAAGTTAAAAAAAAAAGTACCCCACAGAACTTCCACAGGTAATGACTTTTCCTCTCATTCGCTTGGAACCTTCCCCCACTGTCCATCTCATCCTGTTGTCTTCCTGCTCCCTCATCCTCACTGCACATCTTATTGCTTATGTCATAGGCAATGAGAGCAAGCTGCTTTAATTCACCATTACCATTCACCTTCCCTATTGCGAAAGAGTTTTCCTTAACTCCTTCCCTGCAATCTTTAACATCCTAAGCTAATTGAACCAATAATGGTTTGATTAAAACTTCTGAAGATTTTGCCTTATATATTTACATTATACTGTGACTGAAACGCAAGCTATACACCTGGACCCCACTGGCATGACACCTGAGCTGGTGTGGCAGCCATCTCCTGTCTTAGTTATGGTTATACTGCTGTGATGAAACACCAAGACAAAAACAACCTGGGCAGTGAAAAGTTTATTTTGCTTACATTTCCACATAAAGTTTCTCAAACGAAGAAAGTAAGGGCAGGATTTCAAGGCAGGGACCTAGGGGCAGGAGACGATGCAGAGGTCATGGAGGATACCAGGCATGAAACCCCAGTAGGAGGAAAGGGTTGCAAAAGCAGGCAGGCAATGCTTGCATCTGTAGTTCCTGTTTTCTTACCTTGGATTTCTATCTCCAGGATTATTGCAGTTTGGTAAGATTTTTTTTTTCTTTTGCAGAGGTGGAAGGTGGATAGGGAAGGATGTGGAGGATGGTGGGATTGGGTTCCATGATGCAAAATTCACAAAGAATCAGTACAAATTTAATTTTCATATTTATAGACTATATTTCAGATTTTAAAATAAATCTACAATGATCAGGGGAAAAATAGACCATATACCTTTCTGAAAACAAATGGATGGCAAGGCCATTTTGATGGTATGTATCCAGATACTGAAAACTAATATTTAAGAACAGCAAAGGAATTAGAAGACAGAGAGGCTGAGGCAGGAGTAGAAAACAAAGTTATGAATAAAAAAATTGTGAGATGATGGAATTCAAATAATGGTTGGACGTTGTCTCTAAGAATCTGTTAAGGAGCCGGGCGTGGTGGTGCACAACTTTAATCCCAGCACTTGGAAGGCAGAGGCAGGCGAATTTCTGAGTTCGAGGTCAGCCTGGTCTACAGAGTTCCAGGACTGCTAGGACTACATAGAGAAACCCTGTCTCAAAAAAACTAAACTAAACTAAAATAAGAAAGAATCTGTTAAGATTACTTCCTTGAATATACTTATTTCTAAGAATTTCTAAATTTAGTCCAGCCCTATAAAACAACACTACTTTCTAATAAATTGAATCCCTGGATTTTTGTGAGGGCTTTTCTATAACACATAGCTATGAAAGTGTAAGACCTCCAACTCAATGTGTTTTTAGACCCCTAGAAGCAAAGCCCAGCATAGAGTTCTCTGTTCTTTCGCCTTCAGCCTGAGAAACTGATGACCACTAAAACTGGCTCATCGCAACTGACCCACCCTGGTGCCTGCCTCATTGTATAAGGGACTAAAAATGTTTGCCAAAGATAGCTTGTAACTCTTCTGTAGGAGATGAGCGGTAATACATCATCCCCACTCTTATGATGTTTACTGAGTTTCCCCACCAAGAATGTTTACCAAAGATAGCCTGTAACTCTTCCGTAAGAGATGAGCTGTAATGTTTACTCAGCTTCCCCATTCTTTGTGAACTTATCCCCCCACCCCATTTCCTTGGGTTTTTTTCCTTTAAAAGCCCTCAATTGCAACTGCTGAGGGTCGATCTCCTATGAGCTCGACCTCAGCATGCTGATTTTCCCAATTAAACCTCATGCATATTGTATCAAGAGTGGTTTCTCTCAAGTTATTGGGGTGTCATCTCATCCCGGGATTTGAGCAAGGGCCTCCCCAGAATGGGGGTCTTTCAGAAGAAAGGAAAAATATGTTTTCAATTTCATATGTGACTGAAACAGGAATATTTACTTTCATATATTTTAAAACAAGCATATTCTATTTACCATTAATTTTACAGAATAGCCTAACAATGATCACATTCCTGAATTTCTGTGGTTCTAATAAGAAATGTTTATCTGTATTGTGCCCATCATCATCAGTGGGAAAGGAAAGAGCTCTGCCTTTTAGCTTCTTCCTTCTTCTCCATGCTGTCTAGCTTATAAGGAAAAAGTATGTGTTAGGGTGTACGTACACTGCTTTCCCAGGGGATTCCTGTTTAGTTCACAGCACCCACATCGGGTGGCTCACAACCACTTGTGACTCTAGCTCTAGGAGATATAGCCCTCTTCTGGCCTCTGTAGGCACTGCACTCACATGGACATTTGAGAGAGAGAGAGAGAGAGAGAGAGAGAGAGAGAGAGAGAGAGAGAAAGAGAGAAAGAGAGAGAGGGAGAGAGAGAAGGAAGAAGAGAGAGAATTAAAAGGTAAAACAGAACCCCAAATCTAAAGTAATGGAAAATCTGAAAATGAACACATGCTTTGATAATGTTTTAAAAATTAGACATCTCAATTAATAGGGACCCCTGAGATCTCTCAAACACTGCACCACCAAACAGGCAGTATACACCAGCTAATATGAGGCCCCTAACACACATACAGTAGAGGACTTCTGGGTCTGTGTTCATTCAGAGATGATGCACCTAATCCTCAAGAGACTGAAGGCTCTAGGGAGTTTAGAGGTCAGGTGGGGTGGGATGGGGTGGGGACATCCACATAGAGACAGGATAGGGTGGGGAGGAGGTATGGGATGTGGAATAGTTGGAGGGTGTATGGGGGGGCGGGGAATGGAATATGGAGTGTAAAAAATAAATTAAAAAAATTAAATTAAAAAATAAAATTAAAAAAATTAGACAACAATACAACATACTCTTGGAAGTGGTAATGTAAGCTTCTAGTTATTCCAAGGTCCTCTTCTTCAATTCACCCAATTAGTGAAGTTGTTAGCCTGAGATTTATTGAGGCAGTGAAAATCTAAGATGTACTAATGCTAAAGAATATATATATATATATATATATATATATATATATATATATATATTTGCACTTATAAATAATTTATACTTACTACTTTTTCCTTCTTGCCTTTTTATAATTAACTAAGTAATCTATGCTCTTTTTATTTGGGAAATAGTTTTATTAATGTCACTGAGTTGATGTCAGTGTGAGTCAGCGGCATTCAGATAACAGAAACATTATCTGAATCCTGCCTTGAGAAATGGAAAGACTTGAAGTACTCTCTTTGTCTTAGAGCCTGTTATGTTTTGAAGGTCAGCAGGAATATGTGGCCCACGTGAGAAAGCAGTTTTGCAGGATAGTTGCTGATGGAAGTATTTACAAGCAAAGGATATGTTGCCAATATGTGCCCCAGGGATATAAGCCATATTCTCCCTTGACCATAGCCAATTATCAGTAGAAAAATAATGTAGTGGAAGTCTTAACAACTTTTCTTGGGAAGTGTCATGCCATTCTGAGGCATTGCTGGAGAAATTACAGTACCATAATGAGCCTCATAATTCATGTCAGCTCTGGGCCTTTTCATTCATTTATAAATGTTTTAGAGCCCCATGATTCATAATGCCATGAGCTGGTTTTCTTTCAGAGCTGTCATGCTTCCATTAATATGAACTGCTCCTGCATCTTGCCAAGAGACAAGCCCCTAGTAATATATCATAAAGGTTAGTGCTTTCCTTGAATTGTTACAGGCAATTTTTCCCAAGTACTGGGTGAACACAAAAGAAAAAGGTTTTGTAATGAAAAAATATTAAATGCTAAGAGAAAATTCAAAGAAATAAAGGAAAATCTCTGTATAAAGATGTTGCCTTAGACTTATCATCAATTATTAACATAATGTATATTTTATGTTTGATTACTGTTATAGTCTTAAAAGTATATCAGTTTTAAGGATTTCTTAAAAGATTGAAAAGATTATGGCATTTACACAATGGAATACTACTCAGCTATTAAAAACAATGACTTCATGAAATTCGCAGGCAAATGGATGGATCTTGAACATATCATCCTGAGTGAGGTAACTCAGTCATAAAAGAATACACATAGTATGCGCTCACTAATAAGTGAATATTAGCCTAAAAGTTTGGAATACCCAAGATTGAATTTACAGACCATATGAAACCCAAGAAGGAAGACCAAAGTATGGATGCTTCAGTGCTTCTTAGAAGGGGGTACAAAATACTCACAGAAGTAAATATGGAGATGAAGGATGGAGCAGAGACTGAAGGAAAGGCCATCCAGAGAATCCATCCGATATACAGTCACCAAACTAGGATGCTATCATGGGAAGTGCATGCTGACAGGAGCCTGATATAGCTGTCTCTTGAGAGGCTCTGCCAGAACCTGACAAATACAGAGGTGGATGCTCATAGCCAACCACTGGACTGAGAGTGGGGTCCCAGATGGAAGAGTTGGAGAAGGGACTGAAGGAACTGAGTGGGTTTGCAGCTCCATGGGGGGGGGGGGAGCAACAGTGTCAACTGGCCAGTCCCTTGGAGCTCCCGGGGACTGCATCAGCAACCAATGAGTTCACATGGAGGAATCCATGACTCTGGCTGCATATGTGGCAGAGGATGGCCTTGTTGAACATCAGTAGGAGGGGCAGCTCTTGGGCCTGAGAGTGTTTGATGCCCCAGTGTAGAAGAATATCAAGGCAGGAAGATGGGAGGGGTGGGTGGGTGGGGCAGCACCCTCACAGAGGCAGAGGAAGGGAGATGGGGAGACCTGGAAAGAGAAAAACATTTGAAATGTAAATAAAGAAATATCCAATTTTTAAAAAATGAAAAAAATTATCTGTATATGTATGCCACATGTATATTCCTGCCAAAAAAAGGGTATCAGATAAGCCAAAGCTAGAGGTATAGGCAGTTGTGAGCTGCCTGATATGAATGCTGGGCATGACTGAACTCCTCTGGAAGAGCAATAGTGTTCTTAACTTTTGAACTATCTCTCCAGACCTAGCTTTAATGTTTGACATCAAGTTAAGATAAAACTGAACATCTAGTCAACAAGCATTAGAACAAGAAGGCCTTTGGGCATCAATTTTATTCTTACATTTTATCTCTGTCTTAATAAATAGTAACGTTTACAATGCATTTCTCTGTCATAAACCTCCTGCACAATTCACTTTTCTAGTTAATTAAAAAGGTATTAAACATTCTTCTACTAAACCAAAAACAATTAAAGTAGTTCTTAAAAGCATCTGAGGTTATGTAGTACATAGTGGGTTGTCAGGTCTGGGTAGCCTTTCATTCACGACAACCATCTCCATGGATGCTGTCTTCATGGGCAATGCTCACCACAGGATCATTTTCTGTTCTACCAGGCAAGAATAATTATTTATTTTCTGAATCACATTACAACATAGAAACGATGCTCGGTAGAAATGACTGTGATTCTATTCCATTCAACACAATCCATCGACCCACCTACTGCTTGAAAGGCCCATTGAATGCTCCATCTTGGTAGAATTCTTGAACCGATTTACATCCAATCAGGAAATTAGCAATGGTTGTAGATGTTCTGTCAAACAGTGTTGGTCATTGGGTTGTTCTGCCAGCCCATTTAATGATGGGAGATGGTCTTATCGCTGGCTTTTTTTTTTTTAAACAGAAAACCTGATTTCTCTTGTTAATGCTAATAGATCACCTCTACCCAGAGTAGGCCTCTCATCTGAAGCCCCCCCCCCCCCGATTTTGTGTATAGTGTGGAACCTAGTACCCAATCCTGACTCAAAAACTTCAGATTTTCTGCAGAGAGATGAACATCTGTCTTGCAATTCCTGTATCCTGAGCACTCAGTCACAAAACTGAAGGTGATATGGTTGGGTCCATGGTGGAATATGGTGAAGATGGGACAGAATACCTGATTCATCTAGGGAAAAAATCGTTAATAGAGAAGGAATAGAAAAAAAAAAAAAAGCATAGATTCAGGGAAGAGAGAAGGCAAGCTGGAAGGTTTTTCTAAGTTTCTTAGTTACTTTCTAATTAATTATCGTTTCCCTAAATTAAGGACATACAAAAATTAGAAGAAAATCTACATGTTCGGAGTCAAGGAAAATATTAGGATGAGCGGGGGTTGATTCTGTTAAAGATTAAAAACATAGCACACACACCCCCGAGTTAGCGTCATTTTCTTTGCTTCAGTCTCCTTATCAGTTCATATTTTAGATTAAGCATAAATGCCTTCTGTTCATCCTAAATGTGTTGTCACAGTGGCTTTTGACCTGATTTATTCCAGTAGATATCTACTGGGTGACAACTCTGAGTCAATGTTTGAAGGCATATGACACCCCAGGATATTTTTAGAAACATTTTATCATAGTAAATAATTAGCTGTCTGAATTATCTTCATTGTTTAAGTATTCTCTCTGTTTCTGGTGTACAACGAGGTTAAGGAACTTACCCCATCTACACTTTTATTGCTGCACACTTCATTGGAATGCAGGCAATCTTTAGCTGTTTCCATACAGTGTATGTACCTGTTAGAGAAAGACTTAGCAGTTAGCACACCCAACCCAGTGAGTAAAAAGACAGCACACAGGCCCTACACTCCAACGTAAATGTCTGCTTATAAATATGCAAAGCACAGCTGCTTTGTCTGCAAAACTTTGGCAATTTCTGCAAATGGAGCCAATTTACATTTCACATTTCAGGGTTATTTTCATTCATTTTACTCTTCAAGCCACATCCTTTCCTTGTTTTTTTAGCAGGAAATGATAAATCTGCAATACTACTTAGCACACTGGCTTTCCATAGAACATCTGTCTCTGAGCAAACTACCAGATTCTGTTCCACACTATGCTTTTGGCCGCCATAACTGTGGAGTCAAGAAGCCTACATTTTCCTGCATGTGCAATAGTATGTCCAATAGTTCTAGAGTTTGATTTAGATGTGGCATGTACCAATTTATAGCTTCTGCTGGCACCAGTTTAGCACAAGAAGATAGACCATGTGAGCCTTCTGTCTCTGCTTTCTAATTATCTGTCTAAGAAATAGAACCTCCTTTATATGTCTCCCAAACATTCCCCGTCTTTGCCCTCTTCTTTGAAGATTATACACACACAAAGAAAAACACACTTTATCCATCCCAAGATTATTTAATCCCTAGTGAAACTCTTCCCTTTCCACCACATCTCACACATTATTTAGAGTTCCACCCTTGAAGCAATTTCCAACATGCTTCATTTACCTTGAATCAAGTCGTTGCTAAGTACCGACTC
Source organism: Mus pahari (assembly GCF_900095145.1). NCBI lineage: Eukaryota > Metazoa > Chordata > Mammalia > Rodentia > Muridae > Mus > Mus pahari. The sequence continues at coordinate 42,683,104 of NC_034591.1, forward strand.
TAAATATTTTATTCACTGCTTTTCACATTTGTCATTAATTTACATTTTCCTCTTGTAATATTTTTTTTAAAAAAAGAAAAACTAAAAAAGAAAATGAAATATTTAAAACAATGTTGAGCAGAATACTTCACTGCCAAATTTATTTCCTCCCGTTGTATGTTATACTGTAACGTCATTCTCATTCAGCCAGTGTTGAACATCAACTCTGAAGCTGAACCAGTGACAGCTCGAATTCCTCAAACCATGGCTCCCTGTATGAGCTTCACTTGACATACCCATGAAATGATGAATGCTGTGATCCCTCAAATCTAGTGTGGAGCCCACTAAAGCAGGTATGAACACCAAAAATCAGGGATTAGTGAAATGGCTGAGTGGGTAAAGGCACGTCCCACGTAAGCTTGGTGGTTTGAGCTAAATCCCTGAAACTCACATAAAGGCAGAAAGAGAAAACTAATTCCACAAAGTTCTTCTCTGACCTTCACATGTATGCTGTGGCATGCATACCCATATACACATTATATTTACATATATACACACATGCACATGCATGGCAGTTGTGACACACACACACACACACACACACACACACATAGTAAATCATCAAAAAAGATAAGAGGAACAGCGATGCTTGGTATTCAGAACTAGCATGATTAACTTTATAAAGTACGACAGATCAAAAGCTGAGACACATCTGGGTTAAGACACAGTACAAGGCATGAACCCACACTCAGAAAGGAATACATTAGACTACATTTTTGTATTTATGGTCTTGCCCCACCTACAGTGGACTCTCTTGGCTTCCTGCGTGTGGGTAGAGATGGGATCAGCTAGCTCCCCTACCCCTTTTGTCACTTGCTGCCAAACCTCTCCAGCTATTATGGACTTTACCTTTGGAACTGTAAGTCAAATTCTTCCTTCTGTCAGTTGCTTTTAGTTCTGGCATTTTAGTGCAATAACACAAACGTAACTGATATAGAAGACAGCACCAGAGAGTGGTGGGTTTATTGGTCAGAAGAACCTGGCGATGTTGTTCTGGAGGCGCATGGGAGACTAGAAAAAAGTTGAATGCTATAAGTTTAATAGACCATTGTAGTAGAGGCCTAACAGTTTAGTAGGCCACTGTAATAGAGGCCTGGAAGGGAATAATAATGAAAGAAATGTGCATAGTTGAGGTCTGGATCAGGAGGCATCCGAAGGATGTAGACTGTATTCATAACTTGGCTGGAAGCTGATAATGTAATTTTGTCAAGGAATCTGGCTGTTTTCTGCCCATATCCTGAGAATTTACTTGATACAAAAGTAAAAGGTAATAGACTATATTTCCTGGTAAAGGAAGTTCTGTGATAGGATAATTTAGGGTTGTTTATGGAACAGTTATTTTGATAACTGTTAGGTAGAGATACAATGAAAAAGAGTGAGAGGGGGCAGAGATGTATTTAAAACGTACACTTGAGAAAAGAAAATACTTCACACTAGAAAGCTTAATATGGCCCTAAGGCTTTGCTGAAAAAATGGGCTATGTGTTGAAAGTATGTAATTTGGTTTGATTTTACAGGGGGATCACAGTTAAGATACAACCTTGTATCTCAGAAGAGACTGAACTTTTGAACAGTTTTGAACTTTGATAACTTGCCTAAAGATAACTAGTCTATTACCTATATCCCTAAGAATAGAATCTTAGAATCGTAGCCTTTCTGTGAGCAGCAGCTTAACCATCAGAAGCCTGGACTATGCCCAATTAGCAGTCCCTGCCAGACTGGCCAAGCCTTAGCTTTTCATGGTGGTGGCTGAGTTCTGCTTTAGCTCCTATTCAGTCTTAACTCTTGGTTTGGGTTGAGCATAATACATGCTAAGTAACTGTAGAGAATTTAGAAGAAAATTTTTTTATATATAAAAGACATTTAGGAAGTACAAGAAATTTAGGTCTCTGCTCTTTGGTTTTATATTTTTGAATTATTACGCAATGGTTTAGCAATTGGTTTGTTTGTTCATTTGTTTGTTTGTTTTTTGAGACACAGTCTCACCATGTAGCCCTGGCTGTCTTGGAACTCACTATATAGACCAGACTGGCCTCGAACTCACAGAGAACTACCTGCCAAGTGCTGGAATTAAAGGTGTGTGCCACTGTGCCTGGCTACAATTTAAGATATGATGTGAATTGTTCCTTATGATTTTCTTTATCTCAGCTAGAGTCTGCTTCTAACTCATTAACATTTTCTGGCCATTAGCCTTCCCCATTAAATGTCCCCAGTGTGTAAAATCTCCAGTGATTTCAGTGTAGTTGCCTGTGGATACCACAAACAATGGCCACAGGGAAAATATATAGAATCAGAGCTACTTTGAAAAGACCCTAATTAAGTTCTCCCTATTCACAGAACCAGATCTTTCATCAGTGGCCACACAATGAAATTAGGGCAGAGTCCTTGTCACTTGCCATGGGTGCAATCAACTGATGCTAACGTTTCTTTGAGAAACACTTGAATAAACAGTGAGTCATTATTTCTATGTGAGAATTTCTCTTCATGAGAATTGCCATCCAAGACATTATTTTGTGGTGAACTATGTTAGTCCCCATGGATTTGAATTTAATTCCAGTTTTTCTTTCTTTCTTTAAAAATTAAAATCACTGTTTCCTAGCTTCTGAAAATATGTCCTATATACTTGTTAAACACCTTGTGACAGTCTATTTATCTAACATTGTAAAGGAAGTGCTCTTCTACACAGAAATAACAGTAATGAAAATAGTGCTTGCATTACTTCTGGAGCCAACATAATAGCTTTTCATCTCTTCCATTTAATATTTATAAAAATTTGGTGAAGCTCACAAAATGACTTGTCAATAGGAACACAGCTGGTCAATAGAACTGATTTTATATTCAGGTCGCTTATTCCATCAAAGTAAATAGATTTTTCTGCTACACTATGACTCCCATTATTTTTTTTTCCTAATGCACAAACCCAAAATGATTTTAGAGTCAGGAAAAGGATCCCAGTGACAATGTAAAGCTTTCCTCAAACTAGTGTGGCAGTTTTACAGAGGAGGGTGGAGGGCGTGCATGGCTTAATGGATGCAGAAGATGAAACACGTATCTATTCATAAAGAGCAACAAAATTGGGAATGAACAGACTGTGGACTTGGAGGCAAATACACATGGTACAGAGTAAAGCTGAGAGCAGAAAACAGTAGTAAGAGAGCTTGAGATTACTACAGAGAATGTCTAAACCATAAGCAATCCAGACGTCTGCCCAAGAGTGTAGGCATAGTAAGGTAAGAGTGATTCAACAGGAGCTCTGGGGTATCCGCAGGAGGGGAAGGCACTTTAAGGCAGCAGGCACTTGAAATGGACTTCGTAAGATCTTAAACCAAAAGTCCAAGTCAGCAATTCTGTTGCTGACAAGTCAAGGTGAGAGGGTTTGGTGAAGACCAATTGATGCGGTTAATATGGTAAAGAGAAAGTGAGGTAGGGATGTAAGCCTATCCTGGATCGATCTTGTAGTGGTGGGGGTAAGAGAGGGGCAAAGTGTCCACGAGTACCATCCAGGCTTTAGCCAAACAAAGGAATATGGATTTAACTTTTTGAAAAAAAAATGGTGTAACTGTCATATTTCAACTTGGCCAATTTGAATGAATACTTCTTTTGAATTTGTTGGGACAGGGTGCCACTGTGCAGCTCAGATTGGTCCACAAGGTTGACTCTTCCACCTCCACTTCGCACTTGCTAGGATTATAAATCTTGCCAACGTGGTGTCTTTTTTAAAGTTAATTACACTGTGTTTGGTTGGCTTTCTTGGAAATAGGGTATCAAATAGTCCAGACGTGCCACAAATTTACTGCGTAGCTGAAAATGATCTGGCTACCTGCCCTTCTGCCTTCAACTCTAAGGGTTGTTACTACTATAGGCATGTGCCACCATTCCAAGTTTTAGGGTCCTTTAAATTTTCTTACATTGATATCTAACAGTTATTTGTATTTATGGGGTTCAGCTAAATGCAATATGCTTACTCCAAGTTGGTTTCTTTAACAGCATATTCCTACCTGGCAAGTTTTGGCTTCATTCCCTAATATAAGAAACTGTTAAAACCCCTGCTTTAAAATTTTTTTTTAACAGCATACATAGTTTATGGCTCAATAATAAGATTAATTGTCTGTTATAACACAAATGACTGCTGTATTTGAAATCAAGCAAAGGGCTGGAGAGACGGTTTAGCATTTAATAGGGCACAAGAGTTTTTACTTCAGATTTTCAGTTTATAGGTGTAAGACCTAAAATTCATAAAAATGTATCTACGCAAATCAAACTCCTATCAAAAACAGAGCTTAAAGTCTGTTTCCTTAGTCTGGATTTAGTGTTGAAGAACTTTTTACATGGAATATTAGAAGATACAAGACCACGGATGCTGGGAGTGGTTCAAAGCGCTTTACCTCAAAAATACAGTGTAAAAGGCCAATGGATTGGCAACTATTTCACAACACACTTTAGTGAGAAGCAAGCAAGGCTTGTATGGTTGTAGTAACTTGTACTTAAAGCTTTAGAAATGTCTGTCTTGAAATAACAAGCTAGGAAAGAGCCTGGAGTTTGAACCCAGGTAATAGAGTTGTCAAAGCTCTGTGCCAATTCTTTACCCCAATTCAAGATACTCTGTATCAACTTCTACATACAAAATAGTAACTTTAGGAAAATTAAATATCCAAAGACTTAGTTATTTTCACTTTTTGTCTCTTACACTAAAGATCTTCAGATTTGGGCAAGAAGTCTCTTGAAGGCATCTCTTAAAAAGCAAAGATGCTAATTACCCCCAAGTTCACACATGACACAGCAGTATTTGACTCACTCCTCTACTCTCTACCCAGTCCCTACAACTCAGGAGGCAGGGAGTCCTCAGGTGGAGATCATAAGCATGCAAGGGCCTCAGAGAAGTGTTTGACAAAGAGAATGTCTTCTGGTAACAGAGCATGCACGCACAGAGGCATAGGGCACTGCAGGGAATTTTGATGAGACGAAGGGAAAAAACGGTTATTATATTTGGGAATTAGCAGTCTGTGAGTTCTGAGACAGCATTTTCAGTGAAACCAGGCATGCAGAAAGCCAAAGGGAAAAACATCAAAATGTAAATGTATGCTACATCCCTCCAGGCGTACAAGTGTGTAACAAAACTAGGTTAAAGCTAAAATTCAGCTCTGCAGTATTTTGGCACCCTGGGAATGTATAATTACAATTTTCAAATGCTTATTTTTAATATATTTTAATAATATATTAGATATCAGAAATTTTTAAAGTAATTGCTGAAAAATTGTCTCTCTTTCCAAGCCCGTTGCCTGCTCTGTACCCACATCTTCCTCTCTGATCACTGAAAAGTCTCGTCACCTTTGCAGAGATTATTTTTCTAGTAAGGAAAGCAAATGCGACATCCCCGCAGGGCACTAGTTTGTCTTGGACTGGCCCCTCTTCCCCCTTTAAAGGCAATTTGAAGATTTTTATGAACAATTACAATTTCTTTTTTAAACGATCAACTTGTATTCCATTAAAGATACAATATATTTGAATAGTTCTGCAAAGACCAAAACTAGGTCACTTGCAAATGTTTGCTGTAAGAAACAATACTGCCATATCTACCCACAAGCATACCATCCCCATAGACTGCTAGAAGTAGACTTGCTGGGATGCAGGCTATAATCCGGTGCCAGGATGTTAAGTGTCACCAACGTGTCACACCTTGACTTCCTACCAATTCATCATCGCGTCGTGCGTGGAGACAAGGACTCTTTACCACATGTTTGTCGAGGTTGTTTGAGCAAAGTTTGAAATTTCTCTTGCCAAGCTCAGCTTACCATAATTTTCAGTTAGGCTTCTCTTATTAAGTGTGAAGGACGTCTTTTTAAGTGTTCATGAGCACTAGTGACTTATTTGCTGTAAGACATCTGTCTGCACAATCTGTTTTCTTCTGGGCTCTTGTTGTTAGCTTACTAATCGATGTGCCCTCTTCACATGCGTGGATACCAATGAAGCTAAGAGAGTTTCTACCCTGTGTGTCACACCTTTTGACACTGCATATGATGCTCTCGTGATGTAGAAGGTTTGTTGTTCTGCTCTGAGTCTTACAGAGATGAATTTGTTAGTTAATTCTTCCAGCATCTGGAGTTCATGGTGCAGTTTCAAAGGTTACTTTCACTTTGGGGTTATGAAATGTTCATTTTATTGCTTTTAAATATTTTGAACATGTTGATGATAAAATAATTTGCTTGTTGGAAGCACACTTGGTGTGCTGTGCCAGCTACGTCCTATCTATTTTTGTCAGATATGCTGATTCAAAGGTTGATATTTTTTTCCCACTTGAGCTGCTTCTTTATCTATTGGATCAATCAATAGTTTTCTTTTTAGAAAGAAACAAGAAACATCTTTCCACCTACCCGGTTTCTCTCTGGTGCCTGCCCTCCACTGACAATGTTTCGATTCTCAGTAGCTGCAAAAGAAAAGTGTTTCAAGGGTCGGGCCAGCTATTCCAAATCACGTGTTCAAGGGGTATGGGGAATGGAAAGGCACTCTGCTGGTACTGGAAAGCCTGGTATCTGGGTTTATTTCTTTTAATGAAAAAGTTTCTCTGTGAAATACTGTTTGCTTTTGAGCTGAAATGTCAGTTATAATTTTTTTTTTTTTTCTAGACATGGTTTCTCTGTGTAGTCGTGGCTGTCCTGGAACTCACTCTGTAGACCAGGCTGGCCTCGAACTCAGAAATCCGCCTGCCTCTGCCTTCCAAGTGCTGGGATTAAAGGCGTGCACCACCACGCCTGGCTCAGTTATAATTTCTAAAGCTAGCAAAGTTTTTATTATGTTGAGATTGTTTTTTATTTTTTAAAAAAGAATTGTGAATAGAATTGTTTTCTTTATAATCTGTAGAAATGAGCATATAATTCTTTTCTTATTAAAATGGCAAATGTGTTAATACATATCATATTATCAAAGCACTCCACTATTTTACCGCATTTCAAAGGGATATTTTAAAAAATGTTGAATTCCTTTGTTAATAATATATCTTGGTGTTTTTCTTTCTTTTTTTTTTTTTTTTTTTTTTTTTTTGTTTGGTTTTTCGAGACAGGGTTTCTCTGTATAGCCCTGGCTGTCCTGGAACTCACTTGGTAGACCAGGCTGGCCTCGAACTCAGAAATCCGCCTGCCTCTGCCTCCCGGGTGCTGGGATTAAAGGCCTGCGCCACCAGGCCCGGCTCGATTTGGTTTTTCAAGACAGGGTTTCTCTGTATAGCCCTGGCTGTCCTGGAACTCACTTGGTAGACCAGGCTGGCCTCGAACTCAGAAATCCGCCTGCCTCTGCCTCCCGGGTGCTGGGATTAAAGGCCTGCACCACCAGGCCCGGCTCCTTGGTGTTTTTCTTAGTCTGTACATTTTTCTTGTAAAATATTGATTGGGGTTTCACATTATATTTGTTCACAAAGGAAAAGAAGTATTTTTTGTTTTGTGTTTGTTTTTATCTTAACTGGAAAATCTTAGAAAACTATTGAAAATATGCTCCATTAAAAGACAGGATAGAATTTCCCTCTTGGATTTTTAAGGTTCCTATTCTCAAATAGAACACGTTCTTTTTAATACCTATTCTCGTTCAGCCTTGGGGAAGCCTTTTCTATTTCTCTTTCTCTTTCACTGTCAATTTGGGATATTCCAGTTTCCTGGAAAATTATGTATTTTGCCTGTAGATTCTTTCTCTCAGTAATGAGAAGAGTTCCTTTCTCAATCAATTTTTCAAGTTTGCTCTCTGACAGATTTTTTTTTATCATTGTTCTGTATTTCACAGAACAGTAGTTATGTTTTTATAGTTAGTGGCTTATCATTTTATGGTTCCATCAATACATTTTGGATGCATTAATTCTATGTTTCTCTGTTTTCTATTAAAAATTCTGGCCATAAATTTTCCTTTGTTTTTATTGTTTTTAAAAGTTTTTCCTGGTTCTTTCATTATATACAATATATATATATATATATATATATATATATATATATATATATATAGTTATTTTGAGATATTCTGAAGTTTCAGTTTGTGATTTATTTGGTGGTATATTTTTAATGTTATTTTGAACATGAATGATAAAAGACAAACAACCAACTTCAAAGTTGTGGGTTTTTTAAAAAAAATCATGGATGAGTGCGATTGTGTGACTGTGATTGTGTGACTGTGTGTGTGAGAGAGTAAAGGTGTCCATGGAGACTGAAGAGAGTGCCAGATCCCCTGCAGCTGGAGTTACAGGTGGTTATGAGTTGTCCGAACTAAACTCCTCTGCAAGGACGATAGTATTCTCAACTTCTGAGCCATTTCTCCAGTCCCAAATTTGTGTCTTTTATTTCAAAGTAAGAAGTGTTTTCAATGAAGGAATCACTTAGTTACCTAAGGTTAAACACACTCTCCACTGCACTGTTGCAAATGTGTTTATCTAATGTTACAAAAGTTGAAAGCATCTTAACAAATTTTAAATTTGTTGGATAAAACTCTTTTCATGTACATTTCTTCTTAGACCCAAAGAACTTTTCTCAATCTATTGGTTGCCATTTTTGTCCTATTGACAGTGTCCTTTGCCTTACAGAAGCTTTGCAATTTTATGAGGTCCCATTTGTTCAGAGTGACCACTCTGGAAATCAGTTTGGCAGTTCCTCAGAATATTGGACACTCCTGGCTATATACCCAAAATATTCTCCAATATACAACAAGGACACATGCTCCACTATGTACATTGCAGCCTTATTTATAATAGCCAAGAGCTGGAAAGAACCCAGATGTCCTTCAACAGAGGAATGGATACAGAAAATGTACATTTACACAATGGAGTACTACTCAGCTATTAAAAACAGTGAATTTATGAAATTCTTAGACAAATGGTTGGAACTAGAAAATTTCATCCTGAGTGAGGTAACCCAGTCACAAAAGAACACACATGATATACACTCACTGATACGTGGATATTAGCCCAGAATCTCAGAATTCCCAAAATACAATTCACAAACCACAAGAAACTCAAGAAGGAAGACCAAAGTGTGGATACTTCTATCCTTCTTAGAAGGGGGAACAAAATATCCATGGAAGGAGTTACAGACAGAGTGTGGAGCAGAGACTGAAGGAATGACCATTCAGAGACTGTCCCACCTGGGGATCCATCCCATATACAATCATCAACCCCAGACACTTTTGTGGATGCCAACAAGTACTTACTGACAGAAGCCTGTTAAAGCTATCTCTGGAGAGGCTCCACCAGTGCCTGACAAATACAGAGGTGGATGCTCACAGCCAACCATTGGACTGAGCACAGGGTTCCCAAATGAAGGAGCTAGAGAAAGGACCCAAGGAGCTGAAGGGGTTTGCAGCCCCATAGGAGGAACAACAATATGAACTATCCAGTACCCCCAGAGCTCCAAAGGACTAAACCACCAACCAAAGAGTACACACGGTAGGACTCATGGCTCCAGCTACATATGTAGCAGAGGATGGCCTAGTCAGTCATCAATGGGAGGAGAGGCCCTTGGTCCTGTGAAGGCTCTATACTCCAGTGTAGGAGAATGCCAGGGCCAGGAGACTGGTGTGGGTGGATTGGTGAGCAGGGGGATGGGAGAGGGGATATGGGGTTTTTGGAGGGGAAACCAGGAAAGGGGACAACAATTGAAATGTAAATAAAGTACATATCTAATAATTAAAAAACAGAAAGACCCAAAGATACAGACAAATAATTTCCATATACCAGGTCAATCAAGATCTTGTATTAGCTGCATATAACAAAAAAGGGTTCCTTAATTTGAAACCCAGGAAGACTGAGTAAGAGAAAGCCATTTTAGATTTCTTAAATATATATATATATATATATATATATATATATATATATATATATATATATACACACACACATATATATATATATATATAAAATGAGCACTGAGTTATGAAATTGAAATCATAAAAATGCTTTAAACTCAAGAGATTTGGTGAGGGAGGAGCATAAGTTTCCTGTTCCAGGGGATGCCCTGTGGTGCTTCATTCTCCCACATTTTCGTATATTTCTGTTTATTACTCCTAACACTGTGCCCAGGCTAATACCACACTAACACATGAAACTTTACTCCTAGCTATTATAGTGACTCTTCATTTCCACTGTTTCCCCTGAAGACTTTCAAGCTCAACAGCCAGCCTCCTTGCCTTCCGAGTCATAACTGACATCTGTGTTGAACAGAACCGCATCTACACCACCTGTGAGAGGGACATGCATGTTCCTTCACTATCTTGCCCTGGGTTTATTCACACAAAGGCTCAGTCTCCTGGAAGGTGAAGCTCAATATGGTGCTAGCCATGAATGTGTCTTGAAGACATGGCTATTCTGGTTTGCTTGTTTTCAGTTTTTGAAACTTTTGTTAAGTGAGAACTGATTTTATTTATTTTAAAATCATTGTTTGAGACCTTAATGACATTATTGTATTAATGTCATTTTTCTCTTCCTTCCTTCCCCCTCTAAACCTTCCTATACCTTTCTATCCTGCTTTCTTTCAAATTCATGGCCCCCTTTTCTTTAATTAATGCTACATATATGTATACACCACACACACACACACACACACACACACACTTAAAGACAACCTGCTCAGTCTATATAAAGTTACTTGCATGAATATTTTCATAGCCAACCATTTGGTATTAGATATCTAACTGGTGTGCTGAGGGAGACAATTTCTCCCACTCCCAACATTCCTTAGTTGCCTCTGGTTCTTCGTTGAGAGTTGAGACCTTGAGAGCTGTCCCATTCCATGTTAGCATTTCCATTGTTGTCCTGGTCCAGCATATGCTTAAACAGCCAGGTTGATTTTACTCTTAAAATACAGTTTTGAACTCTGTGAGTGTATAATTTTTACTTTTTGGAACTCAATTTCTGACTTGTTAATAGTGAATATTATTTGGATTTTTGAGGCGAGGACATGATTGCTATTTTCAAAACACATTTTTAATATTTATTAATTTGTTATGCACACACAGACACACTAATGAATGTTCAGTTTATCTGAAACAGAAAGCTGCCTAGTGGTAATCCTGTCCCCAGCTACTGTTAGGCTTCTGCTTCTCCCTGATTCTTGAGTAACCAAAACATTTTTCTTTACTTTCAGGAAAGCTTTCTCAAAAGATAACCTTGATAATTAAACTTTATGTCAATTTTTAAAAATCTCTTTAAGAACTCCAAACATGTGTGATCTCCATGCTTAACTTTTGGTCTTCGAAGCAGGATCCCATGTAGCCCAGGTTGACCTTAAACTTTAAACGTAGCCTATGATGATCTTGAATTTCTGATTCTCCTGCCTCTACATCCTAGGGGCTGGTGTTACCATTGTGTGCCACCATATGGCATATTTCTTCTCTTAAGTGTTTTGTTTAATTATATTATTCATTAATTTTCTCATTTTTCCTCTGTTTCTTGATCTCCCTTCATAGGAGCACCATTTATGCCAGTTATGTCCATATGGTTATTCTATCTGGGAAATGAATCAGTAAACTATTAGTGGTTCCATGTGTCATCGGTGTGCTAAAAATAAGAGACGCTGATTTAGGTTGGTTAAGCATGTGTTTGTTGTAATGATATTAGACAGTCCACAGAATTATCATTATTGTGATCAGCATCAAATTTACTGGGGAATATTTAACTTTTTTTTTTTAAGTAATATTTTTTCCCATGGTGTTTTAGAAGGCTGACACTACATCAAGGTCAATAAATGTGATCATTCGGATGGGGCTCTCTGAGACTGAATTCTCTCTCATCCCTTAGCTATGACCTTGGGAGACACTTATCGTACTTTAACTGGGGCATGCCTCAGTTTCTCTGTTCATGGAAGTAGGAATTTTAAGAATATCCAGTGAGTTTGTATGAGGATGAAGGATGCTAACACGGGCAAATGCCATAATTTTTTTCATATAATTGCTGCTTGTTACTGCTCAGCATACTTTCCTAAGTTTCTCCCCGTGGAATATTGGTTTCTTTTGAAAGAGCAATACAATAGAACATTTCCTCCCCCAAACTTTACAAATAGCATAGAAGAATAAATTACTTTTAAAAAAAATAGCTAAAAAGCCCAAGACTTGTTACACAGAGAAAACTTGTCTCAAAAAAACCCCCAAAAAACAAACAAAAAAAAACCCCAAACAAACAAAAAAACAAACAAATAACAAAAAGGTGAAAGTATCAAAATTTTAATAAAATTATATGAAACCCTGTCAACGTAGGTAACTAAGAAAAGCTTAATGAAAAGGGAAATTTTCTGTTCCATATATATTTCATATTATATTACACATACACACACACACACACACACACACACACACACACACCACCACACCACACAATTGGTGGGTATTTGGTTATTTTAATTACACTGTATACTTTATAAGATGCACTTTGTATCAGGCAAAAATCTTTATTTTGTGTATGTGGCAGAGTTTGCATATCTCAGATCATATTTCTCTTTCAAAATCTAGTTTTCCTAACACAAAATCAAACTTTGACCAAATTAAAATAAGTATTTTCTCATTTAATAAATTAAACAGATTGTGCAAGTTATATGACCTAAATATTTAAATTTACTTGATTATTAATTAGCAATTTTATCATCTCATAGCCTGTCATTTTGAAGACATTGTTCTGAATTTACTGTTCATATTGTTTTATTTCACGTACCCATAAAATGTTGCCATTTCTAGGTGAAATTCCTAGCAATTACGCATGATATGCTTTAGAACAGAAGCTATGTGTCATCTGACTGAGACGATGCTGGAAGGTGGGAGGGGGCAAGTTGCTACAATTATTAAGGCTGGCTTGCTCCCAGCTTCCTGTACACGGAAACCAGAGGCTCTCCTGAGGTGTGGAGATTCCAGGTCTGTTTCTAGGTGGAGCGTATACTGTTGGCCTTGCCAAGTCATAAAATTGCTTTCTTCTTTTCACTGCCCATACTTGTAAAGCTTACTCAGACTTCTAGAAACAAAATTAGAGCATCTAGTGGTAGGTAGGTCATATCAAGGATGATGGAGCAATCTGACAGTGACATCTGTCTCTACATTCCTGCCAGGTTTGATTAGAGGGATCTGGCTGGCTGAGAGGTAAACAGTGCTTTGCTCGCTGTACTGTCCTTGGCATCCTGCCTTTGTCATTGGCTTCATCTTCAGGGTGGCACACAAGTCAAAGAAGGTGACACCCCCAAGTCAGGGAGCACCGTTCTGTGGTGCCAGTGATAGAAGTGAGTGGAATGCTCCTGTCATGCCTAAAAACCAAATCTTAGGTTCCTCTGCTGCTGTCAATTTCAGTTATGCCTTTTGTTTATAAAATATCAACCAAATGTTGAAGGTGGGCAAAGTTGTCCAGCAAAAGAAAAATATATTTAGAGAAGCTGCTTGTCATGAGATCTCTAAGGTTCTTTTTTATGGACAAACATAATTTGGTCACCTATTGGATAAAATACAGCAAACTTTCTATGTAGAAGGAACAGTATTTGGAAAATTCCAGAAAGAGCTCAAGAAGCTGAACTCCAGAAATTCAAATAATTCCATTAAAAATAGGGTACAGAGCTAAACAAAGAATTCTCAACTGAGGAATACCAAAGGGCTGAGAAGCACTTGAAAAAATGTTCAACATCCTTAATCATCAGGGAAATGCAAATTAAAACAACCCTGAGATTCTACCTCACACCAGTCAGAATGGCTAAGATAAAAAATTCAGGTGACAGCAGATGCTGGCGAGGATGTGGAGAAACAAGAACACTCCTCCATTGCTGGTGGGATTGCAAGCTTGAACAACCACTCTGGAAGTCAGTCTGGTGGTTCCTCAGAACATTGGACATAGTACTACCAGAAGATCCAGCAATACCTCTCCTGGGCATATACCCAGAAGATCTTCGAACTGGTAATAAGGACACATGTTCCACTATGTTCATAGCAGCCTTATATATAATAGCCAGAAGCTGGAAAGAACCCAGATGTCCCTCAACAGAGGAATGGATACAGAAACTGTGGTACATTTACACAATGGAGTACTACTCAGCTATTAAAAACAATGAATTTATGAAATTCTTNGGCAAATGGATGTATCTGGAGGATATCATCCTNAGTGAGGTAACCCAATCACAAAAGAACTCACTTGATATGCACTCACTGATAAGTGGATATTAGCCCAGAAACTTGGAATAACTAAGATACAATTTGCAAAACACAAGAAAATCAAGAAGAAGGAAGAACAATGTGTGGATACTTCATTATTCCTTAGAATAGGGAAAAAATACCCATGAAAGGAGTTACAGAGACAAAGTTTGGAGGTGAGACCAAAGGATGGACCATCCAGAGACAGCTCCAACCGGGCATCCATCCCATAATCAGCCACCAAAAGAAGACACATTGCATCTGCCAGCAAGATTTTGCTGAAAAAACCCTGATATAGCTGTCTCTTGTGAGGCTATGTCAGTGTCTGGCAAATACAGAAATGGATGCTCACAGTCATCTATCGAATGGAACACAGGGCCCCAATGGAGGAGCTAGAGAAAGTACCCAAGGAGCTGAAGGGGATGCAACCCTATAGGTGGAACAACAATATGAACTAACCAGTACCCCAGAGCTCGTGACTCAAGCTGCATATGTAGCAGAAGATGGCCTAGTTGGCCATCATTGGGAAGAGAGGCCCCTTGGTCTTACAAACTTTTTATGACCCAGCACAGGGGAACTCCAGGGCCAAGAAGTGGGAGTGGGTGGGTAGGGGGGCAGGGCAGGGGAAGGGTATAGGGGACATTACATTTGAAATGTAAATGAAGAAAATATCTAATAAAAAAAAGTAAGTGCTAGTATCAAAGGAGAACAAGATTTTGCAGCCAGGCTAGTTTGTGACAAAGAAGAATTTATAAATTTTATACTCAGAATTTATATAACAGATACAAGATGAGGGAGAATGACTGCAAGGTTATTGCAGAAACCTTGTTTGTTTATTGTGTGTATGTGTGTGTGTTCCTGTATTTGTGCATAAATGTGTATATGGGGGGTGGCGTGCATGTACATGGAGACCAGAGGATGATGTCAAATCAGCTTTATTTATTGTCTACCTTATTTGTTGAGACAAGGGCTTTCACTAAACCTGTAGCTTGGCAGTTCTAAACTGGTTGACTATTGAGCTTATAGATTCTGGTATCTTTGCCTCCCAAGTACTATGGTTATAGACACACAACCATTGCCAATAATTGATGTAGGTGCTAGGGATCCAAACTCTGTTTCTCAGGTTTGTAAGGAAAGTATTTCACCTATTAATCCATCTCCCAAGATGCCCTGAGCAAAGAGAGTGGAAATGAGATGCAAATAGACTTATGATATGTTCAGGATGCAGAAGAACAGGAGGTATGGGAGAAGGTAGATGTGAGTACTGGGGAGTTTGAGGATGATGACATTGGGAATGCTTAGGTTCTCAAAGGGTGACTGCTTGAGTGTGCTTCTTTTTTATTGAAACAGAAAACCTAGATGGAAGACTAAAGGGAATGATGAATTCAATTCAGACTATTGAATTCAAGGTGGATGTGAGATACTGAACAGAATTCCAGCAGGCAGCAGGAAACACAAGTAGATGGTCAGGAAGAAACATAGTAGAGGTGTTCATTTGAAACCTCAGACAGGCACACAGAGGTCACAATGCAGAAGGAAAGAAAACCTCCTCAGAAAAGTACTCACTGCAGGAAAGAATTAAGACAGGTTTACATGATGGATGATGAGTTTGGTATCATGGGGAACATTTAACTATAGTGTGTTATCTATTTTTAACCCCACCTCCACTGCCCTCTCGTAGATTTGTACATTTAAAAAGCAGCATAAAGAGTTATGTATATGAAAGAGTGACCTCAATAAAATCTCCATGGTGTCCCCAGATCAAATCATGAACAGTATTGGTTCCAGTTCAATCATCTGGATTGAAAAGAGGCTCCTTGAGAAATGACAGACACAAGAGAGACAGGAACGTGGGGCATTTGTGCATCTTGGCTCTGTATATGTGACCACTGATAAGCAGGCTGTCTCCAAGGAGAGCATTAGTGGCAACAGAGCTTTGCTGGACACAGATGGCCTTGGTCAGAAGCACCACTAGGGGAGCAGTGGGTGTTCTAGAGTTTCTGAGATGACTGGCTACTGCAAGACACATGCAGGTAGGACATGGGCAATTAAAGAGGAGTCAGCATGCACTGAACATAGTGATCAAAGAGCCAGACACAGTCCACTTCAAGACGGTTTCTGTGGCATTATTTCTAGCAGTAGTCTGAGACAACCTGGGGGTAAAAAAAAGAAAATCCTTCTTGAATAGTTGTTATGCACATTAAAAAGTCATATCCATAACTTTATTTTAGAAATCCATTTCTATCTTACTTATTTTAAAAACTCAAAGTCAATTATGCTTTAAATAATATAGATTCCAGCTCATTAATCCTCAGCCAGTAGTTTTAAATGTAACACGCCTCTCTGCTCTTTTAAAAAATTAAGTCAAACACATTTTTTAAATGATAATGGTGCATTTCTGATACCACAGATAAAACTCCACTGAAGCAAGTCTCCATACCATGAGTGAAAGTGACAGAATTGCTTGCCTCAATTAAGTTTTAATTTCATCTAATCATTAATTCATTTTTACAGTGTGTTTTGGAAAACTAATTAATTAGGGCAATTCCTTCTGGTCCCACGTGTTGAACATTAAATGAGGCTGGAGAAGTCCCACCAAATTGTGTTTTAAATTTGTAGTTAAAACTTGTGAGGCAATATGAGAAGCTTAAAACACGAGAAAACTCCCAGCTATCTGGTCTATGATTATGCTTTACAATGGGGCTTTGAATCAAGGCTCTGCTATTTTGCAAGTTCCTTTAACCACTTTGCGCTTTAGCATTCTCTTGGGTAAAATGAATCTGATGTATGTGATACTCAGAAAATATTAAATCCCTGTATTTTTATTCCCCTCTACTAATCATGTTCCTTTGATGTCACCTCTAGAAAGAGGAGGTGAGATCCTGGGGGAAGTGTCTGACATATAATAATGGGGAAGGTCTTTTGGACTAGAAACAAGAAAAGGCAAAGGACACAATGAAGGAGAAGAAGAATCAGGTCTTCCCCTCCACCCCACTGCTATTCACAAGGTTCAATCATGAAGGGTACACTGGAGAGTGGCACTTTTCATTTTTAGAGGAGGTTGAAGAGAGTGTAGGGAAAGACTTAACCTCTCCGGGAAGAAGTCAGCTTATGAGCCTACAGGGCCAGTCACACTCGAATTAAATGGCAAGAATGAGATGTCAGAAATGAACACACTGACTGAAGAGTTCCAAGCCACAGGGATCCATGGCACAGAAAGAGACAGGGCTGCTGCTGCGGCAGTAGAGATGATCGAACAACCCTGGCACTTTCCCAGAGGTGGACATCAATGCACATATACCTTAAGGTACCTTAAAGCACACAAGCAGCTGCTCAATAAATGGTGTTCCACTGTCAGTGCAAGAAGGCATAATAACACTTAGTCCCTGTGAAAATTCAGAGACCACCTGGAAAAAGGAGAACTACCGGAAAATCTGAAAGAGATGTATCTTCCAGAAAGAGGAGTGATCATACTGAGTAATTTCATTCTGAGTGGAATCTCGAATGGTTGATTGGCCAGAACTTGAATATGATGACTTCCATGGGCTAGAATGCTTAAGCTGGTGGGCTGAAGAGTTAAAGGCCCAAGGTCACAAAATTTCATTTAGTTAGGAAAAGTAGCCTGAAATCTCTTATCAACACGATGATTACAATTCATATATTGCATTCTTGAAAAAATGCCAAGAATGGATATCATATCTTAACACAAACCCATAACTCTAAGAGGCAATAAATTTCTTTCATTTAAAAAGTTGCTTCTATTTCCTCATCCCACCACTACTACAGACTGAGACCCATGTGAAAGCTGAAATCATTTATGGTTATATATTTATAAAATACAATACACATACTATAAATATTATGTACAGTACAATTGCATGCTAAGTTAAAATGCATATGTTCCAACCATAATTATAACAATAATTCCCATGTAAGGTAACACATTCCAAAGTTCATCCAATGTTTCAAGTCTGTTAAATGTAAGTGAAGACACCTTAGTTTACAATTAATTGTGAAACAGTCATTGAGTTGCTGAATATTAGCATGGCAGGTCCCCTGCTAGGTATATAGACAGAGAGGTGGTCAAGATTCAGCAATATATCCTGACCTTCAATTGATTTGTAATGTTGCAGCCTGTAGTCCAAGTGACTTAGAACAAATCGATGCCCATGGTTGCATTGACAAACGAATGTAGCAGCAAAGAAAAATACTGTATGAAAAGATGGAAAGAGGAGAGAAGAGTGTGCGTGGTAACACGGTACCAACAATTATCCCAACTATTATGGGAGACACTGTTCCTCCCTCAGCCAGTGCCCAGGTATGACCCAATTCTGAGAAGGATTTAATGGGAACAATGATGAATGGCAAGAGCATGGCTCACCGCCCTTTCAAGAGCTGACTCAATAAGCCCCAAAGAGGTTTGCTTTGGTGTTGAAACCAAATGACTACTAAACAAATAGGGCTTTTAATGCATCTTTCATCTTGATAAACAAAAAAAACTATAACTAGTTATTTATCTTTTTAGTTACATATAATCCTATATGTTCATATTTCAAAAGTTTTATACTTAATAACATTATTTTCATCTGTTTGTCTATATGATTGTAACACTAGACAGGATGTTATTTTTATGTATGAAATCACAGTTCCTTCCTGGGGGACATTAGTAAAACAGTGGAAATTTTTACAGACATATTAGAAACCCTATAATATTACCTACAGATAGAATGACCAGGAATCATTATTAATTTATATTTTATTTACACATTGTAAAAAGATAACATAAAACAGATATCCCAGTTACATCAACTATCTGCAACAAAGCTTTATTGATTTAAGAATGTGACATACGTGTTGAGGCTTTACACAGCGGCATGCAAGGGAAGGAGTGTGGCCAAGCACCTAATTTGAGCAAAGGAACTGGCCAAAAGAGATTCTACAAAAGATGACACATTCCTTTCCTAACACAAGAGTTCAGTGGATGGCATGGTCCTTTAAAATGACTGCAGTTCAGGGACTTGAAGAGCACTAGGTATCAGTTCTGTCACTGATCGTTTAGCCAAGCGGTTCCTAGTTCATGGCAGCAATCCTCAGGAAAATAACTTTGGAGACCAAGTTCCATGTAAGCTCTAACACTGGGTGAACAGTAGTAACTTAAGCCTGTGTCTGCACTGTCATGAATTCCCAATCCTAGGAAGTCATGTGTCAGCTTCATGCTAGTCTTTCTTACAGAATGCATTTGTCCTCTGTTTGAAATTCCTCTCTTCTGCTTCAAATGTCTTCACTTTCTCTCATGGAAAATATCTATTCCTTGCATTCATCGCATGTATTTATTTCATCCTGAGTTACTGTTTTTTTTTTTTTTTTTATTCTTTCTTTATCCTAGTCTCCACTAGCATTTTGCAGCCTTGGGCATTCCTGTTCCACCTGTGCACTGCATATCTAACGGAGGCCCAAACAATCGGAAGGTAGAGACGTTTTAAATTTACATAACTCTAATGCCCAGCTGAGTGGCACAGAGGAAAGGTTCAGTAATACTGAATTTACTTCTGGTATAATAAGTGGGTCAAAACCAGTTGCTCTGTATAAATTATAACAGTAGTTTTATGATGAAGTTCTTCCCGTGCTCTCTATTCCGGTAAGCTGTATAAACAATACTTAAAAGGCTCCAGGCAGTCAGCAATATTCAAACTAGAGGAAAAGAACAACAGGGGGCCCAAGCAAACAGAGCATCTTGTAAGAAGACCACCATACGCCAAAGCAGAATGAAGCAGCAAACAAGAAAGAAATCCTGCAATTGTATTAAAGAATTTACACTTGGTTGTGGGCACTGAAGATCCATGAAGAGCTTAGTGGAATTTATTTGGAAACCAACAGTAGGCATGAAAGAGGCAAGAGAATGTGTTTGAGATTAAAGGCAATGCTTACTTTTTTTTTTTTTTTTCTGGAGTAAATTATAGGAACCAAAGGGAACTAAATCAAACTAAGCCAAAGGGAACTGAGGTCAGTGACCTTGGCCTACTATGCCAGTGCATTCTGTGTCACTCATTTGATATTTAACATTAATAAATTTAACATTCAGAGGAGCTCAAACAAAAATGTAGCCATCTAAAATAGCTTTACAATTTTGGAAAATTGGTCATCTTTAGCCCTCATGGGAATACTCTTGAGATGGTATCAGTGTGAAGCAGAGAAGACTATGGAACTGGGGCACAACTTGTCCTGCCAAGTTCACTGTATATATACAGAGAACACTTTCTAAAATCTTGGGACACTCATAATGCCATCAATGATGGCAAATGATGAATATCACTTTAGCAGCAGTCGCATAGTTTTGAGACATGTAAAATTATTTAAAATATTCATTATTTTTGTTTTCCCCTTAAAATGTTTCTCTTTTTTAGATGCCTTGTAAAACAAATTAATAAAATATTTCATTATTTATATATGACACACAATATATATATTTCTAAGTTCTATTAGCTGAAAGCATATACATTGATGGCCTTTCTCCCCCAGCAGCCTGTCGAGCACCTTCTTCAACACTATGAAAGCTAGCTAAGAAGAACTGTAAGGGAGAAGATTCCAGATCTCTCTCTCTCTCTCTCTCTCTCTCTCTCTCTCTCTCTCTCTGTTTCTCTCTCTCTCTCTCTCTCTCTCTCTCTGTCTCTCTCTCTCTCTGTCTCTCTCTCTGTCTCTGTCTCTCTCTGTCCCTCTGTCTCTCTGTCTCTGTCTCTGTCTCTGTCTCTGTCTCTCTGTCTCTCTCTCTCTCTGTTTCTCTCTCACATACACACATTTGTGTACATATAGGTATATGAATATATATGTATACAATCATATACATGTATATGACTGTATATGTATATGATTGTATATGTGTATGTACAGGTATATATAGCTGGAGAGATGTCTAAGTAATTAATAGCACTTGTCCTTTTTGTTCTTGCAGAAGTCTGAGGTTCAATTCTCTGAACCAAGTAATGGCACAGAATCTGTAACTCCAGCTTGAACTAATACCCTCTTCATACCTTTCCACTCACCAAGCACACATGCCTACATGCTGGCAAAGCCAGTCATACATAAAATATAAATTAATAAATCTAAAAGTAAATAGCTCAGTATAAGGTATTGGGTTCTTCTCTTTAAGTCGTTAGGGGAGTCCCATAAACAACCCTAAAAAATACAAAGTTTTCTGTCACTCTTGGCTTCTCACTAGAATTTGATGTTAAGATCCTATTGCTGGCTGGGTGTGGTGGCAAACACCTTTAATCTTGTAAGCGCACAGTACTATTCACAGTACTACATGTTAAATAACTTTCTACTTTCAAAAGGGAGGCAGAGGGAGGCAGGTCTTTATGATGTTGATCTGCCAAATCTACATAGCAAACTCCAGGCCAGCTAAGACTATATACAGAGACCACATGGTGCGTGTGTACGAGTGTGTGTGTGTGTGTGTGTGTGTGTGTGTGTCTGTGTGTGTGTATGAAAACATTTAATTAGGGGCTTGCTTATACTTTCAGACAGTTAGTCTGTTATCATCATGAAAATGAACATGGTGACATGCAGGCATGTTGGAAAAGTAACTAAGAATGTTAGGTTGTGATCTACAGGCAGCAGACATACAGAGTGACTGACAGCCTGGCGTGGGCTTTTGAAACCTCAAAGCCCACTCCCAGTTACACATCCTCCAACCAGGACACATCTAATCGTCCTTCCGAAGCAGTTTATCAGACCGGACTAAGCACTAGAACATGTGAGCCTATGGGACCACTTTCACTCAAGCCATCACATTGCTACACAGTGACCATTGCATCCTAAGATTACTATTATCTCTTAATCCTCATGAGAGAAAGTCTCTTTACAGTGGACAGAGGTTAATAAAGAGGCTCACAACTGGTCAAAGTATAGAGAATAACTAGTTGTGGATAGCTCATTCTTAAATGAAGTAGGTATACTACCCCCTTCCCCAAGACTCATGGAACATCATGATGGAAGATGAAATGGAAAGACTGTAATGGACAGAGGTGGGTGGACTGCTTCAAGGTTGTATCTGGTGTGCATGACTGGGCCACTGCACACGGAAACTCACAAAAGTTTGCCTACACAACATCTTCACAATAGCAAGTGCATCAACATTTTAGCACAGATGGGGGAAAGTCTCAAATATCCACCCATAGGCACTGGAAGCAGTTGATGGCATCGGAGGAGAATCAGTTTTTTTCAGGGATGTGGCCCTTGGCAGGTTGACCATGTTCCAGTGGGTGACTGTATATCCATGCACATATATCTAGGTGCAGTAGTTGTGTGTGTGTGTGAGTGTGTGTGTGTGTGTGTGTGTGTGTGTGTGTGTGTGTGTGTGTGTTTAATGACATGAAGTTAGGAGGGGGAGGTGGGGAGGTGGTCTTTGAAGAGTTGGAGTGAGGAAAAGGATTAGAAATGGTATTCATGTGTGAAGTTCTCAAAGAAAAAGTAAAAATATTTTAAAATTGAATATATTTCAAAACATTTCATTTATAGTAAATTTAAATCTTAGAAATGGGTTTTACTCATAAATGTTGTTTTCCAGATATCTAGAAGCCCTAGTAACCTTCTTTAAAATGAACTTGCCTACTTTTATAAAATTTTAATGTCATTTGTTCTAAATGGATGTCATACATTCTATTTTAATTCCTCTAATAAAGAGGAATTCTAATATTCTCATCTCTTTATTGCACTTTAGTTTTTATTATAGACACAACCCTATTTAAGCACTATACTCCAGAAATTTTACTAAGGTTACCCTGCCTCACCATCCCTCCAAATATGTTTAAGGTAGCCATGAAGAAGGCAGTTCTCTTTGGAAGCAAAGTGAAGAGTTTCCTGATGTGGTCTCTTCTTGCTGTAATTTTAAAGACACTATAGAACTTAGATCTATTTTTTTCCTCTCGATTCTTAGTCATCACCTCTATCCATGAATCCCAAACTGAACGGGAGCCAGTATGGATAAAATCTGCCAACGCCTTAGGGAGAGGTTTCCTGTAAATACAAGGTACTATTCACAGCACCACACCTTAAATAACTTTCTACTTTCAAGAGGGAAAACATATGAAAAACAGCCCCAACTCACAAAGCCAGTCCATCAGGTTGTCTACTGGGTGACACCAATTAAAGACTTAAGAGGCCCTTACCTGTCTATGTGGCACAAGCAGATTGTCTTATGTTTAAATTACTAGACTTTAAACAGCATTTAAATGTGACTCTGACTTGGATCTATTTAAAATACAATTTTTAAGTCTTAACTCACTGGACATATAGTATTTATGACAAACAGTCAGGGGAAGAAAGATTTGCCCCCTCCCCCCCTCAACTCTCACATTTGTAAGAAGTCCAGCGGCACACTGCACACTGTAGCTATATACCAAGCCTGGATGTTTTGTGCTCCAGATATATTCCTGCTTAGCCAAGAGTCTACATGGCTTTGGTCAGTGGAGTGCTCCTTCTGTTGATATACCCCTAGCAAGATGGGGCAGTGAAATTATTTCAGTGTGGTACCTGATTGGTTTACTGACAGCTCCATCACCAGAGGCTACCTGGGCTTGGCCAGTTGCTTAACCATGTTGTTACTTTGTTTCCTTTGTGCAAAGGGAAGGGGATGATATTTATTCCCACCACTACTGAGAAGAAAGTCAAACACAGATCTATCCTAAGTCTGTGCTTTGGCATTTGATCCTTTGATAGAACGCAAGAAGTTTGGGGTTGGAACGCATGCCTGGCATGTAGTGGGTATTCACTGAATCTTGTTAAAAGCATGTCTACTATCTGCTGGTCTGAATATTAACAAAGTTATGCTTATCAGTTCTATGACATAGCAAATAGTGCTTTAAGTGCCATGCACAGACTCATTCTGTCTGGAATTATTCTTGTATGGGAATGATTCTAATATTCTATTATTCTACAGAAGACTCTAATATTCTATTTTGCCAAAAGGAAGCTAGAGCAAAAATAGTTGAGCCACTTTGCTTAATTACGAATCATCCTGCTCTTAGAGGAAATTCAAGCTAAGACAGTTTCTAGCACTAGAGTTCATGCTGTATGACATAGAAAGAATTTATCAAACAAAGGAATCACCTTGAAAACTTGCTAGAAAAACCTATTTTGAGGCCCATCCTTAGATATTTAAAGATAAGCAGCTTCTGTTGAGCCAAGGAACCATTATTTCTTATTTTTGACCCAATTTACTTTGTATGATTGTGTGTGTGTGTGCACATGTGTGTGTGTGTGTGTGTGTGTATACACGTATGTCACATGTATATATTTGTGTGGATCTCCACAGAGGCCAGAAGAGGGCGTAAGATCTCCCAGAACAGGAATTACTGGTGGCCCAACTCAAGTTTTTGGGACAAACAGCATCACTTGTGTCAGTACTAAGAACTTCTGGTGTGACTGGCCATTTAACCGACACTCTGGAAAAGATTAAAGCAACAACAAAGCACTGATCTGATTAACCACTCACTGTGTGAAATGAAGGGTGGGAGCCATAGTCAGCCAAACTTTAAGTCATCATGATACTTAAAGAATAATATTCTTGCTCCATTTGGAAATTCAACCTGAGCTTTGACCAGAAATGAGATGAAACGAAAAATACCCCCAAAAATACACCATAGTCAAGACTAGACAACAAAATAACCACGCTGAAAAGTTGGCCTGGAGGCAGCGCACCCTGTATTTGGGCAGACAGGAGACCAAGAGATTTTGATGACACCACTCGAAGAACTGGTATTTCTTCCCTAGGGAGAGATCAAACCCTTCATTTAGTCTGATTTAGAAAGCAGCTGAATTGCTGGTGTCTGTCCCACACATTTAAATGAAAAGAAGAATACAAGGTCCTTGTATAGCAAAGGACCACAGAATGAAGCTTGATTTCTTGCAGGAAATAAATAATAAAAGAAAATGTTATATCTTTGATTTCAAAATGCACTGTCTTCTGCTTTTAAAGTTCTAAAACTGCAGTGTGTTTTACAATCAGTGGATTCATTCAGTGGAATAGTATTTTCAGCTCTCCGTTCAAAGTGGTATCTTGGGATCAGGAAATGTAGTAATTTATGCTCAAATCAGTTTTCAGATGTCACAGATGATAAGAAAACAGAAAGCATAAATTTAGGTCACAATCAAAAGAAAATGGTTGCAACTACAAGTTACTCCTTAAAAGTCAAAAAGATATGATAGGACTTTTTAGCATATAAATATAAATTCATATTTCAAAACACAGAGTAGCTAGCTGAAAATTAATCCATTCACTAGCACTTGATCTTTTTCTCATTGTAGATGTTTATTAATAATCTCCATGCTGATACTCTCCCTCTAACACTCCACACCTCTTCCAAAGTCAATTATCTTTGGAATGTCTTTTACTAGGAAAAAATAATACACGTCGATTAGGCACACTTTTATTTGTGTTTTCTTGCACTTTTTCATATATTGGATGAGATTCTCAGTGTAGAACAATTTGAAGAAAAAAAGAAGAAAAATGCAAGGATCTGTGAGGACAGGATGCTCATGAAAAATGATCTAAAACACCACCACTGGATCGTCCCGTTTGCTGAAGGTTCAACAGTTGGTGGGTGAATGCTTCAGAGCTTGTGCTTAGCTTATGTTTAATTAAAGGATCTGAACTTCAGCTTGTGACGTCTCGTTAAGGGGTACTTGGAGAGTATCAAATTCGATAACTTTTGAAAGAACTTACTGGCACCCGAGTGTCGGGATGCAAGAATGAAATCTGTGATATTTAAATGAGCATGCAGAAACTTTTAGCTCTATCCATTAAAAACTGGCCCAAGCACAGAACAGGAGCAGATAGGAGAGTCTGGGATGGTCAGGAGGCTAGTGGGCCTGACTCTGGACCATGTGGGTAGCCTCAGAGGAGCTGAAAACAGGACACCACAGTGGTAACACATGTATTTTAAAACATTCCTTTGCCTTGATTCGAATTACAGAGAAGGCCTGTTACTTTTATTTTCTCTAGAAAATTTGTGAACTTTTACTACCTTTTTTTTTTTTTTTTT
>NC_034591.1:42709370-42732247 GCF_900095145.1 Mus pahari
AACTCACTTTGTAGACCAGGCTGGCCTCGAACTCAGAAATCCGCCTGCCTCTGCCTCCCAAGTGCTGGGATTAAAGGCGTGTGCCACCACGCCCGGCTCTTTTACTACTTTTTTAAAAGTGATGTTAATGTATAATTCTACCTAGCTTCCGTATAATTGACTTAATTTTAACAAAAGCACACATCGTGAGCAACCACAATTGTGTTAAAGATGAACGTGAGGATTAAAACTAGCTAGGTTACAAAAACAAAGCAACAGAGAACAAAGAAACTGGGTGCATTTCTATTCTAGTTCTTTCTAGAGCCAAAGCAAAGGAACAGGAGGCCCGCCTGAGAGCGTAATCTGCTTTGAAAATAGAGTAAAGACTCTGAGAGAGGCAAAAGCCTCTAAAGAGAATATTGTGCCTCAAAAGCTAAGCACATAATCAGAGCATGATGGAATAAGGCCGATTCAACAGAAGATTTTAAATGTGTAGTCATCAAAAGTAGGTTACTTACAGCTCTGGGGGTTAGCAAATCTATTTGCCTATGTTTTCTAATTAAGTCTGAAACTTCTTGCCTATTGTTCTGTTCCCCTCCCCCCCGCCCCCGACACACACACACACACACACACACACACACACACACACACACACTTTTATCTCCCATCTTGATATCACCCATTCTTTTACAAGCGTGCTGTGTTTCTGCTACTCCTGGTAAGAGAGAACACGGGAAGCTCAGTCTCAGTGTTGGGGGAGAAGGAACGGACGCGCATGCCTTTCTGGGGGCTAGGGATGACATTACAGGCATCAGCTCATGCTGTACTGTGTGTCCCATGTCCTTCCCTGTGATTCACCAGTTGACTCATAGGAAGTTGTTGGGTGTGATCTCTCTCCTCTGACAGTCAGCCAGCAAACTCAGTCAGAATGGCACGTGTAGGGAGTGATGGGACTCAGAGCCAAGGGCGTCAGGGCCAGTCACCTTGGTGAGTTGAAGACTCCCGTTCTGTACAGCACCATTTCTCATTGTTTCCAGGACAGACTTGAGCAGCTGTCACTCATTTATCTATCTTGCTCACATCACTACCCTAAATTATGCCTATAAACATTCTCCTAAGATGTCATAAACCACGTTTATGTTTGTTTGTATTGATGAGAACTATGATTGTTGCCACGAAACGTTACACACACCGTTTGGAGAAATTTCTCATGTAAATCAAACATTATAGTCTATACAGAGTGAATACAATGTGTCATGCATTCGCAAACACTGTCAGATTTCATGTCAATGTTTGGGTTTGAAGGCATTATTTCTTAGAACAGGGGTTTTTAGACATGGAAAAAAGAAAAGGCAGATTTTCAAAGGCAATGGTTGTCATTGCCTATGCAAGCTCTGTGGGAGTAGGTAAGGGGGTCACTTGTCGGGTCAAGGAGAGAAGAAAGGAGTCCCCTTTGGCAGATATATACCTCCAATGGAAACCAATCACCCTAGCAGAGCCTCATGGGAGAAAGCATTTATGCCAAATAACCAAGCCGATAATTTTCAGTTGCTTGTCAAACTGGGGTTTTACTTTTGACTTTCTTAAAATTTTGCCAATTAAAGGGAAAATCCACCAGTCAAATAAGTATTATTATCATTCTTAGCCAATATTTATGCTTTTAATTGTGAATTCATTACTTTTCAGTCAGTAGGTTGTTTAATGAACCTTAATAGATGTTCCTAAACACAACCAATTCCAGAACCTGGGCAATTTAAGTTCTGAGTACTTCAGGTTAAGAAATTGTCCTGAGGATCAATAGGTTTGATGAAGCAAATCCTACCTGGTGAGGTTTGGCAGCAGCCATTTCTTATGGCACTGTAGCTTCATCTCTTATGTAGTTCTGAAATGTCCGTACTGGCCTTAAAGAGAGATGTGTTCCATCTTAGACAGCAGGGAAGAGGGAATCAGCATACATGCTCTTCAGCAGGTGAGCATAAAGAGAAAATGCGTGTGCAGTAGAGCCATAAAAAAGGATGAAGTTCTGTCCTCTGGAGTGAAATGAGCGGAACTGGAGGGCAGTATGATAGCAAAATAAGCTAGATACACACACACACACACACACACACAAATGAGTGTCACGTGTTCTCTTTCATATACAGATACAACCAAACAAAAATGATAATCCTGAAAGTGTTATGAGGAATGACTAAGGTTAGAAAAGGTTTCAGGAAAGAAAACACTAAGGAGAGATGGGCATGATCAATGTATGAAGTATGCATATATGATATATGATATATGTACATATATATAATAATATATATTCATATATACATGTATACACATTGCAGATACACATATACATATACATCATATGTATATATATCATATGCATATACATCATATGCATCATATACATACATCGTACACATATATCATACACATACACATACATCATAAATCATACACATACATATGATGCACTGGAACCATCACAGTGAAGTCCATTCATTACAATCAGATGTGTAAATGCTAACTTTAAAAAGAAAGGTAACAGAAGTGCCTTAGGGTATATCTATTTCTTTTCGCCATTGAACCATCGGGGTACTAGGTGCAGCAGCACATTCATTTTCTAGGTTTGGTGGAGGAGGTTCATGCTAAATGACAATCTAGTTGTCTTTCAAGTATAAGTTCTAAATTTAAAATAATGTCTTAGAATAAAGATGATTTCTATGTTGATGGCCTTCCCCATGTGCAGTCTCAAAGCTATTATCATTTCTCCTTTTGTGAGAATAATCAAAATAACTTGAATGAAATAAAAATGGCAATCTTCACAAAGCAGAGGGGAGAGAAGTTAAACATCTCTCCCGGGGTTAGTTTGCTTCCAGTATCTCAGAGTTGTGAGTGCACAAAAGGGCTTAGTTCAGTTTATATCTGTAAAGCCTCAAATGACAGTACATCATTTTAATAATTTAATGTCAGGGCCACGTTTTGATTTTTAAAACCATTGAAACATGTGGACGACTAAGCTTGTAGGTGCTTTGTAATACACTTTTGCTAAGGTACAGAGTTGAATGTGATGTTAGCCACCACTACATTTTATTTTTGCCTTTTGTTCTTTAGACTCGTCAGGAGTCACTGTTTTCAAGGAGTGACAACAGGATGCCCAAGTACACTGACTTTTGTTGCTAGGAAACCAAGTCCGAAGATTTTTTTTTTTCCATTTGGATCCTGAGAATGTACCTCTCAATTTCTCTTTCCCTCAGAGATTTCCTTCTCACCCTAGGCCACAGTTTTGGAATGTTGTCAGTGTCAGGGTGCAGGGAAATGAGGTCTATTTTCTCTAGGAAGCTTCATGTTCCCTCTACCCACAGATTTCAAATCCCCTCTTCAGAAAGTACGAGAGGAGGGCTGCAGCTATGGTGACTTATTTCGCTCACCTTACAGGTATCCACGAGCCGACTGTTTCATCGTGAAAAGACATGACTGTCTAGTGTATTCACGGTTGAGATGTGAATGTGAAATGTCCCTCGTGGGTTGGTGTGTTTGAACTCTTAGGCTCCATCTCATGCTCTTTGGGAACTATTTCCTTTCTTTAGTAACTTGTCTGTGATTCCGACATTTTCTCAGAGTTATAGGAAATTGTATCAGTGCTTGTAACTGATGGTTAGTGTGCCAGGGTTGTCATAACTCAGTACTACAAACTCGGTTGAAATGACCAAAATTTAGTTCTCAAAAAGCTCTGAAGATGGCAAACCTGCAATCACACAATCAGGACCGTGCTGTGAGAATCCTCCCTCACCAACCCTACCCTCTTGAAGCTCCAGGTATTTCATTGCTTCGACTCACTTTCAATTGTACGGCGCTCTCTCTAAAGACAAACCACTTTCTCTCTTCTCATGGAAGTACTGGGTTACAGTGCACCCTAATGACTTCATCTTAATTTTATTTGCCAATGTCCTATTTCCAGGTAAAGATACATAAAATAGTTATTGTGTGTTCAAGTTGAATCTGTCTTGGACTGGCGAGATAGCACTAACACACTTGATGAGCAAACTTGATGATTTCCTTAGGTTCTTGATTTTTTTTTTTTCTGAAATAAAAACTGCCAACCATTACAGAGACACTCACTCTGGATGCCACAAGGAGAGACAGTCACAGGTTAAAGGGAAGTTGGATCTAGGATGGCAGAGTGCAATTTATTGAGGGCCATCTGACAGAAGCATGAGCCCAGGTGGCAGGAAGACAGTGGGCTTGTTATTTGGGTCAGATAGAAGGATTTTACAATCACCTGGGACAAACATGATTTCATGCAAGTTAGGACATACTTGATCAATCCATATTGTGTTGAGAAATTATGCAGGGGAATCCTACCAGTGTTGTTCAGAGACAGTCGTGGCAATTATAATTCAACATGGCTGTAGTCATGTCAAGATTCCTACACAAACCTATGATACCTATTGTGATTTCTACTATATATGATGACTATTTCTGCAGTTATGTCAATTTTTTCTTCTTAAGGGACTATCACTTGCTATTTTGTTTGATTCCTACAAAAATGATATGATGATGTTAGTATAGTCACATCCATATTTTACTTTATTAATTAGCTCTTATGATTAAAAATGGTCTGTATAGGGGAGGGATGGAGCATACACATGTGCCACACTTATGGCATGGACATGTAGGTATTTGAAGAGGCCAGGCATCAGTGTGGGGTACCTTGGAAGTGAAGTTGCAGGCAGTTGGGAGCTGACTGACAGAAGTGTTGGGACTTGAACTGTAGTCCTCTGGAAGAGCGATGAGAGCCCTTAACCACCATGCCACTTCCCCAGTCCTTTTATTTTACATATCAATTTATTTGAGGCAAGGTCTCAAGTATCCCAGGCTGCCCCAGAGTTACAAATGTAGCAGAGGACAACCATGAACTTCAATCTTCCTATCTTACTTTCCAAGTGCAGAAATGACAATCATGAGTCATCATGCCAAATTTGTTTGGTACTGGAGATCGGATCCATAGCTACATGCATACTGGCCAAGAACTCTTTTAAAATGGGATATATCTCCAGCCAGGTCATCTCTCTTATTATCTAGTTAATGATGGAAAATCACATTGCCCTTCTTATCAGGCATTTCTCTTTTCATGGTGTAGAGTACTCCATAAGTCATCAACTGACATGCAGTTGATATGATGAAAAGAAAGGGTTAGTCTTGATTTACCTCAACTACGAGGCTACAGGAGACTTTGCTCATGGCAGTTTTGTTTTGTCATACCCACAGGCTGTTGCATGGGAGAATTTGTATGGCTCTGGCCATGTTGACTCCTCCTAGGATATGGCTTTGTAGGTACAGCTTATCTCTTAGACTCAGTTAACCTGAACGTCTCCTTAATTGAGCTTCCACATCAACACTTCTTAGCTCTTGTTTTCAGGCCTGACATCTCAATCCTCAGGCTTCCATCTGAAGCAGGAAAGCCATTGAGCTTAGCAGTACACCCACCCAGATCCTCTCCCCTCTCTTCCTCCCTGAGCATGCATACAGAGGCATTCGCATGCCCATAAGTGTTTCAAAACACATCAATTACTTTGCTCAGTCTCCATAAGCATCTGTCTCCAAGGCCAAAGTTGTAAGCAGATCAGTCTGCCATGACAAAGAAGGATCTAGGGTGGGAAGGACTGAAGACATAGCTCAGTTGGTAAAGTGTTTGCCTCGCATAAAAACCAGAGTTCAAATCCTAGAACCTCACAATAAAAGTTTTGTTTTTTTTTTTTTTAGGCTGGGTGTGGTGGCACATGCCTTTAACCCCAGTACTCCAGAGATAGAGGCAGGGGAATTTCTGTGAATTCAAGGCCAAGCAGGTCTACAAAGAGAGTCTAAGACAGTCAGGGCTCTGTTAAACAGAGAAAGCCTGTCTCAAAAAAATATTATTAGGCCAAATAGCAAGCACTCATAATCCCAACACTGGGAACGTGGAAACAGTCAGATGCTGGGAGCAAACCTCACCTACCTGACAAGCTCCAGGCTACTGAAAGACCTTACTTAAAAATAACATAAAAGAAAAGAAAAAAAGAAAAAAAAAGGTATACAGCAACCCCAGTTTATCCTCTACCTTCACATACATGCATACACATATATGTACCCACAAATATATACACACATACATATGCATCATATATATGTATATGTACATGCACACTTATACATATACATGTGTATACATATACATATACATATAAATCATATACATACACACACATACACATACACATATACATGTGTATACATGCATGTACAAGAGGACTTGGAATGTATCTCATGAGGCACCTGGAAATCAAGCTTAGAGTACACAGTTGGAAGCTGAGGCCTCAACGGCCTACTACTTTCTGGACTTCTCGTTCCACCCAGCACTGTGTCCTGATGCCATTCCTGGTCTTGAGAACACTGTCAGGATTGGTTCAGCCCCCCTCCACCTTTAGGACCCTAGGTCCAATTTTTATCTGCCAAAGAGGTCTCTCTCTCTCTCTCTCTCTCTCTCTCTCTCTCTCTCTCTCTCTCAGAAATGCTAATTTTTCCATTTTAAATTCTGGAGACTCATTGATTTTTTCCATTCTAGACAAAGCCATTTTCTACAAAAGCCAGGCACAAAGAGTCTTATTATAACTTTGTGTTACAGATAAAAGAGCCATTTGCTCTGCTCTGCCCTTCTCAGAATAATATCTTCAATAATACAAAAATTCGTGTCCTGTCCAATAGAGCTAGCTTCTCTCAGGAAACTAGATGGCTTCCTCATACCTTCCTTTAGAAAAAGAAA
The DNA here is from genome assembly GCF_900095145.1 of Mus pahari. Lineage (NCBI taxonomy): Eukaryota > Metazoa > Chordata > Mammalia > Rodentia > Muridae > Mus > Mus pahari. The sequence continues at coordinate 42,716,140 of NC_034591.1, forward strand.
AAGAACAATGCTAGTGCTTAACATAATCCTGTGATATAAAGACAACAACAAAGTCTACCTATTTGCATTTATTTGACTGTTTTCAGCTTCCTAGTGCTTGTATTAAAAGATCATGGATCAGGCCTGACAATTTTTTTTTTTTTTATTAATCACATGACTTTATTGGTCAGGCCATGCAGCAGTGACAAGTACTTGTTAGAAACATCTCTGTCAGATTCAAAGCAAAGTTGTATGTTATTTATCTTTTTATTAGATACTTTCTTCATTTACATTTCAAATGCTATCCCAAAAGTACTCTATACCCTCCCCCCCGCCCTGCTCCCCTACCCACCCACTCCCACTTCCTGNCCCTNGTGTTCCCCTGTACTGGGGCATATGATCTTCACAAGACTAAGGGCCTCTCCTCCCATTGATGGCCAACTAAGCCATCCTCTGCTACATATGCAATTAGAGACACAGCTCTGGGGGCGGGGTACTTGTTTGTTCATATTGTTGTTCCTCCTATAGGGTTTAGCTCCTTGGGTACTTTCTCTAGCTCCTTCATTAGGGACCCTGTGTTCCTAATAGATGACTTCTGTATTTGCCAGACACTGACATAGCCTCACAAGAGGCTGCTATATTGGGGTCCTGTCAGCAAAATCTTTCTGGCATGTGCAATAGTGTCTGGGTTTGGTGGTTGTATATGGGATGGATCCCTGAGTGAGGTATATACCCAGAAGATGTTCCAAATGGTAATAAGGACACATGCTCCACTATGTTCATAGCAGCCTTAGTTATAATAGCCAGAAGCTGGAAAGAACCCAGATGTCCCTCAACAGAGGAATGGATACAGAAAATGTGGTTCATTTACACAACGGAGTACTAATCAGCTATTAAAAACAATGAATTTATGAAATTCTTAGGCAAATTGATGTATCTGGACATTATCATCGTAAGTGAGGTAACCCAATCACAAAAGAACACACATGATGTGGACTCACTGATAAGTGGATATTAGCCCAGAAACAGAATACCCAAGATACAATTTGCAAAACACATGAAACTCGAGAAGAAGGAAGACCACAACGGTGGATCCTTCGCCCCTTCTTAGAATGAGGAACAAGATACCCATGGAAGGAGTTACAGAGACAAAGTTCAGAGCTGAGACAGAAGGAAGGACCATCCAGAGATTGCCCCACCCAGGGATCCATACCATATATAACATTTTTTTTTTAATGTAAGGTAGACTAAACCAACCTGCTCATTCATAACTATTGGGTTTGGGAAGTCAGGAATAGCCTGCCCGTGTGGCTCTCTTCACAGCCGCACTACCAACGAGCATAAGCACCTCCTCCTCTATGTCTTTGCCCTCACACAAATATTTATTTGTAAGCAGGCATAAAAGAAACAACAAAACCAGTCACATTGCCCAGTCTGTAATTTGGGAACTTGTGGTTCCTTGCTGTGTCAGGGCTCTGACAAAGAGAAAGAGTATCTTCAAAGAAAAAGTACAACTGTTCTGAGCCCCATGTCAGGGGAGCCCTATGCTGCACACCGCTGACTTTACTCATCAAGTGCAGGATTGTATGTGCTATATGCATGGCTCGGTTTAGTCTATATGCATTCTGCTGTACTGATGGAGTTGTTATATGGACATTTCAATCATGTGATCTTAAAACTATTGAACTTTATTCAGGTCACAATAAACATTGTTTCTGAACAGCAATGTAAACAAGACCCCAGGTGTGTATATGTAACACGTTTGCCTTGTATCCCTTTGTGCTTTTTTTAGCAAGGCCTGATAATAGTAAACATATGTAACTTACCAGAGATGAGAGCCTGAATTTGTTACTCTGGGATAACTTAAATGAAAGCTAGTTGCTATCAGGCCCAGGTAGAAGGTAACCTACATGTGTGTGTCCTTGCTGTTTAAAGAAAAGGAGTTAAAAGAAAATTAAGAGCAGTGGAAAACCTTACAACTGTATACCTCTGTATCATCTCCATTAGCATTCTCATAACACTGTACAAAGTACAAACCTTTACTGCCACTTCCCCGTAAGTAAGTAGGATAGACATCATTTCCATTTTTCAGATGAGAAAACTGAGTTTGAAGGCTCTTTGACCTTCTCCTAGTGAGTAACATGTGGACTCTAATGCAGTCAGGATGTCCAGCGCGGACATCTTCACTGTTTGGTGCAAAGTGACCCTGTGAATAACCACCAGTAGCCTCAGGGAGCTTATCAGAAACAGACTCTCCAGGCTGCCCTCCAAGTGCTAAGTCGCAACTTCCACAGGCTGATGGCACAGTCAATTTAATACGCAGTGGATTACAGCAAAGGTTGCTGGTTGCTTTCGTAAGTGAGGTTTTACTGGGATACAACTACAATGTCTGTGGCTATTTTCTCAGCTGAGTTACTGGTTGTAGGTGGGATTGAATGACCCACAAGTAAACGCAGATTTGATATTTAGAGACTTACAAAAGATTCGTTGATGTGCTTCAGAGTTATGCTTCTTTGCACATAAGGGACAGTTTTCTCTTTTTAAAAAATAATTTCTGATCCATTATGAAAAAATAATTTCTGATCCATTATGAACTGGTATTTCTAGTATTTACGCATAATCAAAAGAGTTGTTATAAAATAATATATATTATTTTAATTGAGAATGCTATGTGTAACAGATACTAAATTCTTCTTTCAGATAGCTAAAGTGTTTCACTGAGAACATCCCACAGAGCCGCACTGGTTTGTGGGTATTATCTGAGGGGCTACAGTTCAGAGAGCAAAACCCATGTTCTGGCCTTTTCCGCTGGTTTTCAGTGGCTTGTTTAGTGATGGGACAATGAAATCAAACCTTCCCATCACTCTTTGGGAGGGAAAGTGTTTCCTTTAAGGATCTCAGCTGATGTTTTATTTACCACTTTCTCCTCTACCTACCTTGTTATTTCAGAAATATATGCAGCCACCGCTGCTCCATTGGATTAAGTGGTACTTAATGCAGCTCACTTTTGAACTCTTGGTTTTAAATACAGTATCTATGCTCCTGTTGCTAAAGAGACAGACACTCCCCCACACTCCCCAAATATCACATTGCATCCAGGGAGAACTCACTGAATTCTGTCATCTAATTGACATGCAGAACAAATATTAGACTCTAGAAAAGCAAAAGATAGAAGAGCACACGTTCCAAGCTCCCCTAGAAAAATTACCTGCAGTCTGGGGAATGAAAAGCCTCCAACTCCTTTATTAACTGGTCTTACGTTGCTAGGCAACAAGTTCTCAATAGCTTTTATCCAGTATCCACAGCCAGGCATTGAGGAGTCAGGCTTGTTTCCTAAGTCCCCAAGAGTCCTCAACTCTGACTCCCTTATGTTTCCTCAGCCTTATGTTCAGTTACTGTGTGCCTGTTTCTCAGGGCTTTGACAAGATCTCTACCCTCCAACCCAATAGAGATAGCTCCTTCAGGAATCAAAGGTGGGGGGAAAACTTGGCATCCCACCATTCCAGTGTTTGCAAGATTCATGGAAGGGTCTCAGGCTGCACTGTGTGTTGAAGTCATGCTTCTGTGTAGAGCCGCTAGAATCTCAAATGAGCTCATGGCTGCAAGCACATATAGAGCTCGGGTGGAGAGCACAATGGATCAGACAGGCACCTTGGCCAGTGCTCAATTGTTGGTCCACTTTTTTCCCTTCCAGAGAACGAATAGAACCATCATTTTAGTGATTAGGCTCCCGAAGACCAGAAAATGTTTGCATTATCTATGCAGAACACACTATCAAGGAGGCAACTAAATAAAAGTTAAATATTAATAAACACCGCCACAAGATAAAAGAGCAAGGCAAGATCAGCTGCCAAGTAAAATTGTTATAATTATACTCAGTGAATCTCAAAAACACGTTCCATTCATCACCATATGTAGGAGTAAGAATGGCCCAAGGCCTTTCTCCAGCACATCACAGATTTTAGCATAAAATTGGCCTCTGTGAGGAATCTAGGAGGCAGAGTGAATAGAAATGACACAGCTCTCCTGATATAGGTGTAGGCATAAATACAATGGAGAAACCCTTTCTGATTCCAGCACACTACAGCCCTATATTCAACCACAGTGCATGCCAGCTCTTTAATTTTAAATCTATGGTGGTTGAGTATCTAGCTAAGTAAACACACTATGGCTTTAAAATAAGGAAACCAGTCTGAGCATCTTGTCCAAGCCTGGGAGTGTTTATTTTTAATTTTTGGCTGTGCTGGGATGAAACTCAGGGCTTTGCATATATTAGGCAAGCATTCCACCCATGAGCTGCACCCCCAACTCAGTCCTGGATTTTTAGAAGGCAGGAGCAGCCCAGAAACTTAATGTGTTGGGTCCAGTCTCTCCTTCCCCAGCGTAGCATGCATTAGCTTAAAAAGAAACAGCTTATTTAGGCTTTGTGTTATACAAGTTTCACTTTTGTAGGCACTTGGTTTGATTTATTTTTACTCGTCATGAGGCAATGCATCTTGGTGGAAGTGTATGGTGGTGAGATACTGTTTATCCCAGGAAAGAGGACAGTGGGAAAGGGACCAGAAACAAAATATACCCTTCAAGAATATGTGCCTCAGTAGCCTACTTCCTCCTAAGGTGTATTTCCTCCTAGAGTTTCACCACCTATAAACCCATAACTAAATTTATCTGCTGATGCCCAGAGCTGATGTCAGAGTCACATTCCAGAGTCCCCAGTACTGAAAACTGTGAGTTTTAGAGGTAGATTTAGGCTCTAATCCACAGCATAGTTCCCCTGACAATGTCTTTTCAATGGTGAATTTAAGTTTTCTGCTGATTGTAGAATCTTAATAAACAAACAGGGGCCAGAGAAGTCTAGGACGTCAACGGAATCAACTAAGCATGGCTCATGGGGGCTCACGACGCCTGCATGGGTCAGAATTAGGTTCTCTGCATTAATGCTATGGTTGTGTAGCTTGGTCTTCTCCTGGTACTCCTCAAAGTGGATGTGTGTTTCTGAATGCTTTGTCTGCTTTTAGGATGCTTTTCATCCTACTGGGTCGCCTCATCCAACCTTGATAAAGGGTTTGTGCCTAGTTTTAGTGTAACATGTTATGCCATGTTTGGTTGATGTCCCTGGGAGGCTGGCTCTTATCTGAATGGAAACGGAGAAGGAGGGAAAGAAGGAGGAGGAGGAAGAGGAGGAGGAGGAGGAAGTGGAGGAAGAGGGGGAGGGGGAGGAGGAGTAGATCAGGGAGGGAATTGGAGCACGGGAAGAGGTGAGGGAGGGAGGCAGGGACATCTGGGAGGGGTGGAGGGAGGAGAAACTGGCGTCAGGATGTATTGTATGAGTGAACAATAAAAAATTAAAAAACAAAACAATAACAAAACAGGAGCTAGCATGATGGCTCAATGAATACTTACTGCTTAAGTCTTACAACCTGAATGTCATATCTAGAATCTATGTAAAAAAAAAAAAAAAAAAAAAAAAAAGCTGGGTGTAGTGGCTTGAGTCTGTAATTTCAGCACTCCTCCAGTGACATGAGAGGCAAAGAGAAGAGAATGGCCTGGAAGTTCATAAGCCAACTTACCTTGAGTACATAGCCTGGCAGAAACAAGAGAGACCCTACCTCAAAGAAATAGGAGAGAATGCACGTCTGAGAGTATCCTCTGTCATAAGCACATGCACGTGACCTCTACCTGCAATGCACATCACACACACACACACACACACACACACACACACACACACATGCACGCACGCACGCACGCACTCACGCACTCACGCACATGATATTATTAAAGTCTTCTAATAAGCCATTGAGAGCAAGACAAAGCCAAAATAGCAAGCGAACAATCTTCCTCTGGGCCTCCAGGAGTTAAGTGTAAAGATGGAAGGGAGAATGGTAGAAGGAGGAAGCAGGCAGGAGTGGGGCAAATGCTAAATTGGTGTTAGAAACTTCTTTGAGTCTTTCTATGTAGGTCTTCGTTGACGTTTTCTCCACCATTTAAATTGTTAAATGTTCTGAAAACATGGTTTTTGAGAACGGATTCAATCCATGAAGTTTTCTACTAGTACTAAATTTTCACAGCAGAGGGTACTTTTTTTTTTCAGTACATAAACTAGAGTTTTCTTTTTTACATATAGTAAAATAAAATGTAATAAGATAAAAAGAACTAACACATTGGAATGGGACAAAACAAACGGAAGGGAAAGAGCCCAAGAGAAGGAACAGGAAACAAACCCAGTGGTTCACATGCTCAAGAATCCCAAACACTGAACTGGAAGTCATAAAATACATGCAAAGGACCTCTAGAATATACATATGTGTGTGTGTGTGTGTGTGTGTGTATGTGTGTATGTATACACATAGTTATGTATATTATATATGATTATATGTAATAAAATATATTTACATATATAATTAAGAAAAGGTTAAAATAAGACAAATAATTAAGATAAAATAAGATAAATTAAGATAAAATTAAAAAAGAAAACAAGGGAAAGCTCTAATGACACTAAGAGATGAAGACGTTGCTTGGTTGTTTTTGGTTGGCATTTACTGCCGGGCATGCGGCCTACCCTTAAGAGTAGTTTGTTTCCCCACTGAAACCCCCTTGGTGGAAATTGAGTTTTCATTTGCAAGTCCTTATCAATTGGAGATAACTTCTGGCTTAGGGATGTGGGCATGCTCCACTTCTTTTCGGTCTAGGACTCTGTCTGGTAGAAATCCCATGCAGGGTCTGTGTGTGATGCCTCAGTCTATGTGAGCTCTTCTGAGCTTCAATACTGTTGATTTAGAGAGGGCCTCAAGGCACTCCGTCCCCTCTGGCTTTTTTTTCTTCTTTTCTTTTGTTTTATTTTTTTTTCTAATCAGATATCTTATTTATTTACATTTCAAATATTATTCCCTTTCCCAGTTTCCCCCTTATTCCATCCCCCCTTACCCTGCTTCTATGAGGGTGCTCCCCACCCACCCACCCATTCCCACCTCACCGCCCTAACATTCCTCTACACTAGGGCCCCAAGTCTCACAAGACCAAGGACCTTTCCTCCCATTGATGTCAGATAAGTCCCCTTCAGCTCCTTCATTCCTTCCCCTAACTCCTCTATTAGGGCCCCTGTGTTCAGTCTGATGGTTGACTGAGAGCATCTGCATCTGTATTGGTCAGGCACTGGCAAAGCCTCTCAGGAGACAGCTATACCAGGCTACTGTCAGCATGCATTTGTTGGCATCAGCAATAGTGTCTGGGTTTGGTGTCTGCATGTGAGATGGATCCCCAGGTGGAGCAGTCTCTGGATGACCTTTCCTTCAGTCTCTGCTACACACTTTGTCCCTGTATTTCCTTTAGAAAGGAACAATTCTGGGTTAAAATTTGGGAGATGGGTGGATGATCCCATCCCTCAACTGGGGGGCCATTCCTAACCTCTGGGTATGGTCTTGACATGTTCTCCCTCCCCCTTTGGGTGTATTTCAGCTAATGTCATCCCCGTGGGATCCTGGGAGGCTCTTGCTTTCCTGGCATCTTCATCTGGGACTTTCTGGTTGCTACCCCCAGTTCCCCATCCCCCATTGCCAAACACCTCTGTTCAATTTCCTGACCCTCTTTAATATCTTTTTCTATCCTTTTACCCTGAGGTGATATCTATCCTCAAGGTTAAGATATATTTCTTGGATAAAACAGATGGATGGGTCCTTTATTTTCACCTATTCTATTAGTCTATGTCTTTTTATTGGGGAATTGAAATTACTGGTGTTAGAGATAACACTGAGCAATGGTTAATTCCTGTTATTTTGTTGTTGTGTGTGTATGTGTGTGGGGGGGTGTTTCCCCATTTTTGATTTTCTGACATGGGATTCCTTATTCCTGTGTTTCTTGGGTGTATTCAACTATTTAAACTGGAGTTTTGTTTTTAGTACCTTCTGTGCAAATGCATTTGTAGACAAATATTGACTAAATTTGTTCTTTTCATAGAATGTTTTATTCACTCCATTATTGTGATGGTAAATTTTGCTGCATATAGTAGTCTAGGTTGGCATCTGTGGCCTCTTAGAGTCTGTAGAACATCTGTCCAGACACTTCTGGCTTATAGAGTCTCCCCTGGGAACTCAGATGTACTTCTAACAGGTCTGCCTTCATATGCTACTTACCCTTCTACCTCTGTAGTTTTTAATATTCCTTCTATATTCCTTCTTTATTCTGCACTTTTACTGTTTTGATTAGTATGTGCCAAGGACATTTTCTATTTTGGTCCTGTTTATTTGGTATTCTATAAGCTTCTTATACCCCAACAGGTATCTTCTTCTTTAGGTTAGGGGAATTTTCTTCTATGATTTTGTTGAAAATATTTTTGTGCTTTCAGTGCCTCCAATTTTCTCTTCCATCTTTGTATTCTCTTGGTGAGGCTTGCCTCCCTGTTCCAGTTCCTACATTTTTCATTTCCAGATTTCCCCCAGTTTGGGATTTCTTTATGGATTCTATTTTATTAATTTCCTTTCACTATTTGTTTGTGCTTGCATACACATACATTTCTTTAAGTGTTTTATTCAGTTCCTCTTTAAAGACCTCTGTCATTTGCACAAAGGCTATTTTAAGGCTGCTGTCTTTGCTTCTGTTATGTGCAAACACTCAGGGTTGTTAGGCTTTAGTAAACACATATCGACCAGGATGCTAGTGGCTGTGTTTTTATGCTAATGTCTGAGCATCTGGGTTTGGGAAGACTGAAATTCTAGGTGTTGATATCTGGTCTTGTCCTTGCTGCATAGGTGGGTTTTGTTTCTTGGTTTCTATTGCCTCCTCTGTTTCTCAGGAGAGCTTTGTGGCCTAGCAGAAAATTCTTCTTGATCCTGATAGGTGTAGCCATTGTGTGGATTATGGGTGCAATGTGTTCTAGATATTGGGAGCTGACACTCAGTAATGAGGATGTCTAGAAGGCGAGAAAGGGCTCAAGGAGTCCATAGGAGAAAGGAAAGCAGGCTGCTTCACCAGGATCTGCTTAGTTCCCTGGAAATGGGGGCAGAGAGTGAAGAGAGGCTACAGCGGGCAGTGTACTTAGGAGCTGGAGATGAGATTGAATTGGTTAAAGTGGACAGGAGGGAGAGTGGGGATCTGAATCTCACCTACCTGTTTCCTCCGCTGTCCTACTTGCTGCAGGCTTTGCTAGTGGGAAGGCAGAATGAGTGGGGAGAAAGTGAAGGGAGAACATCTAGAGAAAGAAGCAGGGCAGGAGTGGGAGCCTGAAACAGGAGGCCCACAGAGATGACAGGGAGACAGGGGGATTGGATTTGAAGAAGGTGGGATTCTCTAGCTGGAGTGGCCTGAGGGTACCCAGGGACTCTACTGCAGCTTGGAGCTGGGACAAAACAATGAATGGGGCAGGGAAAATTGGATAGGAAATCTGGAGATGAGGGCAGCAGTGTGGGTAGGGAACCTGCAGTGAGTTTGCTATAGAGCTGAGGATGAGACCAGGGGATTTGATTTGGAGGAGAGGAGGGAGAGGTGGGGATCTGCAGTCAGCCTACTTGTTATCCTGGCCTGCATTTTATATGTGTTCCTAGAGAATCTAAATATTTCTAGCTAAATTATTCAGTGAGTGTTTTGCATTCATCTCTTGTTGTTGAATAGTAATGAGAGAATTCTAACTTGTTGTATTGTTTTTCTGTTAGAACAGGAGAGAACGCCACTGACAGAGTCACTGAAAAATGTCTTTTAAAAGTTATGAATCTATAGCCTCCTTCATCAAATGCGATGCAAATGATCCTGATATGCATAGTAATTGCTTCTCCATGATATATATATGGGACCACAGTGACACATGGTGATTGTGTGAATGATGGAGCTGAGTTTGGGAACCAAGATCACCCAGAACCAAATCGCAAAGTAATCTGTCAGTGAAGAACTTACATCAAGGAGAAGAAATCACAGAAAACTAAGCAATCCAATTAAACAATAACAAACTAATAGCTTCATAGAAATGACATGGTATTGATATTCATAATCTCTGGAATCTCATCTCACCCTTTATATTGATTTGTATTGAATGTAATCATTGAAATCACTGCCTTGGACAGAGCTTTCCATCAATCCCTTGTTAGCCCTTAGCTAACATTGCTCCTGGCATTCATGGTGCTTATCTTATTAGCTTCATGTTACACATCCTTGTCACATCCCTCATTGCTCCTGTGCTATTGTACCATCCCCTGTCACCCAAAGGGCATTCTTCACTCCTAATTTATATCAGTATCTCAGCATCTTTGCATCTTTTGTTACAGCATTTCAGTCTTACTTCAAACACTTTTCTCTGTTCCCCAGCCACCATTATAGACCTTTAATATGCTCCTGCCAACCTTTACTATTTGTGCATTTATGAAGAGCCCCTCTCTTTTCCTGTATATACTTCCTGACATTCATGGTTTTAATTACTATTCATCATTTTGCCTTCTATTTGTGCTTCTCCTCAAATTTATCTCTTCAGTCTATATCCTCCTGAATTCTAGGCATTGAAAACATTGGGTTTTTTTCTAACAACTACTTCTATGACAGTGTTCTCAGGGAACCCAGGTCAATGTATCCAAAATCCCCCACAAGTTAAAATATAAATCACAATATACCACTATACCTAGATGAGTGAGATCATGAGAAGGAAATCAGCAGCTATCCATTTGAAAGGGAGCAAGATCTCAGATTAACACTGGTCTTCTATGAAGAATTGGAAAGAGTCTAAAACAAGACCAAGTCTACCAGACAGGAGGAACTATTGAAGGTGAGTGAATATATAAATTAGAGCAGATACAGAAAGTCAAATAATAGTTGAATACTCACATGCAAAAGAATGAAAGTGGACCCCTCCCACTATGTATAAATTTGATTAAAAATGCATCATCAACCTAAATATAAGAACCCAAACTTAAGACATTTAGAAGAAAACGTTACCAAATATTTTCTTACTTTGGATTTGATAATGAATTTTTAAATATAACACCCAAAGCACAATCAATTAAAAAAAAAAGAAGTGGTAAATTGGATGCCATCTAAATTAAAAGCTTTTGTGCATTAAATGCTATTATTAAGAAATTGAAAGAACACCCTACAAAGAACACATGTTTAAAGTTATACCTAATAAGGGTCTATGGACGAGGACACAGTAACAGCTCTTCCAGTTTAACAAGTGATTGGCAGGACAGATCAACTGAACACTGGAAAAACGACTTGAGAAATTCCAAAGGCACATAATACTGAAATGCATATACAAAGATGCTTACCATAGGTCATTAAGGAACTCCAAGCCAGCCCCACTGACCAAAAATCATGGTCCAGGATACATAGTAAGACTCTATCTCAAAGACAAAAATCAAATCGAAACATGAAGTCACAATAAGGTTGCACTTCACACCCACTAGGATGACTACAAGAGAAAGCAAGGAGGGAGAGTGTTGGGGAAGGTACAGGGAATTGTCCCCCTTGTGTTTTACTGGTGGGGACACAGAAGGATGCAGCAGCTGTGGAAGGTTGTTAGTTGCTTAGGATGTTAAAGATAAAATTGTTGTAACTCAGCACTCCACTTTTAGTTAAATGCCCTCCAGAATTGAAAACTGGGTTCTAAACAGATGCCTATCTGCACATGTTCATAAGAAATGCTATTTACACAAGAAATATAGTAGAAGGCTATTTATTCATAAAACAGAATGGAATTCTAACAGGTTACAACATGAAGAAACCACAAAAACAGTATCCTAAGAGCATTAAGCCTGAAAGAAAGGCCACATACTACATGATACTACATGAAATGTCCTTATTAGGTAAATTCTTAGAGAGAGCATATTGGTAATTATCAGGGGCTGGAAGGAGGACTGCTTAGTGTTTATGTGTCTTCAACTGGGGTAATGAAGATGCATTCATTGGAACTAGATTTAGAGGGTAGTTGTATATCATTGGAATTCCATTAAGTACTGCTGAATATGCATTTAATTTGATTAATTTATTATTATGAAAATTTCAGCCCAATTACAAAATCTTGGTCTGTGGGATCAGGAAGATTATCAATAGTGTCACTATTCCTTCCCAAACTTCTTTTAAAATTAATAACTCAGATACAGTGATAGCATTTAATTATAGTCTTGAAAATGCATGATTAGAGAAACTCTAAATGTTTTAATTGAATGTTCATATTACTGAGTGCTTTTTAGAATAAAATTATAATTTTTGTAATAAAACCTTGTCTTTTTAGGTCTGTTAAACTAAAACCATATAAAGTCCAATATTTATGTTACCTCATCTATAATATATGTACCACTTAAGTTTTTATTTCTTAGCCTGCTAAACAGAATATTTTTTCCCACTCAGAGTCTCTTACTAGACCTGAAACTCATTATAGACAGCAGGTTTTATTTCTTACCTTGCTAAAAAGAATAGTTTTTTTTTTTTTCCCCACTCAGTCTCTTAATATACCTAAAACTCACTATAGACCCCAGGCTTGCCTCAAACTTACAACAATCCTCCTGCTTCAGCATACCAACAACAAAGAGCTAAATGGGAGGCACGGAGTCAGTGGTGTGAAGGAGAGTGGCCCTCACAGGCTCATTTATTTGCATGCTTGGTCCCTAGTTGATGAGCTGTTTGGTAAGGATTAATGGATGTGGGCTTGTTGGAGGAAGTATGTCACTAGGATCAGATTTTGAAGTTCCAAAAGCTCATGCCAAGTACAGTGCCCCACTCTCTGCCTGCTGCCTGTGGAACAAGATGTAAAGTCCTCAGCTACTGCTCCCGTGCCATGCCTGTGCTTTCTGCCATGATGGTCATGGACTAACCTCTGAAACTGTAAGCCAGCTTCCAATGACTTGCTTTCTTTTTAAAGAACTGCCTTGTTCATGGGATCTCATAATAGCAATAGACCAGGAATTAAACCTGGCCTTTCTATTCCTTAGAATAAAGGGAAAACAATCCAAAGAAAAATGTATCCAATACAAAATGAATCATAGTACAGTACCATATGATTTTTTTTCCTTTCCTAACAGAAGTCATAATACCAATCACAATAAGGACACATTCTGATGAAAATGAAATAAGTGCGGGTTTGGCGTTTAATATCTTGCTTGGACAGTTTAAATGGAAAATGTTATAAAAAGTTCCCTTTAAATATCACTTCTATCAATATGTTCTCCAAGGATCATCAAAAGCATGATGCACTGAACCCATGGACCAAGAACATAACCCTGCCTTTATTCTCATAGTCTCCATGAACAGATCTGTGCTGTTCTGTTTTCAGTGAAAGATACTATTTATAGTTTAACTCATTTAAGCTTCTAACAACAAAAATGTGTGAGGTAGGCAGAAACAATGCACGCAAGTCAGAAGGAAATGATCTTTAACTTCTTGATTTAGGCTGAACTCCTCAGGATCATCCTGAGAAACATAAGACTCAGCGCATCCATCTGTGAGTGAGTTGTGAAAGGCTGTGAGAGGGCAGGAAAAGCAATACAGGACAAGATGCATGGCCACTACAAGGCCAGGAATGAACAGTTTAATGGTTCACCTCTGAGACTGCTCTGAGATGCTAACATATGCGTCTCTCAGTTTTCACGCAGAAGGGTAAGGGGGCAGGGATACAGGGTCACCAGTTCCACAACCGCTTCCACGATCATGGTTGAGCATTGATTCTCAGCTTCTCTCTCTTAGTGTACGGCAGCTGAGTAAGCTTCAGAAACTAGAGAGCAGCTCGGAGGTAACAAGCCACCACAGGGAAGACCAGAGTTTCCTGAAGGGGACCTCAGTGTAGGTCAGCAGGACACTATGTCAGGCTGAGTTCTAGAGGCGGACTCTGCTGGTATATGGTATGTGGGTGCTAGCTAACTAATTAGCACCCTTGGAGCTAGGCTGTGAATGCAGGAGGAAGCACTGAGCAGAAGGCAACGTCAACTTTCCAAGACACAGTAGTACTCCACTGAGACACAGAACAAGGTCCACTCAGGAAACTGAAACATCTATCCTGGAACATCCTCATACATTTGGTCAGGAAGATTTTCTATCCTTCTATTCACAATAACTTGTGTGCCTCTCACCTCCTTACCATGTGTTCAAGAGGACAAGGACTTAACATGTTAAAGCGGGCAAAAAATAATTTTTAAAATATTCTAAATTGCCAATAATTGACTTAAATTGAAATAATGAAAGTCAATTTATGGATTTTTAAATTTTGTATATGATATTTTGTTTTATTTTTTATTGGATATTTTCTTTATTTACATTTCAAATATTACCCCTTATTCAGTCCCCTCCTTTCCTGGAAACCCTTGATTCCTTCCACCTACTTCTATGAGGGTTCTCCCCTTTCTAAGAAGGACTGAAGCACCGACACGTTGGTCTTCCTACTTCTTGAGCTTCATGTGAATTCTGAGAATTGTATCTTGGATATTCCAAGATTTTGGGCTAATATCCACTTATCAGTGAATGCATACCATGTGTGTTCTTTTGTAGGTTACCTCACTCAGGATGATATTTTCTAGTTCCATCCATTTGCCTAAGAATTTCATGAATTCATCCTTTTTAATACCTGAGTACTACTCCATTGTGTAAATGTACCACATCTTCTGTATCCATTCCTCTGTTGAAGGACATCTGGATTCTGTCCATTTTCCGGCCATTATAAATTAGGCTGCGATGAACAAAGTGGAACATGTGTCCTTGTTATGTTAGAGAATCTTTTGGGTGTATCCCCAGGAGTGGTATAGCTGGATTCTCAGGTAATACCATGTTCAATTTTCTGAGGTATCACCAGATTGATTTCAATAGTGGTTGTACCAGCTTGCAATCCCACCAACAATGGAGGAGTGTTCTTCTTTCTCCACATCCTCCCCAGCATCTGCTGAGTTTTTGATCTTAGCCATTCTGACTGGTGTGAGGTGGAATCTCAGGGTTGTTTTGATTTGCATTTCCCTGACAATTAAGGATTTTAAACATTTTTTTAGGTCAACCAACCTGACCTCCCAAAACTCCTAGGGACTAAACGACCAACCAAAGAGTACACATGGCTCCAGTTATATATGTGCCAGAGGATGGCCTTATCTGGCATCAATGGGAGGGGAGGACCTTGGTCCAATGAAGGCTCAATGTCACGGCATAGAGGAAAGCTAGGGTGGTGAGGCAGGGGGGTGGTTCATGGGAAAGCACCCATTTCTTTTCTGGTCCAGTCTATTTGGAGTTCTGTAGGCTTCTTTTATGTTCATGAGCATCTCTTTCTTTAGGTTAGGGAGGTTTTCTTCTATAATTTTGTTGAAGATATTTACTGGCCCT
This sequence comes from Mus pahari, assembly GCF_900095145.1. Lineage (NCBI taxonomy): Eukaryota > Metazoa > Chordata > Mammalia > Rodentia > Muridae > Mus > Mus pahari. The sequence continues at coordinate 42,731,389 of NC_034591.1, forward strand.
TTTTGTTGGGAATTTTCACTCTCTTCTATACCTACTATCCTTAGGTTTGGTCTTCTCATTGTGTCCTGAATTTCCTGGAAGTTTTGGATTAGGAGCTTTATGCTTTTTGCATTTTGCATTTTCTTTGACTGTTATGTCAATGTTTTCTATGGTATCTTCTGCACCTGAGATTNTCTCTTCTATCTCTTATATTCTGTTGGTGATGCTTGCATCTATGACTCCTGATTTCTTTCCTAGGTTTCTAACTCCAGGGTTGCCTCCCTTTGTGATTTTCTTTATTGTTCTATTTCCATTTTTTTCCTTCATCTGTTTGATTGTGTTTGCCTGTAATTCTTTAAGAGATTTTTGTGTTTCCTGCTTCTGGCTGTTTACCCGGGTTCTCCTAGATTTCTTTAAGAGAGTTATTTATTTTTACTTCTTCCTTTCAAATTTGTATCCCCTTGATCTCCTTTAGTTGTCTATATGCTCTGGCTAGGATTTCAAGTACAATATTGAATAGGTAGGGAAAAAGTGAGCAGCCTTGTCTAGTCCCTGATTTTAGTGGGATTGCTTCCAGCTTCTTTCCATTCACTTTGATGTTGGCTACTGGTTTGCTGTAGATTGCTTTTATTATGTTTAGGTATGGGCCTTGAATTCCTGATCTTTCCAAGACTTTTACCATGAAAGGGTGTTGGATTTTGTCAAATGTTTTCTCATCATTTAATGAGATGATCATGTGGTTTTTGTCTTTGAGTTTGTTTATATAGTGGATTACATTGATGGATTTCCTTATATTAAACCATCCCTGCATGCCTGGGATGACACCTACTTGGTCATGATGGATGATCATTTTGATGTGTTCTTGGATTCGGTTTGCGAG
>NC_034591.1:42732604-42743220 GCF_900095145.1 Mus pahari
AGGGCCAAGAAGTGGGAGTGGGTGGGCAGGGAAGCAGGGTGGGGGGAGGTTATAAGGGACATTTGAGATAGCATTTGAAATGTAAATGAAGAAAATATCTAATAAAATTAGTTAAAAAATTAAAAATAGAGAGAGAGTTATTTATGTCCTTCTTAAAGTCCTCTATCATCATCATGGAAGAGATTTTAAATCTGAATCTTGCTTTTCTGGTGTGATGGTATATTCAGGGTTATGATTATGCCAAGTAACCTTGGTATCTTTTGCTTATGTTCTTATGCTTGCTTGCTTGCTTTCTGCCATCTGGTTATCTCTAGTGGTAAATGCCCTCTATATATCTGACTGGAGCCTGTCTTTCCAGTGATCCTAGTTGTGTCAGAACTTCTCAGAGTCTCTGTGATTCTGTATTTTGGGATCCTGTGATCCTGAGAACCTGGGTATGTCAGAACTCCTAAAGTTGACTCTGGGCCCATGAGATCCTGGTGTGACCAAACTCCTGGGATCCTTTGATCCTGTGATCCTAGGATACTGGGTGTGTTATAAAACCCGGAACTGGCTCCAATTTGTGTTTTAAAAACATTAAATTTAAACACCACCATCCCCTACAACCCCTTCCAATGAACACAGAATCACAGGGGAGTTTTATAGACACACACACACACACACACACACACACACACACACACACACAATTTACACATTTTGTAAAGTTATAGAATCAGGGGTTGATATGAAAATATGCTCAGGATCAGTGATCCTGATTCATTTTTAGTTCAGATACTGGTATCTCTCCTGCCACCTCCAAAAAGTCAGTAAGCCCACCATGTTCACACTAAGTACCTACTACAAACTTCCCATTACCTATTTAAGCACAGCCTCGTAGTCCTGAAACTCAGAGATAATGGAATGTTTAGAAGGAATTCAATTTTATAGAGAAAGAAACAAAGCGAGGTTATTTTACACCAATTGTTTCCTCGCAACTCACTGCTAATTTTAGCTCAAAGGAAAACACTTAAGAAACTAGTTTTATTTTCATTTGAATCCTTCCGGCAATATCAACAAAGCAGTGAACCAAATGGCCAACTCCCTCCATTAACAAGCCACAAATAACCAAGACAATGAACGTGTTTTTAGCGTCTTAATCAAGCTTTTTTTCCCAGTCCTTGTTTATTTTCCTTCTTTCAAAAACTGACAAAAGGGAATGTGAGCCATGGTTTTATCTCAGAGACTGCTTCAGAGGCAGCAGCATTACACGGAATAAGTAATAGAGCGAATGCTCTTCTCTACTTGAACCGCTTGAACCAGTCCACAGGAAATTTTGTCATATATTTCTTTTCATTGATAATATTTCTAAAGATAGTGCATTCCCAAACATAGGCACAGATCCAAATTCTAATTCTGGACAAATGTAAGCTAAGGAATTCTTTTCTGCTAATTGGTAACAATAACTTTCTAAAAGTATTCACGTGTATTGGTTTTTGATGCACCCAGTAATCCCACGTAGAAAGTAAACTAACCATTATAATTCTCTCTCTCTCTTTTTTAATAAGACTTTTTGTGTAAGGCAGTTTTAAAGCATGTGGTCATGATCACAGGTCATAGGTGGATTGGTGAAACTGAAAACAAAGTTTCCTGGATTTAAACAGTTCTCTATCTCAAATCTGCTACTTCAATGTTCTATTTAGAATGAGTTTTTAGTGTAGTTAACATCAAAGTAAAAATTCAGGTTCAGAACAACTATCATAGAACACTTTACATATCAACATGTAATAAGAGAGATTGAGTGAGAAAATAAAGACACTTATAACCTATGGTCCATTATAGAACTTTATAACCAAGTTGTTGGAGAAGCTGAAAAAGAGGTTAAATTTGCAGTCTTTTAGCAACAGAGGTTAGTACCATTGCAGAAATGTCATTTTCTTCTCAAATATCATTTTTTTAGCACAGTCACAGTGTTGAGATTTGATATATTTTTATTGAAAGCTACAAATTACTTTAGTCTGTATAGATTTTCCTTTGTCTCATTTTCTTTACAGTTATGCTAAAGTCAAAGAGGGTTTGGTTTCCACAGTTTACTGTTCACCACATCCCTTAATGAAAGGATTTAAAGGAAACAAACCAAGAATTTTAATATAACAATTGCAAAACCTTAGCTCTTTAAGCCACAGGAATGGACGATAGCAGTATCAATGGGATCTTCAAGGGAGCGAAAGGAAGACAGGAAATAACCCTAATGTGTGCAAGGCTAAGGTGCTGAGTGAGGCGCCAGATCTCTGCCTTGTGAGGAGCCTCTCTGCAGAAGTACCCGCCATTCGTCCACCATCAGCTTCTCTGTGTTCAGCCTTCTGAGCACAGGCAAAAATCTGTCCACTCTGTACGTTTCACATTGATCCTGCTGTCCTACAACTCATTGGTTCTTAGTAAAATCATAATTTTCCTACTCTTTCTCAAATTCCAGCAGGATGATTTTTAAAAGAAACTTAGATGACATTTGACAAGCTCATGTTATAGTTCACAGCAGACACATGGGATTCTACTAAGAACTTTAGCATTTTAGCTGTAGGAAGAATGCTAGGGATTGAACACAGGGCTTCATGTGTCAGGCAGCCTGTACCACTGAGCTACAGCCACAGTCCTCATTGACTTCATCGCAATCGTCTTTTCTCCAGATCTGTCTTATTATCATTTTGCAATCTAGTTCCTAGAAGGTAGCTTGCAGCAGTATGGCATTGCTTCTAGCGGGCTGAGGGGCAAGGAAAGGAAGGAGAACTGGTCTAGGAATGATCGTGAGTTTATGGTGGATTTCCAGGGCTGAAGAAGGATTGAAAAGAATTTGAATCTGGAAGAGCCTAACAGTTAAGCTCAAAGCTGTGAGGAGAAAGACTACCAACCCAAATCATTTATGGTTAAATGAATTAATTAAAGCAAACTTTTTATTTGGGTGCATGGGCTGCTTCCCTATAAGGATGGGGTTCAACAGATCAGCATTGGATGTGATGAAGAGATGGTTTGATAGTTCAGGGGTAGGGGGCTTCCAAATGTGGGCTGGTGGGCAAAACAGGCCAGGTTACAAGAACAGAACATAAGCGTAGCAAGTTAGTCATAATGACCCGAAACAAAGACACGATGGCTGTAAAAAGGTAGTCATAACAACACTTTGAAACAAAGGTAGGCTGCAAGATGGTTATACTAACCTTTGGTAACAAAGCCATGGTTACCATTTCCTGGAACAGGTAATACAAAACCATTTGTAGTTAAGGTTACCAATTGAGCATATCCAATCTTTAAGAAACATTTTTATTTAATTTATGATTATTAAATCAGAAAGAAGAATGAGCCTAGTTTGTCTTTACTATAAGATGGGTTTTAAACCTAAAATGGAGGCAAGCTGGTTCATCACCTAAAAGCAGCAATAAATCTGGACCAAATTAAGAAAATATCATGAGAATTCAGGCTAATAAGTGTGGCTGAAACACAGACAGGGTTTGTGCAGATGTTGGTGCTCAGAGTAGGACTCTACAGAATGGGTTCTGTTGTTCAAAGTCAGATGAAAAGAAAGCTAAAATCCGTTACCTTGTCCTACTACATCGAGGGATGCTGAATGTTGAATTTCTAAGGCAGCTTAAAGAAATGAGAGGTTAAAAAAGGAGAGGTACCTGACAATTGGAACCATGTTTATTGGCACACACAAAGAGGGTGCGTACTCTCACCTGTGTAGGCGGTTGAGACTGCCTGTAGAAAGAGGTGGCTGCAACCCTTGACAGGAGTAGAAATGACTGCAGCATGTGTCCTTCATATCCTTCCATATTCCCTCCCTTCTAGAGTTTCATATCCAAGATGAGATAGGTAGTCTCAGCAGATAACTTAGCAAGGTAGAACAAGACAATCTGTAATCTTATGGGAATGCTGTATTACAAGGGAGGCACTCTATCACTGAGAAGGGATAGTAGCGGATTGTAGTGGAGAACTGGTGATGCAGCCTAAGAAGAAGGAAGACCAAAACGTGGTTGCTTCAGTGCTTTTTTAGAAAGGTGAGCAAAATACTCACAGGACGAATATGGAGACAAAGTGTGGAGCAGAGACTGAAGGAAAGGCCATCCAGAGACTGTCCCATCTGGGGCTCAATCCCATATACAGTCACCAAACCAGAACATTATGGTGGATGCAGGGGAAGTGCTTGCCGATGGAAACCTGTTATGACTGTCTCCTGAGAGGCTCTGCCAAAGTCTGACAAATACAGAACAGGAAGCTTGAAGCCAACCATTGGACTGAGCATTGGGGTCTTCAATGGAGGAGATGGAGAAGGGACTGAAGGAGCTGAGGGGGTTTGCAGCTGCATAGAGAGAACAACATTGTCAACAGGCCAGACCCCCCCAGAGCTCCCAAGGACTGGACCACCAACCGAAGAGTGCACATGGAGCAGCCCCTGGCGCTAGCCACATTTGGTGGCCTTGTTGGACACCAGTGGGAGGAGAGGCCCTTGGGCCTGAAGGTGTTCGATGCCCCAATGTAGGGGAATGGCAGGGCAGGAGGTCGAGTGTGGGTGGGTGGAGGAGCACCCTCATAGAGGCAGGGGAAGTGGGGAGGGATGGAGTTTCTGAAGGGGAGACCTGGAAAATGGAAAACATTTGAAAAGTAAATAAAGAAAATATCCAATCAAAAGAAAGGAGAAGGATGTTTACTGTTGCCGCCAGACCTAGTGGCAGTACACTGACACACACATAGCGGTATACAATCAACAGCAATTAATAATACTGAAGCAGTCTGCCTAACAGCTCTTTGTCCTTTAAACTTTCCTAAAGATCATTCAGACATGTGAAGATACTAAGTGTAGTGTTCAGTAAACAGTAAGTGTTAAGAGAAGCTGCAACATCACAGGAGCACTAATGAAAACAGTCTACCTATCAATGATGCAGATCCCACAGGGAAAGCCCCTTATCTCTCTACAGTGCTACTGTGACGTGTGCAGCCTTGCAAACAGATATGAAAAAGAGTTTTCTTAGGGAGACCATGAGGAAGGCCTAAATTCCTCCTCAGCAAAGACTGAACTGAGGGATATGCCTCGGTAGTTGTTCATTTACATCAAGCTTCCTGTCTCCCTCTCTCCACGCACTCCTATGCTCCCCAAAATGTCCCTCCAGAGCCCACAAATGGCCCAGAAAAAGGGAACAGTTCAAATCCTGAGAAAAGGCTGTTACTCATAGTTTTGCTAATCACTAGATTAGCAAACGTTAATCAATAGCTTGTTATTCTTCTACAGTTGGGAACAATTGGTGTTCCTTAGTGCCATAGTGTGCATCTATGGAATTCATGGCCACATTTGGAGGGTAGAAGTAAACATTGCTTCGTTAATTCACCAAGGATATGGATCTTTACAAGGTCCTGTATGATGGTGCTATCTTACATCATGTTCACCGAGGGATGAAACACGAGAGCTCTATCAAGTGAGCTTTAAAAACAAATATTTAAGACATGGGAATAAATATCTTTTATTAAACGAATGAGAGTATGAAGCATTATACGGTTCCTGTATGTGAGCCACTCTGCAAGGTCTCAAGCATCAGTGTATGCTCAGTAACATAAGCCCTCATTTTAAAATGAGGAAATGAGTTCAAGAAAGGTTAACTAGCTCACATGCCCAGTAATTCACAGGTAATTGAATGCAGAAGCAAAGGTTATGACCCAGGTTTACCTGATGTCACACTATTTCTGCAACACTGCATCATCTGTGATATACTTGCTGGCCTTAAGTCTCTGACTCTACTCATGTTAATTACATAAGTTTTAGATAAAGTAAGCCCCTTTTCACATTTAAATGTTTGCCAAATATCCTTAGCTTCATAAACATCTGTCAAGTCTCTGGTATTCTATCATAAAGTGAGAACAGATGATTTTTTTAGTGAATTTTACATTTTAGCAGACCTACTCAAACTGCCATTGTCTCCAACACTTTCAAAAATATATTAAGTCGTAACATTTACCCTTCTGACATGTAATGTAGGAATATTCAAAACTACATCTATCTATCTATCTATCTATCTATCTATCTATCTATCTATCTATCACCTATTTATCATCTATCTACATATACACAACATGATTATGATGAATGCAGTTAAGAATTTTAATAGTCAGTGTCTTGTCTTGCAAGCCAGCAATAGCAATGAAACTAATCTTTGAAATCTGTCATTGTGAATGACAAGGTTAAATGCTAATGCCATTAAGGAGTTTTAGTTTCAAAATCTTAAAATAAAGATCTAATACTCTGTAGCTTGACACAAAAATAATAGATTCTATAGACACAGTTGACTTACCATGCTATGTCATTAGTGGATTTGTGTGAAAGAAATTCACCTGCTTTTATTATAACTGTCAATCATTGAGATCATGCTAGCGTTTCTGCACTTAAACCATCTTTATGGTATTCCTAGTTCTCTGGGTTATTTTTGTTTTTTTTTGTTTTTTTTAATGGGTGACATAATGATAATCACAAAACAACCTACAAATATTCAGATGCCAAAAGTCTGGCATGATACCCTGAGACCATGCTGGACCTGAAAATCTGAGATGTCTTTTATGTATTTTCTCCTAGTGTTTAGAGGTACCATGTGTCATATATTTTCCCATTTATTTTTTAATTGCAAAAAATAAACAAAGAAACGTTTTGTACGCATCTGCTCAAATTATAAGAAAACTCAACAATACAGTAAAGAAGAGAACTCCTTCCACAAAATATACTTACAGATCTGCCCGTGGGAGTCTGTTTGTCATGTCAGCAACGGACAGCAGAAGCAGCATAGATGTACTCATTAGCAGGGAGGATGACAAACAGGCAAAAGCAAAAGCTTTCCACCCAGACTTTCTCATACCTTGGCTGTGGAAGCTGCTGGAAGATGCTTATCACACTGAGAAAGGGTCTTCTCATGTCTAATCAAGAAAATCCTCACCGGCATGCCAGAGGAAAGCCTAATCTAGATAATTGCTGAAAGGAATCTCCAGATTTCTCTCCTGGATGATTCTAGGATTCTAGATCTTGCTAGGTTGACATCCATATCAATCATTACAGTAATTATATTGGGAATTCCCTCGCAGTTCTTTGCAATCATGTTCAGGCTTTTAGTGTTTTTTTTAAATTATTATTTCAAATTATGAGCCTGCTTTGCCTGTTAAAATAACTCTCACCCTTCATCAAAGAATATTCTCTTTGCAGAAGATGGAAACTAAAGGAAAACCATAACTGGCCAGAATACAGAGAAAAATTAACTGTAGAGTGCCCACCCCCAGTGCATCCACTATATCTATATAATTTCAGGGCTGATCATTTGGTATGGACATCTAATCAAGGGGCTCATTCCCGGGGAAGACTAATTCTCCTCTTCATAGTTCTTGGTTGCCTATAGTTCTTGTCTAAAGGCTGAGCCCATGAAACTTCCTTCTTCCACATTAGCTGGGATAGACACTATGAGTGTAGCAGAACACGGTTAGGCGTCATTTTATTGTTGAGTTCCTTCAGCACAACATTAATATTTAGTTTCCCCCTATATCTATAACCTATCTTATCTCAGGTTATTAGCCACCTAAGCTGTGTCAGGCATGGCTTCTATCTCATGAAGTGGGCTTTCAATCCAGCCAGACAGTGCTTGGTTGTTACTATGACTTTTGTGCCACTATTGTGTTGGTCTATTAGGTAGATCAGTTACCATTGCATATCAAATGTTTTGTAACTGTGTTGATGCTTAGATCTTGCCTCTGGTAGTGTACAGAGAACCATGAAGACGACTCAGCAGGGGTGAAAGCTCTTGTTATGTACCAGATCAATTTTTCCCTGTTGATTGGAATATGTAGGTGTTGTCTACAGAATCCCAGTTTGTGGAGAACAACAATAGCCTTACTAATGGCTCTGGTTGTTTGCATATTTCCACTGATCCCACACTGGACAACAACTCCGTTAGATGTAACCCATTCCTGCCACTAAAGGATTCACTTCCTGGTGAGATGGAGTCTAGTTGGGGCTTTCTCTCTCTTGTTATTTGGTAATGCCATTTAGATTTCTTTTGTTTATGCAGATATGTTAAGAAGCTTCTCTTGTAGTAGGTTTCCAAATGACTTATCAAATAACCCTTAGTGTGAGCTGTTCCTCCCTGTTTTCCTCCCTTGCTTCCTCTTTCCTCTTCTTCTGTTAATCCTCTCATTCCAGGTTTATCCTCTTGTCTCTCCATAACTATGCATTCTACTTCCCCGAATTAAAAGTTTCTTTGTTCTAGATAGTTCCTTATTCTGTACCTAACCTGTAGTTTTCTGGATTTCTGCATGCCTATCAAAGGCATAAAAGCTCCATCTATAGTTAAGCAAATGTATATCATATTTGTCTTTCTGGGTCTGGGATACCTCAGTCAGGATAATTCTTTTCTTAGTTGCATCCATTTACTTGCAAATTTCATTTTTTTAGCAGCTCCATTGTGCAAATGTACCACATTTTCATTATACATTCATCTGTTGATAAGCATTTAGGTTGTTTCCAGTTTCTAGCTATTATGAATAGACCAGCAATGGACATGGTTAATCAACTGTCTCTATAGTAGGAAGGGGAGTCCTTTGGTTATATGCTGCAGAATGGTATAGCTGGGTCTTGAGGTAGATAAATTTTTATCTTCCCGAGGAACTACCACAGTGATTTCCATAGTACAAGTATGCACTCCCACAACAATAGATGAGTGTTTGTCCTACCATCCATCCTTGTCACCATAAGCTGTCACTCATTTTATTGATGTTAGATATTCCGATGGGTGTAAGATTTACATTTCTGGCATGATTGAGTATGTCAAACATTAATAAAAGTTTCTCAGCCACTTGTGTTTCACCTTCTGAGAACTCCTTAGTTGGTTCTGTATCTCATTTTTAGGTAGGTTATTTTGTTTTTTAATGGTCAGGGTTTTCTGGGGGGTTTTTTGTTTGTTTGTTTGTTTGTTTTGTTTTTGTTTTGTTTTTGTTTTTTGTTTTTTTTTTAGTTTTTTAATATCTGATGTGTACTTAGTAAAAATATTTTTTTCATTCTGTAGCTTGCAAATTTTTCTGAATGGTGGTGTCCTTTGCCATACAGAAAGCTAAGAAATTTTTAGTACTAATTATTATTATTATAGAGACAGTACATATTTTTGCCAGATCTTTGAAACACACTTTTCTTTATTGTCAGGGAACATGCTCAGAACTGCTGTCACTGTGGTCTGTGAGGTTGAGTATATACACACAATCCAGTCATTGTTGGACATTGTGAAAGATAATTGTGTAGTTTGTGGCTAGACTTTCCTTTAAGACTTTCAAATGTCTAGAATGTTTTTTTTTTTTTGAGAGCAACCATCTTTTATTAATACTGCAAACAAACAATTTTAAATACTCCCTATCATCTCACTCAAGTTCATCTGTTCATCTTGTCATTTATTTATTTTTTTAACAATTAGAGATCACAAAATCTTCCCATTTAATGAGATTTCCAAATACTCATTATATAAGTTAACATTTACCAGAAAAATCATGTCTCTATAGCCTGTTTTTAAAATCACTATATTCTCAGCATTGTATAATAGAACATTTAATATTGCATTAACCTTTTGAAAGATTCCCCCAAAGCATTCCCACATGTAAACTACTTTATTTGACCAATTCCTCAATGCTGAGCATTTAGATAGTTTTCTTTTTCTTTTTCTTTTTTTAAAGGCATTGTAATCTTTTTTTAAAAGATATTTTCTTCATTTACATTTCAAATGCTATCCCAAAAGCCCCCTGTACCCTTCCCCCAACCTGCTCCCCAACCCACCCACTCCTGCTTCCTGGCCCTGGCATTCCCATGTCTGGGGCATATAATCTTTACAAAACCAGGGGCCTCTAATCCCATTTATGGCCAACTAGGCCATCCTCTGCTACATATGCAACTAGAGTCACAAGCTCTGGGGGTACTGGTTAGTTATATTGTTGTTCCACCTATAGGGTTGCAGACCCCTTTAGCTCCTTGGGTACTTTCTCTAGCTCCTTCATTGGGAGCCCTGTGTTCCATCCAATAGATGCCTGTGAGCATCCACTTCTGTATTTGACAGGCACTGGCATAGCCTCACAAGAGATAGCTATATCAGGGTCCTGTCAGCAAAATCTTTCTGGCATATGCAATAGTGTCTGGGTTTGGTGGTTGTTTATGGGATGGATCCCCAGGCAGGGCAGTCTCTGGATGGTCCTTCCTTTGTCTCTGTAACTCCTTCCATGGTTATTTTGTTCCCCATTTTAAGAAGGAACAAAGTATCCACACCTTGATATTCCTTCTTCTTGATTTTCCTGTGTTTTGCAATTTGTATCTATTCAATCCATTTGTTTCATAACTTCTGTTAGTTTCAATGTATCTGGGCTTAGTTTCTGTTTCCAGGTTTTGTCCATTGATAAGAGTGGGGAGTTGTGCTACATCCTTTCCAGTAGTGACAGGCGCCAACAGGCCCCAAAAACCTGGGCGCTGTCCTGAGGCAAAAGTTCAAGGAAACTCAGTCTCCTGGAATGGTGGCATTTTGTATAACGAATGTTCCAATGTCCTTGCTTTAGTTGGGAAACAGATCCATGTGCTTTCCCTTAATACATAG
>NC_034591.1:42743697-42793818 GCF_900095145.1 Mus pahari
AGACCCGTTCCCCGCAGATCAGGGACCCCAGAAAGTCCATCTGCGGCAGAGTTGAAGTCTCCCACTATTATTGTGTGTTGTACAATGTGTGCTTTGAGCTTTACTATAGTTTTTTTTTTTTTTTTAATTAATGTGGATGTCCTTGCATTTGGAGCTTAGATATTCTGAATAGAGAGTTCATCTTGGAAAATTTTACCTTTGATGAGCATGAAGTGCCCCTCCTTGTCTTTTTTCAATAAGTTTGGTTTGGAGGTTGATTATATTCGACATTAGAATGGCTACTCCAGCTTGTTTCTTGAGACCATTTTCTTGGAAAATTGTTTTCCAGCCTTTTACTATAAGGCAGCGTCTGTCTTTGTCCCTGAGGTGGGTTTTTGGTATGCAGTTAAATGTTGGGTCCTGTTTATGTAGCCAGTCTGTTAGTCTATGTCTTTTTATTGGGGAATTGAGTCTATTAATATGAAGAAATATTAAGGAAAAGTAATTGTTGCTTCTTGTTATTTTTGTTGTTAGAGTTGGAATTCTGTTCTTGTGGCTATCTTCTTTTAGGTTTGTTGCAGGATTGCTTTCTTGTTTTTTCTAGGGTATAGTTTCCCTACTTGTGTTGGAGTTCCCTTTATTATCCTTTGAAGGGCTGGATTCCTGGGAAGATATTGTGTAAATTTGGTTTTGTCATGGAATAATTTGGTTTCTCCATCTATGGTAATTGAGAGTTTTGCTGGCTATAGTAACCTGGGCTGGCATTTGTGTTCTCTTAGTGTCTGTATAACATCTGTTCAGGATCTACTGACTTTCATAGTCTCTGGTGAGAAGTCTAGTATAATTCTAATAGGTTTGCCTTTATATGTTACTTGGCCCTTTTCCCTTACTGCTGTTAATGTTCTATTGTTATTTAGTGCATTTGTTGTTCTGATTATTATGTGTCGGAAGGAATTTCTTTTCTGGTCCAGTCTATTTGGAGTTCTGTAGGCCTCTTGTATATTCATGGGCATCTCTATCTTTAGGTTTGGGAAGTTTTCTTCTATAATTTTGTTGAAGATATTTATTGGCCCTTTAAGTTGAAAATCTTCATTCTCATCTATACCTATTATCCGTAGGTTTGGTCTTCTCATTGTGTCCTGGATTTCCTGGATGTTTTGAGTTAGGATCTTTTTGCATTTTGCTTTTTCTTTGATTGTTCTGTCCATGTTTTCTATGGAGTCGTCTGCACCTGAGATTCTCTCTTCCATCTCTTGTATTCTGTTGCTGATGCTCACATCTATGGTTCCTGATTTCTTTCCTAGGGTTTCTATCTCCAGAGTTGTCTCCCTTTGGGTTTTCTTCATTGTTTCTACTTCCATTTTTAGATCTTGGATGTTTTTGGTTCAATTCCATCACCTGTTTTGTTGTGTTTTCTGTAATTCTTTAAGGGATTTTTGTGTTTCCTTTTTAAGGACTTCTACCTGTTTAGTACTATTTTCCTATAATTCTCTAAAGGATTTTTTGTGCTTTCTCTTTAAGTACTTCTACCTGTTTAGCAGTGTTCTCCTTCATTTCTTTAAGTGAGTTATTAATGCCCTTCTTAAAATCCTCTACAAGCATCATGAGATTGATTTTAAATCTGAATCTTGCTTTTCGGGTGTGTTGGGGTATACAGGACTTGCTGTAGTGGAAGTACTGGGTTCCAGTGATACCAAGTGGTCTGTTAGTTTCTGTTAGTAAGATTCTTATGTTTGTCTTTCACCATCTGGTAATCTCTGGTGTTAGATGTTCTAGCTGTCTCTGGCTGGAGCTTGTTCCTCCTGTGATTCTGTTAGCCTCAGTCAGCACTCCTGGGAGTCCAATGCTCTCCTGAGTCCCAGTGGTCAGTGTACTCTCTGCAAGCAAGCTCTCCTCTGGCAGGAAAGGTGCACAGAGGTCTGGAGCTCAGATCCACCTCCTGGCTGAAGACGAAGGCCCGAAGGGACCCTGTCCAAGAAGCTCTGTTGCTTCTGTGGCCCACGTGCTCTTTTACTTGGACTGGTCTCTGAGAGACCTGGGATACAAGATGATGATCTCACCTGAGTCCCAGGGTCAGAGCAAAATGTCTTGATTTTTGAAACACTCTTAGTACAAAGAACTCTCTCTTTCCTTCTTTCTAGCTTATTATATTCTTCTTCTGATTCTCCTCACCAGAGCATCACACATGCTGTTTCCAGTGCAGCACCTTTCTTCTATCTATACATCCATCTAAGGAAATCAGTCCATCTAGCTCTGTAACAACTGCACAGGAGATTGCTCCTGTACATTTCCCACTCTTTGGAGAATTAAAAGAGTGTGTGTGCACACACTGATGATGCCTGCTCATAGGCATCACAATTACTCTCTGTGATAATTAATCTTCATTGTAGGTTGAGTGGATGTAGAATTACCCAGAAGACACACCTCTGAGTATGTCTGTAAGTACATTTACAGAGAGGTCTAACTGGATGATAGGAGAGAGGATATAATCTGGATGTGGGTGGACCATCCCCATGACTGGAATCATGGAAAGAAAGAAAGAAAGAAAGAAAGAGAGAGAGAGAGAGAGAGAGAGAGAGAGAGAGAGAGAGAGAGAGAAAGGAAGGAAGGAGGGAAGAAAAAGAAAGAAAGAAAGAAAGAAAGAAAGAAAGAAAGAAAGAAAGAAAGAAAGAAAGAAAGAAAGAAAGAAAGAAAGAAGAAAGGTATAAGGAGGGAAAGAAAGGAAGGAACAAAGAAAGAAACAGAGAGGAGGAGGAGAAGGAAGAGGAGGAGGAGAAGGGGGAGGGGGAGGAGGAGGAGGAGGAAAAGAAGAATAAGAAGAAAAGAAGAAGAAGAAGAAGAAGAAGAAGAAGAAGAAGAAGAAGAAGAAGAAGAAGAAGAAGAAATAGAATTCTCACCAGTAACAGCATTCATCTTTCTATGTTGTCTAACTGCAGACACAAGGTGACCAGCCCTTCCTGGCTGGCCACTGTGCCTTCACCACCACAGAGGACTGTGTACGCTCAAACTGAGCCAAAATAAGGCCTTTCTCTTAAGTTACTTCTCAGCAGGTATTTTATCACAGCATTCAGAAAAGGAATACATTACTGTCAGAGTTTTTCAGATTGTTGAAAGTGAATGCAAATGTGGCCTGGTTTGAAATAAAAACAAAATTATGTTAAAAAGCTATTTTCTATGCTATACAAGGATCTTTTACATTAAGTGGGTGGTTTTTTTTCTGCTAGGTACACCACAAACTCATGAAGCAGGGAATCTGAAAGCCACATGGAGACCTCACTTCTCTCTACAAGTCAGTGATGCAGAGTTGGGGTACTTGATGAAATATTGAGCATGAAAAGAAGACTCTTCTTTGATGTTGGTGCTAAGCATTGCTTTAATGAGTTAATAGCTATGACAGCTATTAGGTCAATATCTTTTCAAAGAAATGAATATTCATTTATACAAGATATCAAAATTTTTAGGTACTATTAAAGTTAATGTTTTCTTTTAATCTTCTCAAAGAGAGCTGCAAATAATTTTGGAAAAAAATTTAAAAGTGCAAGGCTTCTCATTAACACAAATTCATAGCTTGCATTACTACTTTGTAAAAACTATCTATTTGGCCCCATCATCAGCACCTTCGCAAGAAGGAGGAAAAAGCCCCTGGTCCCTCATTTAGTAGTTTATTAATACTAGTTTCAAAATTTACTCAATTCCAATTGGCACTGACATTTTACTCTTTTTAAGTCAATGCAGTTGGAACCACATCCTTTCATTTTACAAGATCCTGTAAGTACCCCTTCACACAGTGCTTGCCATACTCTGGCCACTTAATGCCTGTTTGTTAATTATATAGAATTTACTGATTTGGAAGCTGGAATAATGTAGTCTGTATATTAATACATCAGGAAATAATATAGTAGAAGCATAGAAATAAGACTACAAGGAGTCCAAGTTTTATCTGTGGTTAACACTCCTTTAAAGCCAAAAGGAGATCTCAAACCCCATCTTTCTAATTCTTAGTGTGATAAGAATTATCCTTTTCCTGGGGCAGAGCTGTTGTGGCTTCCTTGTTTTTATGCTACACGGTAGGAACACAACCCTCACTGCGTTAGATAGGCTTCACACCTGGCCGCAGAGCAGTATAGCCAATGCTCTAATCAATGGGGTGGTTTGTTTGGTTTGTTTGTTTTGTTGTTTGGTTTTTCTTCTTCTCTTTTTGAAGAAAGCATTATTTAAATATGTATTTAAGATTTGCTATTTGAATTTGACATTTAAAAATGTTAAGTTGGGGAGTCTCAAAATAATTGCTATGTTTTTCTATTAACTGTGGCATTTTTTTTTTCAGAGTACCTGGTATAAATTGTTTGGATTTTTTTCTGTTTGGTTGTTCTTTCCACACAAAAATTACCCTTGGGTAATTTGATTTTCTTAAACAATACGTTGTCCATAAGTTTCATTCCTAGAAGAAAAGATATGGATAGCCATGCTATGCTAATGTCAATACTACAGCGACAAGATCAAATGAAGAAAGGCTAGAAAAAGTCTACATTTGTTCCTATTTAAACTTCCTAGGTCTATATGCAGAATGTTTCACTGCTACAAGATA
This sequence comes from Mus pahari, assembly GCF_900095145.1. NCBI lineage: Eukaryota > Metazoa > Chordata > Mammalia > Rodentia > Muridae > Mus > Mus pahari. The sequence goes on from NC_034591.1 coordinate 42,748,265, forward strand.
TTTCTGATATATGAGATTGAGAACATTCAAAGTATTTTTTAAATGTATGCCCATGTATGTATCTGTATGTATGTATATGCATGTGTGTGCAGATGCTCAAAGGTCAGAAGAAGTGATAAGGTTCCCTGATGGTGGAGTTGCAAGGGGTTTGTGAGATGCCTGATGTGGTGCTAAAGTTTGAACTCTCCTTCTACAGAAGGGCAGCAGAGGCACCAAATCACCGGTCCATTAGTCTAACCCCAAGATTAGGAGTTAAATTACCTTGTATTTATGTAAAGTATAACAATACAAAAAGGATCTAGTACCTGGAATCAAATAGAGGGCTGAATAAGTCAGGGCTGAATATGAGCTGCTCGTGCCCACCCTTAATGTCCTTGGAAACGAGACCAATTTCTTGTCGCACACACAGGCAAGTGTACACCTTGCATGCAAGTTTGTGTGTCCCACAACTTGAGATTTTACTCCTATCCCGAAGTTGTCCTCTTTCCTCACTCATACCACTTGGGTATACAACCATTAAAAGTCTGAATTTAGGTCACATTCTCACCTCGAAATATTTAGAGTAATAGAGAGTTGTAGATATTGTATTCATCGTTCATTCTCGTCAGCGGTTACAGGAAACACACAGCACATTCTACCAAGCCATTGAGAAGAACTTTTAACGTGGTCGGTGTGCTCCCTTGAGGTCTTCCTTCTCTGCACACTATAGTCCTATTTTCTCAGCAGCACGTTCTCCTATCTCCTCCCCTCATTTGATCAGTGCCCCAGGGGCTAGCTAAGCCTCACATTCATGTCCTGTCCTTTCTCCCTTCTCTACCTACCTTTGCTATTTACCTACTTACTCTCGCTGCTTCAGATATCACATGTATGCCAACTAATTCACTCCAATTGCAAATATTTGTTAAGCTTTGATCTTTGAGAAACCATGTTGTCTTCTGGTCTTTAATACCTGGTTTAATATAAACCAGTCTTATTTTATTATTATTATTATTAATTGTATTTTATTATTTTTTATTGCTTTTATATTTTTTACAGTCCAGTCATTACCCACATCCTGGTTTGCCTTCCCACAATTCCTCACCCAATTCTTCCTCCCTCCCCACTCCCCACTCTCCCTCCATCTTCAAGAAGATGTTCCTACTCCCTCACTCCAACCCACCTCTGCTGGCCTCTCCACTCCCTGGGGTCTCAGGTCTCTCAATGGTTAGGCACGTTTTCTTTCACTAAGGCCAGACCAGGCCTGTGGTAGCTTCCTCTGCTGTGTATCAGGGGCCTCAGATCAGCTGATGTATGTATGCTGCCTGGTTGGTGACTCAGTGTCTGAGTTAGTTGAGACTGCTGGTTGTCCTCTGGGGTAGCCCTCCTCCTCATTCAACCATAGGGATCCCTGACTTCAGTCCATTGGTTGGGTGTATGTATCTGCCTCTGTCTCAGTCAGCTGCTTTTTGTGGCTCTCAGAGGACCACCATGCTAGGCTCCTTTCGGTAAGTACACCATAGCATCAGGGATAGTGTCAGGCCTTGGAGCCTCCCCTTGAGATGGATCCCAAGTTGGGCCAGTCACTGAACCTCATTTCCCTCAGTCTCTTCTCCATTTTTTATCCCTGCAGTTCTTTTAGACACGAACAATTCTGTGTCAGAGGTTTTGACTGTGGAATAGCAACCCCATCCCTCCACTTGATGCCCTATCTTTCTACTGGAGGTGGACTCTAAAGTTCCCTCTCCCCATTGTTGGGCATTTCATCTAGTGTCTCTCCATTTGAGTCCAGAGAGTCTCTCACCTCCCATGTCTCTGGTACATTCTAGAGGGTGCCCCCACTTCCTACCCCCAAGGTTGCATATTTCCATATATTCTGAAGGTCTTTGGGGAAAGAAAGAAGAAGATCAAGGTACCATTATGAATCAGATAAAGGAACAGAAACAAGAGAAAATGGTATCACAGATGACCTGAATGCTCCCAAAAGTGGCTGAAGCCAAAACAAAAGAAAAGCTAACTGGAGACATCAAAAGGACTCAGTAGACTTTCAAATGAATTCTCCCCATCCCCTAAGTCAAGAATAAAAGACCTAACAAATGGAAATGCTGCTGAGTATGAAAAAAGTCAAACCAAATGTTATCCTTAGAAAATTCTACTCATAAACCAAGTGATGGAGTGAATGGGGAAGATTCTAGAGTGTGAACAAGAGAAAGGAGTCTTCTCAAGTTTCATTGTTGCTGGGGAGACTATAAACCTTCTGAAAGGCTGTAGAGTACCATATCTCTTTCTTATTCATGTTAAAATCTTTGGTTCTGTATATCAAAAAAATGATTTAGTTGCTCAAGCCCAGATAGGAATCATAAAGACATTCTCTTTTTTATATGTGTGAATGAGAGGTTCCAAAGAACTCAGTTAGATGATCTTAGTTGAAGTATGTGTCTGTAATTTTCAAAGAAGTAGATCATAATTTTTTTTTAAGTATTTTGCTAGGCTAGATACAAATCTACTTGTCTTTGAATTTTAAAAAAGACCCTTAAAAGTCCAGTCAACCACCAATGACAACAAAACAAACAAACAAACAAACAAAAATCCAGCCAAATATCCCTTAGTTTCTAACTGACACTGTCATCTGTCAACTTACTCATGGCCTACCTGCCCAACATATGGGTGACTGCAGTTGTGACACATTTTGCATTTGTATTTCTTTCAGCTCCCAGGACCCTTCCAAGAGCATTGTCCCTTCAGTTATCAGCTATATCTCCAGCTGCTGAACCAGTTGTTTCATCACACCCATTTGCCTGGACTGTCTTTCGCAAGAGCCTTTTTCCCCAAGCCATCTCCTAGAATCACTTTCTCCCACCCATGTCATCTTGCTTAAATTCTAGAGTCTGGTACCTAAGCCCATCATCAGCATGGTCCTGACTCCCTAAATTTTCTAACCAAATATCTCATTACTCTTCAGTATATCCTTGCTTTCTCTAACGCAAATAAGCCATCCCCTCCCACATACCCCTGAATCACCCTCCTTATGGTGTGTTTTTCCATAACCTCTTACTCTCTTTCTTCTTTTCTCTCACGCATGCTTATTACTGGCCATGTTAGTTCTATCTTTGGCCATATAATGACTGCAGCACGGGTATCTGTTCTGAGATGACAAAGTTTGCTCTACTTCCTCAAGTGCCCTAGTTGAAGATACTTGAGAATGGATGTTCACAAGTATTCAAAATTGTCTGCTCTATATTGTTTGCAGCACCATATCCCTAACCAAACAAGCAGCGAATGTAAATGTGAACAGGTGAGTATAGCTTCTAATGAATGGATAAACCTATGCAGCCACCAAATAGACCTTAGCATTTGCCACATGCTATGGGTTATGCCAACCTCTAAAAATAAAAAATATTTTATTTTTTTCCTCAAGTCAAAATATCTCAGTTAAAATTACTTTTATCAGATTTATGTTCTCATCCCTAGGACAACACTGTAATATTTGTAGTTTGATTATCTTTGTGTCTTTTAAATATTGATGCTTTTTATCTAGGACACATCATGTATTTCTGTTAGAATTTACTGATTTAACCAACACTTATTGGGGATGTTCTAGCAGCCAGATGAGCTCCAAATGAGGGGAAGTTTAAATTTTTTACTGTATCCTCTCAGTGGAAATTCATTTCATACTATAAAGTATTGATAGAGCATAGGGAGCATTAAAAGTCACTCTGCATATTTAGTAATAAATGTAAAATTCAAAATATCATGTTTATAGTGGATACCAAGGACTAAATTCAATTATACTTTCCCCAAAGGCAGACTAAAATTTTACCCACTTTGGTCAGCCTTGAAACCATACCCCCCCACACATATACAGATGGTTTCAGCAGGTGTTATTTATATATTTGTACACACACACTTGTATACTTGTTCATATGTAACTATAATAATCAAAGAAAAAGAGGTTATAAACTTGAGGGGGGATGGAAGCAATTGGAGAGAGGAAATGGAGAGGGGAAAGTGATGTATTTCTGTTTCAATTAAAATATATCTTAAAACATTATCTATTCTCCATCCATGTATTGCTGCAAACAAGCAATATGGTTTACTTACAAAAGAAATAGGAAATAACAGAAAGCAAGAAAACAATATTTTCTTTGTATATTGAGCTACTTACACAATAATTCTAGTCAATTATCACCAAAAAAACACTTGGTTTGTTAAACATGCTCTTAAAATTTTAAATTATGTGTGTGTGTGTGTGTGTGTGTGTGTGTGTGTGTGTGTGTGTGTACTTGCCCACGTGCATGCTTAAACATGCCATGGCATACTCATGGAAGCAAGGGGACAGTTTGCAGAGAGATAAAAAAACATAATGGACAGAGACTGAGTAAGAATGTATGGGCAGGATTGGCAGATGTGGTGGAAGTCCTTTCCTTGTCAGCATGAGGACCTGAATTTGAATCACAAGAACATGAGTCAAGCCAAAGTTTGTAGCTCACAGCTACAATCCTCTTTTCTACTACATCAAGACAGGAGACAGAGAGAAGAATTCCTGAAAGCCAGCAGGACAACACATGTGGAGTAAGCAACAGGGAGTGAACAACAAAAATGAAATATCATGTCAAAACAAGGTGGAACTTGAGTACTGACACCTGAGCTGGTCCTCTGCTCTCTGCATGCATGTGTGTCATGGCATGGACATACCCATATTTATGCACACAAACACACATGCACATCTCATATATATGTATATATATATATATATATATATATATATATATATATATATANATATATATCATATACAATAGAAACTTTGTTTTTATTTATTACACATTGGACAGATGTGCAATGAGAACAATGAGAAGATCCTGTGTTGGCAAACCTCTTTCCATTAATAACCCTGAATTTCAAATGGATCTTTCAACATCAAACTCCAATACAGTCACTAAGGATGCTTCATAAATTATTCACAGGACATGGATTTATGAAGTGGCCAGATAAGAATCTAGCTGTCTTGTGGAAATTGTGAACAAGCTACAGAATCAATGGTTGGCCTTACATAATTTTGTTAGGGGTGAACCTTACACAATGTTAAGAAACACTATAATAGAGTACATTGATGGCGCTGGATACTGAGGCAGAGAGTTGTACAAGAGTGAATCATCACATATGACATCTAATTTTTGCTGATTACTTAGAATGAGCAACAGAACAATGCTTTCTAGTAGAGCCTCGGCTTTTCTCCCCCATCTACAGCTCACAATGAACCCTGGAGTTTCTAGGTGCTCACCAACCAGGTAAAGAACCTTGAATCTTCAATTCATAAAAAGCTTGGTAAATTTGCCTTTCTATTGTCAACTCAGAGAAACAAACAAGAAAACCTTAACGTCCTTCAGACCGACAGTTCCTTCTTTTCTAGATTTCCCCTCTGTTAATATTCAGGATCTTTTGGGTTTCCATGGCTGCCTTGGTCTTCGTCTTCGTCTTCTTCTTCTTCTTCTTCTTCTTCTTCTTCTTCTTATTATTATTATTATTATTATTATTATTATTATTATTATTATTTATTATTATTATTCCTCATCCCTATTGAGTACACCCATATTTAAGATGCAGGACATGACATCCCTGAGCTATTGGAGATATGTCTATCCTAAGCTATCCCTGTTTCTCTTCAGAGACATTACACAGAGGCAGTCAGCGTCTGTGGCTCATGGGATTGCACCTATATGTTCCTGAAGTGTTTCTTCAATGCCTTTATATGTCTTCATTGTTTTCTTAAGCTCCCCATGTACATGAGCAAGACATGCAGGGCTCCATCCCCATAGGACCCCCTGAAGTTTTTAGCCAGATCTGAGTCCCTTCAAGGGAGATCACAGCAGCAGATTCAAGATCATGGTCAGATGCACATCTACTGAAGAGAAAAAAACAGAAACAAAAAGATGTGGATTTCCAAAAGGCATTTTTGAGGCTAGGAAGACAGCAAAGTCTGTAAAGTGCTCACTAGTTGAGCATGAGATTCTTAACTAAGTCCCCAGAACATACAGTAAAAGAATCTCTTGCACACACCTATGATTCCCAGTGTCGGGGAGGCAGAGACAGATGGATCTTTGGAGCTCATTGGCTGACCAGCCTAACCTAACCAAGAAGCAAGTCTCAGATCAATGAAGGACCCAATGCAAAAGGAAGGGAGGGAGGGAGGGAGGGAGGGAGGGAGAAAGGGAGGAAGGAAGGAAGAAAGGAAGGAAGGAAGGAAGGAAGGAAGGAAGGAAGGAAGGAAGGAAGGAAGGAAGGAAAGAAGGAAAGAAGGAAAATAGAGGGAAAGAAAAAGCAAAGAAGAAGTCACCTCAACACCTGACGTTGTCCTTTGGCACCCACAGGTGTACACACACACACACACACACACACACACACACACACACACACTTCAGACAGTTAAGTAAAACAAAATAAAATCACTTTCCCTCTTTAATCTAGAGAACCACAGGACATCCTGCCAAGTACCCCAGTTTTACCTAAAACTTCATTGCCTATTTTTTTTAAAATATCGGAAAATTTATGGTAACATACTTACATTATTTTGGGGGGAGAGCCTGAGTCCTCAAAGTGCTACAAATACTATTCTAGACTACTAAGGATTCTCTCTTGTGAATGATGAAAGTGACTTACTTTTCAGTGTGTCAATCATATCAAGCTTTAAGAATGATACTTAGAAAAGGGCCACCGAGAGGTTACCACCAAGTCACCTACATATATCTTTAAAAATAAAAGCAAAAACTTTAATTTAGTTATTATCACCAGGTTCTAAGTTGTGAGAACTGCTAAGGAAACTTTGTATTTTAAATTGGAAGTCTCTTATGAAAAAACATTGCTATTTGGCAGCTAAAAGTTCTGGAAAACCATCTTCAAGAAAAATAGTAACTATACTGACAGGTGCTTTCTCACAAGTTTTCCAAAGTCTCAATCCTTTCCTGATGTCAAGTATTACATATACAGTAGCTGATGGTATGTTTATGAGTAACATTATTTCTGTATCACTTACAAAGGATAGAATTATCATTCTTTGTAAAGTGTATGTGAAATGAATAGCTAATTTGTATTTTATAAGATAACATCATTTAAAGGTGAGAAATTTGAAAATCTGCCTTATTAAGACATATAGTTTGAAAGCATATTAATAAGGATACTCTGACAAAATATTCTAATAATTCCTTTGGGGATCCAACTGTTATATCTCTCAGGGGCTAAGATAAAAGAACTGTATATGATTTTGAAACCTAATGAGCTACTATGGCTTCTTAATATTTCTATTTATCATAAACACAAATCCCCTTGTTAGAAACATTTTTCTGTAGCCTTAGTGCAGCATTTCATTAGGAAACTTCACTGCTTGTGTTCAATTATCATTGGGTTATTAATGAATTCACTCACTGCTATCCTTTTGTCCCTAATTTTACATTATTGTTATTTTACTTGATTTTTATCAACTTCTTTTGTATACTATTGTTTCTTTCCCTATTCTTTGAAATGATGCAGGTTTCCGTAAGTACATTAAAGAACATTGATGTCAGCAGTCATTTTATAAGTCCAAATCTAAACCCAAATCCAAATTATATGCTTGCCACGCTGATGAGGATAGAAACAAGAAGGAATAAGATTTCTTTTGGATGTGGAGTAATGGAAATTTTGATCATTGCTGGTGAGAGTATAAAATGATACAAACATATTGTCAACTTTCACTTCAAATGTCTATTAGCTGGAGGCTCTATAAAAAGTATGGTATAATTGTGTTGGAATTAACATTAGGAAATACAGTACAAAAGATGTTGTAATATAAAGGGTAAATCACATATAAAATGGTGTGGGTGAATCTCCCAGAGCTATGGTTTTGAAAAAGTCAAATACACACACACACACACACACACACACACACACACACACACACACACACACGTGTGTGTGTGTGTGTGTGTGTGTGTGTGTGTATGATTTCATTTACAATAGATAAATATACATATATATGAACACACACATTTTTGTTCTGTTCTCACAGGGAACAGAAAGTGGCTGTCTTTGTGTAACTGGTTAGGAGCTTGAGGGAACTGAAACAGTGTGATAAACATCTTTATTTGGACAGCAGCCACTCTGGGAGTTTATATGTGTGGGTAATTTTTTGACTGCCCTTAAAACTTGTGCACTTTTTTTGTGTGTTATATTTCAACTTTAAAAGGGTGTGGGATGTAAAAGAATGTGGGGTGCTGTTAAATTTGAAGAAGCAGTGTTTAAACAAAATTACCATCAGGAATCTCTTATTATCCAAAGTCCAGAGAGAAAAGTATTGATATTCATTTCACATGGATTGCCAATTAAAGAGTTTAGTGAATTATTACAGAACTTTTTAAAGTTAGTCTTGGTAGATGCAACAATGTGAAGATTCTGAAACATATTTCAAAGAGTGTAGGATATTAACATTTAAAAATACTATTTATCAAACAACCAAATGCTTCAGTGTTTATTTAAATGTAGTTTTCAAGAAGGCCCTAGAATCAAAGTTAATGACAACTTTCCTTTTCTCATAAGAAAGTTCAAGAATACTAAATCCACATGATTAAAAATAGTTAAAGCACAGCAATAAAAGCACTCAAATGATAAAGTTGAATTTGTGTAGCCCAGCATGAATGAAGATGCCCTCAGCTCCTACTGTAGCTGTTCTATGTGTAGTTATTTTTCAGTGTAAGCTGCCAAGAGGTCCAATAATATCTGGGGATATATTCATTCCAAATTCTCTTGTCATAAAAAATATATCATTTTCAAATATGACAGTTTTAGACTCATAGCATCAATTTTTTTTTATTCTTTTTGTTGAAGCATTCAGCATTATAATGGTTTCTCTGCTGCATTCAACATGAGGTGACAGTTAAAACTCTCATTTAGCAGATGATATAATGGAGAAACTAAATTTATAACTCTTCCAGAAGCTACTATTGAATTCATAGGAGTTATCTGAGTTTCTTTTTTTTAAGTTGGCATAAGGATGATAATAATAGTTATTAGCTTGGACTGAATGTGCACTTCAGGAGTGGAAAATGCTATTCCCAGAAACCATATGTTTTTAAATAAAAACCCTGTGTCAGGTAAAGAGTGGTTCCCTATGAGTGGGTGGCTAAAGAGACTGTGTAGTCCTCCTAATACTGAGGAGCACTGTCACTCTTGGTCGCCTAGAGAGTAAGATGCTAATGGAGGCGCCATGCTGGACCTAGAGAAATCGGGTTGTTACAATGCTGAAAACTCTCTCCTTGATGACACTTTCAGGTTTTAGGCAGGGGAGTAGAGGAGAAAATTTGCTAATGATTGTATTCAGCTATAAAACATGATTATTGCAAAACTACTGCCACACACGCTGTCCACTTGGTGTAGTAGAGGACAGCTATATAAGGCACAGCCAGTGGGTTAGAAGCCTGCTTCATGATAGGGAACACACACCTTGAGTTATAACTGGTTCAAAACCTCACAGTTGGGAGAAGGAAGCATACAACGATTTCCCTAAAGTGACACAGCATTGTCAGACTTCATTCTAAATATTTATAAACCATAGACTAGTTTGGCATTCATCCCAGGTCAGGTCAAGGAAGCTCCTTTATTTATTTATTTATTTATTTATTTATTTATTTATTTATTTATTTATTTATTTTAGAGAGCTGTGGCCAATATACAGACTCTACTCAACTCTAAATAGAACATCTACATCTCACTCTTTCAGCCTACCTGCAAGGCCCAAGGAATATCATGGGAAAGAATACAGGAAGAATGTGAGAGGAGAAAGGTAGTGAGAAATGCTTTAAGACATTGCAACTCAGACAAAACAGACTTTATAACCATGAAGACACAGCAGCAATGGATACCTGCACAAAATTACGAACTTCAACCTCCCATCATGGTTAGAAAATATTTGGCCTGTCACTGGACCTCCATTCTCTCTGGCTCTTCTCCATTTTTGTCCCTGCAGTTCCTTCAGACAGGAACAATTCTGGGTCAGAGCTTTTGACTGTGGGATGTCAACCTCATCCTTCCACTTGATGTCCTGTCCCTCCACTGGAGGTGGACTCTATTACAAGTTTCCCCCACCCCAAACTGTAGAGTACTTCATTCAAGTTTCCTCCCTTTGAGTCCCAAGAGTCTCTTACCTCCTAGGTCTCCAGGACATTCTAGAGGATTCTCCCACCTCCTATTCCCCAAGGTTGCCTGTTTCCATTCTTTCTGCTGGTCCTCAGGGTTTCAGTCCTGAATCCCCATTACCTGATCATGTCCCTCCCTCCCTTCCCCTTCCTGTCCCCTCTCCCACCCAGGCCCTTCCCTCCCTCTGTTCCCTGTGATTGCTTTCTTCTCCTTCCCTAGTATGATTGAGGCATCATTACTTGGGCCCTTCAGCTTGTTAACATTTTTGAGTTCTGTGGACTGTATCCTGGGTATTTGGACAAGTTCAAATTGGGATCCAGCTTAAGGGGAGGCCCGAGGCCTGACAGTTATTAATGCTGTGGTGTGCTTGCAGACAGGAGCCTAGCATGGCTGCCTTTTGTGCGGGCTAATAAGCAGGTGAAAGAGTCAGATGGTGATACTAACACGCAACCAATGGACGGAAGCTGGGGGCCCCCTGTGGTTGAATTGGGAAAAAGCTGAAAGAAGCTGAGGAAGAGGGTGGCCCCATGGGAAGACAAGCAGTCTCAACTGACCTGGACCCCAGAGATCTCTCAGACACTGAGCCATCAACCAGTCAGCATACATCAACTGATATGAGGCCCCTGACATATAAACAGCAGAGGACTACCTGGTCTGGCCTCAATGAGAGAGGATGCAGTTAACCCTCAAGATATTTGTAGCCCCAGGGAGTGGAGCAGTCTTGTGGGGTGGGGCTGGGGGTGGGAGTGGGGACATCCTCTTGGAGATGGTGGGAGAAGGTATGGAATGGGGAGCAATATGGGAATGGACTGTGAGGGAAAAGTAAACAATAAACAAACAAAGAAAGAAAGAAAAGGTATTCATAAGACTCCATCCCTTCCTTGACTGCTAACGACTGCTGTAGAAGGAAATCTTATTTCTGTCAATTATGTACCCACTGGACGACAAATTAAGAAGGAAGGGGTCTTTAGAGGGAATAAAAAGATTAAGGGGGAAGAATAGAATTACAATAATGCATATGTATATATACATATATAATACATATATATGCAATTATATATGTCAATATGTATGTGTGTAAAACTGCCAAAAATAAAATTATGCTAAAAGAAAATTCATACATCTGAATGCCGTTACTCAAAAATGCAAGAGAAGTATTATAATTAGAAATGTATTCTACTTCCCAGCAAGGGGAACTCAAATCAGATTGAGTTCATGTATTCCCATCTCTAGACCAAAGACCTCAGCACCAATGAGAAATTTGATAGCTAAATTGGCAGTATTATGGGTTTTTACTCTTCCTCGAACTGTTTAGTCAAACAAAAGATTAAAAGAATATTATAGGAATATACACCTAGTCTTATAGTTCCTCCCAGAGAGCACAGGAATTCTCTAGAGAGTAATACCATAGTTAAAGGAGCTTTGTTGTAAATGCACCTATCCAATCTCATGAATTTTGTGTAGCATTTTCTTTAGTTCTTTCACAAATCTAGGTACTATATACAACATGTAGGAAGATTCCTGATTTCAATACTTCTTCAAACTCTAGTGAACTTCTAAAAGAAAGAAGTGATGGGCCAAAGCAGAATCTTGGAATGCCAGAGCATATTCTGACCAATAAGTTTTTGTGGCCGATCCATTCTCAATCACTGGGATTTAGTCAACAGTAAATATTTGATTAATCTAATGATAGCTGCTTGTCAAATTCTTTTATAATGTTTTGGTAGCATTAGTAAAATTGGTTCAACACCAGGCAACAAAAATTTATAATATAAAATGTCTTAAAATAAAACTAAGACCAATAAAATTACTGTGTTTATTTGGAAGCTCTATGACCTTAACCTCTAAATGCATAACATCTGAACTCTAGTCTTCTTCTAGCTTCTAATTTTTATATTCTACTTTAAAAGCCACCCTTAACAAAGAGATACCCATCTGTCATTTTAGTCAAGGCAGGAATTCCTATTTCTAAGTACAAGATGATAGGGAATTTCAGAATCATTGATGTACAGACTATTACAAGTGTTGTTTCTGGTTTTGTTTTTATTGTTTTAACATAGGAAGTAGGATGTTATGAGAATTCATCTCCTGAGGAGATATAAACAGTAATTGTACCCTCTTTATGACATCCCAACAACAAAGTATGTGTGTTGGTTAGTTTTATGTCAACATGACAAGTGCTAGAGTCTTTTGGAAAGAGAGAACTTCAATTGAGATTTTTTTTTCCATAAGATGGCCTACAGACAACGCTGTAGAATATTTTCTTGATAATAATTTATGTGGGGGGACCCAGCCTATGGTGGATGGTGTCAACCCTAGGAAGGTCGTCTTTGCTGAGTCTTTGCCTGATCATGGAAGAGACAGCATGACGTGGTCACACCACTGGAACAGAGCCAGCAGGGCATGGGCCTCCATGAGTGTTGTCAGTTGCTGGGCATGAGGCTTATTTGTATAAAAAAGTATATATTTTACTTCATGGTCCTCCTTTGGGAAATACTCTCCCCGCCAATGTTACCGGGGAATATCCTCTCTGCCAAGGTTAATGACCCCATAACAGTCACAGATAGCATGAGTCCATGAGGTGAGGCTGTGTCTATGTCCTTATCAAAAATGACCTTCAGAACAGCCCTTAAGACTGTGGGAAAGAACTCTAAACACATGAGTTCAAAATTATATAATGTTTCAACTATGTAAATATAATGATGCAATATGAATTTTATGAGGGGCTTCACAGGACTAAAAGAATAGAGGCAGCTACACTGTGATCCAGTTTGTTAGAAAGATATTAAGGAAGGAGAAAAAGAGATTTGGAGAGTTGTGATGGTAGGGCAAGATCCCACCCAGCTAAATTTATTTTCTGTGCTTACAAAAGCAGGCAGATCTCTAAATCCATTTGCAATGTTAAAAACGTGTGCTTCCTGTCTCTTTCTAAGAATCAAGGGGCTGGGGCCGTAGAATAATTCAAAGGAAATCAAAAAGTAACTTGGAGCAAATGACTGAATTGGTGTGTAAATAAAAGAATTGGCTTTGGTCTGTGCCATCTGGATGAGCTTTCTGGAGATCTTCACAGAAAGCTGTCTTGAACAGAACACAGGTTGTCAGCTGGTAGCCATGATTTGACTTTGAGTAATTATTTTCACCACTCTTAAACATCTCTTCCTCAGACCACTTCTCTAAGCTGAGGCTGGTCCTTGGCAAGTCTTTGGTTATTTAAGATAGCAGGTTGAACAAGCCATGAAAAATGAGTAACCAAGTAAATCCAGTAAATAGAATTCCTCTATGGCTTCTGTTTGAGTTCCTGCTTTCAGGTTCCTGTCTTCAGTTCCTGTCCTGACTTCCTTCAATGTTAGCATGAACCTGAGATATATGCTTAAATAAGCCCCACTCCCCCTCCCTAAGTAGATTTTGGGCATTGTTTTATGTCAACAATAGAAATCCTGACTAATACAGTACAATTCTACTAAAGTTTACCATGAGGAGACAATGAGTTTACTAGCCTTACTTATGGAGCACAGTTTCAGGGTATTACCAAAAGGGGCCTGGGTACCCCTAAAACAGCTATATTGGCAGGTCTCTACCCTTCATGTGTAGCTGCTTGCACTATCAATGCAACTTATGTTCCTCCCAGAAATGTTTGGGTTTGCACATAGTTTCTGAGAAGCTGCCCAGTTGGTTCTGATTGGTAAATAAAGATGCCAATAGCCAATAGCTGGGGAGGACAGAGATGGGATTTTAGGATTTCTTGGCTTGGGACCAGGAGGAGGAGAGGAGAAGATCTGCCATGCTGGGAGAGTGTGGAGGAGAGGAGAGACACCATGCCTGAGAAGAATGTAGGACAGAGAGGCGTGATCGCATGTGAAGGAAGGAGCCAGGAGAAGGAGAGCATGGCCCATCTGGGTCCAGAGCAGCTGAGATAGAATGTTGAATCTAGTAAGTAGTAATTCAGAATTATCAGTGAGTGGTAGATTCTAACAGCCTCAGAGAACAGTTACTATCCCAGGTATTGCTCTATTTAAGGCATATTAAGTTATAAAGGCTATGTGTTTGTGTTTCATTCAGGAACATAAACCATCAGGGCAGGTAGCAAACTACCATTGGGATTGATTTATTAATAATTACTTCATCCACTCCAGTTTCTCCATGGCCCCATAGAAACTTTCCCAGTCTATGTCCTCTAGCCTCTTCTTGAGATCCAAAGTACAATTGGGGCAGAATTGTGTGAGAAGAGTAGCTGGGCATTCAGATGAGGATTCATTGATTGTCACACCCTTTCATTATATGAAGGAATATCCACAGTCCCTAGAACTCATGGTGACTAACTCTTCAGTTTACTCATGTAAGCAGGCATAACTGACCTAATAAAGACGGTGACTGTTTCACCCCAAGGACTACACTCTACAATATAAGGTAACAATTGCATACTATTATCTAGACAACCGATAAGTATGTTATCACTTAACCACCTAGCCAAATTCATGTTCCTTTTCTTTTTGTCAGAAAGAAAAAGAAACAAAAAGTAAAATAAAACAAAAAAAATCTCACAAGAAACAACAAATAAAACTCAAAATACCAAAAGAAACCACAAAACATGCAAAAATACATAGACTTAATTTTGTGTTGGACAATTATTCCTTGGCTTACCTGGGAATACCAATGTCATTCCATTGGCAAAAACTGATTTTCCCATCTGGCAGATATCAACTGCTACTAGCTTCATTGAGGTAAGACTTTGTGTCCACTTCTTCTTATCAGAACTGTTATTTTCTTCTGATTTGAACCTGTGTAGGTCTTACAAATCTATCATTGTCTCTGTAGGTTTGTATATATACTAGTCCTATTCTTTCTGTAAAACTTTTTCCTTGGGGTTATCACCACCACTGCCCCTTACTTTCTGCCTCCTCTTTCACATAGATCTCTGAACTTGGAGGGAAAGAGTTTGATTTTTAAAAAAATCTAACTAAGGGATAATGGGTCCAAAGTGTCTAATTCACTGCACTTTGTCCAGTTGTGGATCTCTTGGTTAATTGCTATCTATTGTAAGAAGGCTGAGTTGTGCTCTGCTATAAGTATATAGCAATGCCTTTTAAGAAAATATTATTATTAATCATTCCATTCTTTTACATCTCAAATGATATCCCCCTTCCTGGATATCCTCCACAACACCCCTCCCACATCCAGCCGCTTCCCCATCCACTTTGCCTCTATGAGGGTGCTCTGCCAGGCTCCCTTCCCACTCTACTGCTCCAGCATCCCCCTACACTGGGGCATAAAACCTCCACAGGACCAAGGATCTCCCATCCCACTGATGTCAGACAAGGTCATCATCTGCTACATACGTATCTGGAGCCATACATCCTTCCCTGTACACTCCATGGTTGGTGGTTTAGTCCCTGGAAGCACTGGGTGGTCTAGCCAGCTGACACTGTTCTTCCTATGGGGTTGCAATCCCTCTCCATTTCTCCAGTCTTTTGGCCAGCTCACCCACTGGGGTTCCTGTGCTCAGTCTGATGGTTGGTTCCAACCATCGACATCTTCATTGGTCAGTTGCTGGCAGAATCTCCCAAGGAACAACCACACCAGGTTCCTATCAGCAAGCACCTCTTAGGCAATACCAACAGTGTCAGGGTTTGGTGTCTGCAGTCAGGATGGATCCCCAGGTGTGGCATTCCCAGATGGCCCTTCTTACAGTTTCTGCTCCATTTTTTTGTCCATCTTTCCTTTAAACAGTAACATTTGTGAGTTTAAAAACATTAAGATAGGTGAGTGGGCTCCAGAGGTCTCTACACACCGCAGGTCCTCGGGATCACGGGTGAGTGGAACACAATCACCTCCAGAGAATCCAGGAGGGGCTTGTGCCAGCAGGAACAGGGACAAAGGAACACCGCCCACCCAGAGGCAGGGTTCCGGTCCGGTCGGGGCCACCCCCACCATCTCTCTTCTGAACCCCAGTGAAGGCAGCTGAGCACTCTGGAGGACTCTCCACACCACAGGTTCTCGGGATCACAGGACCTTGGGATCACAGGAGCAGAGTCAGCCTACAGGGAGGGTTCTGACTCCAGGACTCAGAAGGAGGATCAGAGCTCCAGACTTCTGGACACCTGCCTTGTGAGAGGAGAGCGTGTCTGCTCAGAGTGCTCTGACCAAGGGGACGCAGGGGAGAGTTGGATTCCCAGGAGTGCTGACAAAGGATAACAGAATCACAGGAGGATCAAACTCTAGCCAGAGACAGCTGGAAAATTAACACCAGAGATTTCCAGATGGTGAAAGGCAAACGTAGAATCTTACTAAAAGAAACCAAGAACACTGGGCAACTTCAGAACCCAGTACACCTACCACAGCGAGTCCTGGATACCCCAACACACCAAAAAGCAAGATTTGAATTTAAAGTCATATCTTATGATGGAGGTAGAAGATTTGAAGACGGACATTAATAACTCACTCAAAGAAATAGAGGAGAACAATTACAGGAAAACACAAACAAACAGGGGATGGAATTGAACAAAACCATTAAGAATCTGCAAAAGGAAGTAGAAACAATTAAGAAAACCCAAAGGGAGACAACTGTGGAAATAGAAACCCTAGGAAAGAAATCAGGAACCATAGATGTGAGCATCAGCAACAACAAGAGATGGAAGAGAGAATCTCAGGTACAGAAGATTCCATAGGGAACATGGACACAACAATAAAAGAAAATGCAAAATGCAAAAAGATCCTAATTCAAAACATCCAGGAAATCCAGGACACAATGAGAAGACCAACCTATAGATAATAGGAGTAGATGAGAATGAAGATTTTTCAACTTAAAGGGCCAGCAAATATCTTCAACNAAATTATAGAAGAAAACTTCCCAAACCTAAAGAAAGAGATGCCCATGGACATAAAAGAAGCCTATANAACTCCAGATAGACTGGACCAGAAAAGAAATTCCTCCCAACACATAATAATCAGAACAACAAATGCACTAAATAAAGACAGAATATCAAAAGCAGTAAGAGAAAAAGGTCAAGTAACATATAAAGGCAGGCCTATTAGAATTACACTAGACTTCTCACCAGAGACAATGAAAGCCAGAAGATCCTGGACAGATATTATACAGACACCAAGAGAACACAAATACCAGCCCAGGCTACTATACCCAGCTAAACTCTCAATTACCATAGATGGAGAAACCAAGGCATTCCATGACAAAACCAAATTCACACAATATCTTTCCATGAATCCAGCCCTTCAAAGGATAATAAAGGGAAAACACCAACACTAAGAAACTACACCCTAGAAAAAGGAAGAAAGTAATCCCTCAACAAAACCAAAAGAAGAACAGAATCCCAACTTTAACAACAAAAATGACAGGAAGCAAAAATTACCTTTCTGCTTTCTCTTAACATCAATAGACTCAATTCCCCCAATAAAAAGACATAGACTAACAGACTGGCTACACAAACAGGACCCCACATTTTGCTGCTTACAGGAAACCCAACTCAGGGACAAAGACAGATACTACCTCAGAGTAAAAGGCTGGAAAACAATTTTCCAAGCAAACGATCACAAGAAACAAGCTGGAGTAGTCATTCTAATATCAAATAAAATTGACTTCCAACCCAAATTTATCAAAAAAGACAAGGAGGGGCACTTCATACTCATCAAAGGTAAAATCTACCAAGATGAACTCTCAATTCTAAATATCTATGCTCCAAACCCAAGGCTACCCACTTTCTCCCTATCTATTCAATATTGTACTTGAAGTCCTAGCCAGAGCAATTCGACAACAAAAGAAGATCAAGGGGATACAAATTGGAAAGGAAAAACTGCATAATACTGGTACAGTGACAGACAGGTAGATCAATGGAGCAGAACTGAGGACCCAGAAATGAACCCACACCTATGGTTACTTGATCTTTGACAAAGGAGCTAAAACCATCCAGTGGAGAAAAGACAGCATTTTCAACAAATGGTGCTGGTACAACTGGTAGTTAACATGTAGAAGAATGCGAATTGATCCATTCTTATCTCATTGTACAAAGCTCAAGTCTAAGTGGATCAAAGAAATCCACATGAAACCAGAGACACTGAAATATGTAGAGGAGAAAGTGGGGGAAAATCTCGAAGAAACGGGCACAGGGGAAAAATTCCTAAACAGAACAACAATGGCCTGTCCTGTAAGATAAAGAATCAACAAATGGGACTTCATAAAATTGTAAAGCTTCTGTAGGTCAAAAGATACTGTCAACAAGACAAAAAGGCCACCAGCAGATTTGGAAAGAATTTTTACCAACAATATGTCTATATACTGGAGATGGTCTCTATAGCAATGTCTTTAGAAATCATGTTGTTATGTTTCTTGCTTTATTTTTTTGTTGTTGTTGTTTTGTTTCATTTTTTCCCTTTTATATTGAATATTTTCTTTATTTACATTTCAAATGTTTTCCCCTTTCCAGGTCTTCCCTTTGGAAGCCCCCTATTCTATTCCCCTACCCCTGCCTCTTTGAGGGTGTTCCCCCAACAACCTATCCACTCCTGCCTTCCTCCCCTGGTGCTCCCCTTCACTGGGACTTCAAACACTCTCACGCCCAAGGGCTGCTCCTCACACTCCTTGCAAGGCCATCCTCTACCATATATGTGGCCAGAGTCATGAGTCCCTGCAAGTGTATTTTTTATTTAGTGGCCCAGTCTCGAGGAGTTCTGGGGGTCTGACCTTTTCTAACCATGATGGGAGGTTGCTCCCTCTGACCCTCCATGGTACTGCAAACCCCTTCAATTTCTCTAGTCCCTTTTCCAACTTCTCCATCAGCACAGCAAGCACTTCCTGGCATCCACAATAGCATCCAGGTTTGGTGACTATTATATGTATATGGGATGGATCCCCACGTGGGGCAGTCTCCGGGTGGCCTTTCTTTCAATCTCACCTCCACACTTTGTCTGAATATTTTCTCCTGTGAGTATTTCCTTCCTTCTTGGAAGCCCTGAAGCATCCAAAATTTGATCTTACTTCTTCTTGGACTTCATAAGCTCTGTGAATTGAATCTTGGCTATTCTGAACTTTTGGGTTAATATCCACTTATCAGTGAGTGCATACCGTGTGTTCTTTTGTGGCTAAGTTACATCACTCAAGACTATGTTTTCAAGTTCTATTCATTTGTCTAAAAATTTCATAAAGTCATTTTTTTTCAATAGCTGAGTAATATTCCATTGGGTAAAAGTACCACATTTTCTGTATCCATTCCTCTGTTGAGGAACATCGGGGTTATTTCCAGATTCTGGCTATTATAAATAAGGCTGCTATGAACAAAGTGAAGCATGTGTCCTTATTGCATGCTGGAGCATCTTCTGGGTATATGCCCAGGAGTGGTATAGATGGGTCTTCAGCTAGTACTATGTCTAATTTTCTGAGGAACCACCAGACTGATTTCCAGGGCTGCCCACTCTCTCACTTTCTGTTCAATATAGCACTTGAAGTTCTAGCCAGAGTAATTGGACAACAAAAGGAGGTCAAAGAGATACATATTGGAAAGGAAGAAGTCAAAATATCACTATTTGAAGATGATATGATATTATATTTAAGTGACTCCAAAAACTTCACCAGAGAACTCCTATAGCTAATAAACAATTTCAGCAAATTGGCCAGATATAAAATTAACTCAAACAAATCAGTAGCCTTCCTATGATAAACAGGCTGAGAAAGAAATTTGGGAAACAACACCCTTCACAATAATCACAAATAATATACAATACCTTGGTGTGACTCTAACCAAGCAATTGAAAAGTCTGTACTACAAGAATTTCAAGTCTCTGAAGACAGAATTCAAAAAAGACCTCAGAAGATGGAAAGATTTCCCATGCTTATGGATTGGCAGGATTGATATGGTAAAAATGACCACCATGCTGAAAGCAATCTGCAGACTCAATGCAATCTTCATCAAAATTCCAACTCAATTCTTCATAGAGTTAGAAAGAGCAATTTTAAATTCATTTGGAATAAACAAAAACCCAGGATAGTGAAAACCATTCTCAATAATAAAAGAACTTCTGGAGGAAATCTCCATTTCTGACCTCAAACTGCATTACAGAGCAATAGTGGAAAACAAAACAAAACAAAAACAAACAAACAAACAAAAAAAACCAAACAACTGCATGGTGTTGATACAGTGACAACTAGTTAGATCAATGGAATAGAATTGATGACACAGAAATGAACTCACACACCATGGTCACTTGATCTTTGACAAAGGAGCTAAAAAATCCAGTAGAAAAAAGACAGCATTTTCAACAAATGGTGCTGGATCAACTGGAGGTCAACATGTAGAACAATGCAAATGGATCCTTTCTTATCTCCCCGTACGATGCTCAAGTCCACATGGATCTAGGTCCTCCATATAAAACCAGATACACTGAATCTAATAGAAGAGAACGTGTGGAAGTGCCTTGAATACATGGGCACAGGGGAAAGTTCCTAAGTAGAACACCAATGCTTATGCTCTAAGATCAAGAATTGACAAATGGAACCTCATAAAACTACAAAGCTTCTGTAAGGCAAAGAACACTCTCAATAAGACAAAAAGGAAACTAACAGATTGGGAAAAGATCTTTACCCATCCTATATTCGATAGAGGGCTAATATCCGATATATACAAAAAACTCAAGAAGTTAGACTCTAGAAAACCAAATAACCCTATTAAAAATGGGGAACCACCTTCAGGATCTTCCTATTTGCCATTCACATCCAATGTTTGTCATTTGGCATTCCCATTCATTGATAAACATCTGGGCCCCCTGACTGTTAGTGAGTCCTTTAAAGATAAAATTGTCATTCTTTGTATTTATAGGAAACAAACATAATACTTCTAAGGACTTATTGCTGTTGACTAACTTAAGGTTGTTCCAAGGAAAGAATTCCAAAACTCTACTTTTGGTACACAAAGTTTAAAGTCATGTTATGGCACAAAATATTTCTGTTTTCTTTTTGTGAGGCAACTGTTGCAACAGGTCTTCCAAGAGCTAATGTTAATGAATCTTTACTATTTTGAAATATGAGTTACTATCTCTTATTTATCATAAATCAAAATCACCCTGTCAAAAGAATTTAAGTATACATTTTTTTTGAGACTGGGTTTCTTTGTGTAGTTCTGGCTATTCTATAAGTCATTTTGTAGTCTTGATCCGCCTGCCCCTGCTTCCCAAGTGCTAGGATTAAAGGCTGTGTCACCACTGCCCGGCTTAAGTATACAATCTTAACTTCTTCAAACAGGGGCATATTAACTTCTCTTTTTTAATTTTATGCAATTTACTTCTTTTAATTGTCCTGTAGCACTCACTGAAGTTTCACACTCATGCTGAATAGAGTATTGAGAGTGAACAGCACTAATGACATTTCCAAGAAGGTTTTAATAGATGCTTATTTAAAATAGTTGATTTTTTTATTAGAAATAGATTTTATGCAAAGGATGCCAGTCAGTATATGAACCTTTTAAATTTATCAGCTTGCAGAGTTAACTTAGGCAAAGACTAAAAAGACCCGTCCCCATCTTTTCTGTATGATATATATAGCACTAAAATACCAGACAGGAACAAACTCAATGTTACAGAGCAAGGTGGATTTCTAGCAAGAATACAATATTTCCACACCTAATTAGGCAATCATGTGGACCCATTGTTTTCCTGAGGCAAAATAAAGGAAAAAAAAATGTGGATGCCAAAGGAAAATAAAAACTAAGAAACATAAGGTTTTCATGTGAGACCCATGATTTTAAAGTTTTAAAGGTCTTTCAGGTACATTACAGCAATTTTACTTTATTATTATATTTTATTAGTGTTTCTTTTTGAAGTTCTTGGATTGCCATGGCAAATGGCTTTGGTTGGATCCCATTAGATTTCTCAGATTGTCAAAGGTCAGTTTTTCATAAATATCCCTAAAATAACAGGGATAAAACAAAGCTGAGGGTTTTTTCCTAATGAATTTTTGTTATTATTGTTGTTATAGCAAATTTTCAGAGGCAGTCTAACCCTATTTTTTTTAAAAAAAAAAACCATATGGTTATTAAGTCATGTTTTAAGAGATTTTGTGCATTGAGTTGATATTGACATTGGTGATGATCCTCTTAACCATGAGAAACGATCATGTTGCCTATAAGAAGCCAAAGCCACCATGATCAATAGCCTCCCAAGGGTGTGGTTTCCAAATGCCACTTCTGGAATCCAACTCTTACAGGCTCACAAACCTCTACACCATCACTAGCACTTGTTAGTCTCCAACACATGGGCAGTTAAAGAGCCCAACCTGAAACCAAAGACAGGGAAGAGGACCTGAGAGATGTTTAGTAACTGTTCAGTATGAAGGGAAAGAGGGAGAATTGTGAGATTTAAAGACTCTTTTTGAGATTGTGGAAGGACTCTAATATAAGAATGAGTTACTGGTCACAACAAGGAAAAGTATTTTAGATTATGTTATGCAGTCTAATATTTAATCTTTCCCACAATGTTTCTAGAGCAAACAATAAAAATATTTATAATTTTATTCTTCCTGGGGAAGTATTTTCTGAAAGTTGTATTGATAAGAAAATCAAGTGGAGTATTAAAGTTCTATTGGCTAAGAGAGATAGATGATAAAACCACATTGGCATAGGTAGTAAGACGCACGGGAGTGAGGGCTTCCTTTCTCACTTTGGCTTGCTCCCATAGGCAAATCTGTTTCTTAGCGTCTCTAAGAGCTTTGAAGAATGTGAGAGCATTGTATTCACTGTTAACTGATGCAGTCCACAGGGACCGACAAGGACAACAGTCTCTTGTCTGCCACTCTCCAGCGTCCTCCAGGTATCCTCTTTCAAATCTTGTTCGTTTTCAGGTGACTCCACCACCTTGCAGCCACGGTAAGATTTTCAAAAATCAAAACCTTTCAGTATCTTCTCATCTATGTTACATTAAAAGCCAAATGCTTGGTAAAGTTTGTATAGTACGGCTGGTACAACTCGGGCTGAGCTTGGAGGGGTGTGTTGTAGAAGGTGATGTGTTGACCTCTCTCCCTCTCCACCTCTACTACCATCTCCCACCCCCAACATGATAAACAGTAAATTAGAAGTCTATAAGGTAATATGC
Source organism: Mus pahari (assembly GCF_900095145.1). Classification (NCBI taxonomy): domain Eukaryota; kingdom Metazoa; phylum Chordata; class Mammalia; order Rodentia; family Muridae; genus Mus; species Mus pahari. The sequence goes on from NC_034591.1 coordinate 42,771,494, forward strand.
AAAATGGAGGCTGTACCTTCCTTGTGGACTATGTTTTGAAGAGGTCTATAATCTGCTCTTCACTGTCTGGAAAGCTCCTGGTAGGGTATTTTTTTTTCCATTTTTCCATTTGGTTCATACTTCTAGAGGCAGAACTAGCTGTAGACATGTGTACCCTAGAACTAAGAAGTGGCCCAGGGACAGCTATTTGCTGGCAGGGCAGTAGCTATCTAAGAGACCAGTGCATATATACAATGTCTTGAGTTAAAGCTTACAACTAGAAACAGAAGGAGAATGAGCTGCAGCAGAGACCTACAAACAGCCAATGCCAGAAGGATAAAGCCTGAGTATTTGTTCGAAATGCTCATAAATTTTCAGGCATTCTGACATGTATTGATTTTTATCAATGTCTCTGTCACTATCTTTCTCTTTAGTTCAGCCATTATCTTTCATATATATATATATATATATATATATATATATATATATATATATATATATGTATCTCCCTTTAGCCAAGTCTCAGCTTGTATGGAGAATGTGAAGAGATTCTTTATGTGTTGTGGTATATCCAATACTGAGGTATGTGTCTCCAGGGTTCTTTTCCAACCCAGAGAAGTTCAGACTTGTGATAAGCATTCCAAACTCGAAATCGTTCTTGTTTTCTTGCAACAGTTGGCACATTGACCAGATCTCATGTGAACCATGACTCATCAGTCACTGACAAACAGGAACAGTTGCTCACAAAACCTGGGCAAAAATTCAGAGGACCATCCTCACTCATTATGAATTATTATCCCAAAGTGCAGCCAGGGTAAATGTAAAGCATTTACAACAAAGTATCAAGCTAATTGCCTGTGAAGATGACTTCCCTGAGCCAGGCAGGTTTCAGTATAGACCGATCGCATCCATCTTTCAGAGTATCGGTAATTTGTTCTCTGTGTGCTCAGTTCTGAAAGTACATTTTTCCCCTTTAGAAAGAGAGAAGATCATCATATGACTGGAAAATATACAATACATTGCTTTGTTTCTCTCTTCTAGTTCTGCATTCCAGAAAAGCAGGCTCCCACATTCGTCTTGTTTACACTCTATTTGGTACTTGGAAGTATATTTTGCCTAAAGCAACAAAAAAACAAGAATCAACAAAGTCTTTCCTATTAGATCTCAGTCTACAATAGAAAGTACAACATAATGAAAATATGGTTTTTTTCCCTCCTCTGGAATCTGTGGTTGGTAGCAACGAATTGGGAAAGGGTAGTGTGGTGGCTTAGGCTAAATTTTCACATACTTGAGCAGCGCAGGCGTCGCACATCTTATCTTAATCAAATCATTGTTCTACACATGGAGTCATGAGATCTCCAGCATCTGAAGCAGTCTAGACTCAGCCACCTCTCCTCAGTATGGATGAAAGAGATAAGTAAGAAGGTAAAACAGAGAAGGACTTTAGTCTGACCTCTATCAAGGGATCTAGAAACCACAAACCACTGGCAGGAGCTGTAGACTTAAGTCAAGGCAAAACTGTGACAAGAGCTCCCCGTACTTGGGCATAGTAGGTGGTCAAGTCAGCAGCTCAGTTCTGGGTCTGCAATAAAGCAGGTCTTTTATTTTCATCCCTTGAATTCGATCTGATTCTTACACTTTTACATTCCTGGGTAGTCTCATTTGAGGGTGGTCTATGTTAGAGAGTTTTATTCTTCTAGGAATTCAAGATGGCTCAAGAGGAAAGGTTAAGGACAATGGCTTATCTCTGTGCCTCCAGTCTAAGTAAAGGAGACAGACAGAAAGAAAATTAAGACCGAGATGGCCAACTTCATTCTGTTTTTCTGATTACTCTGTAGACCCAAATGAGGAGTCAAGGCTGTCTAGCAAAAGCAACTTCTAAGTGGCCCCCTTTTAAGCTCTGACTTTATGCTATGGGATTCTAAGAGGAGAATCATAAACTGTTCTTTTACAACTGGAGGCTCCATAGGTTTCCTATTTACAAAAAGGAAGTAAGCATTCGTCTTATTTGACATTGTAATTGATTTTTTTGAATGCATACTTTCAGATAGCTTCTGATCATAAGTACTTTATATAGCCACAGAAAACCAAATATGTTCCTTCTATTTTTTCAGCATACATTGCCATCCTGGAGAGCCTGAGTTTTGCTCCCTTCCAAGACTGTTCTGGTCTGACTCTCAGCCATAGTCAGAATTTTCTCCAAGTATGATCTTTGGAACAAAAGTCTCTTGAAGGTAGTAGGGATGAAAGGAATGCCCCTTCTTAGCATATTTCAGATTTTGAGATGTCCTGGAACTGTAAGAAGTTCAGCACTTTCTATCAAGCCTTCATTAATATGAAATTTTAAAATTCAGAGCATACAGGAACTTCTTGAAACATTCTTGAAAAAGCTTGAGCATAGATTACTTTCTCCCAAAGCAGTGGTTCCCACCCATCCTACTACTGAAACCCTTTAACACAGTTTCTCATGTTGTGGGGACCCCTCGGCCATAAAATTACTTTCATTGCTACTTCATAACTGTAATTTTGCTACCGTTATGAATTATAATGTAAATATCTCCTGTTTTTGATGGCCATCCCTGTGAAAAGGTCCTTCAACCCACAGGTTGAGAACCTCTGTCCTAAAGTCTCATGACACATGGGCGTGGTTTTGTGTTGTTGATTTTTAAATGTTTGCCTCAGGAACTAGCTGGAAGTATTTTGTTTCTTCCAAAAGTACATCATACATCTCAGAAGTCTTAAACCACCTCCAGGGGGGTCCAGTTGAGAATCTTATGGAACCTGCACTATATTGTTGAACAAATGTTCACAGACTGGAGACCCGCTGTGATATTATAATTTAACATAATCGAGAACACACTAAACACCATTAAATGGTGGGGAATGCCTGCGAATTTCCAGGGAAACCCAGGGAAATGCAAATGAGTCTCACTTCCTCTTCGAGACAAATGATGTGAATATCCAATCAAAGTCTGTTTGGTGCTCAAGGAAAATGCAGAGGAGGCTTGGAGCTCTGCACATGCATGCAACCAACAGGCTGCCTTTATTGACTGCTAACCCTCGCATGAATTTATAGTTCAGTCTCCCCAGGAAAAAATCACTCTATAAACCAGTTTATGATTTTTCTCTCTCAGATCTTCATTGCAGCTGCTGATTACTGAAAGCGATGATCTCAGAGTCGGCCGTCCCTGCCAGAGAGCTCGCGCACAGAGAGATGCCTTTGTGAAGCCAGCCATAGAAACCTGCATAAAATTGGCCTTCTTTCCTTAATAGAAGCACACGAACAAAGATGAGTTTGTTGCTGACTCAGAGCTCAAAGCTTTGTTTTGTAAAGCCCTCTGAATGTATTGCTCTCTGCCAGAGAAGGATCCCTTCCATCGAATAGAAGGGGAGGTGGGGGACAGTAAGCGGAAATCAGACAACAAACCCGAGTGCACACCCTTCGGGTGGAAATTTGTGAATAAAGTGGCCTGAAACTTTTTTTTTTCCTTTTTGCTGAATACTGGTCACATTTCACAAACTGAATAAAAATGAAAGGAAAAGGAACTTCAATTAATGTGATGCTTTTCGATTTGCAGAGCAAAACAGCCACAGCAGATGTACCAGCAAAGAGGATTAGATTGTCCCTTCTATGAGGCACTGAAATTTCTTTTTTTTTTTTCCCCCTGTAGTAACCCCATTGAAGAGAGGCTGTCTTTAGTGTCTAAGATTCAGAGCTGCAAAGAAACTGTTGTCCTGGGGCACAATGGACCACTCTCATAAGACCAGAGAGAAGATGCGAGGGGAGAGCTAATGCCCCCTTGAAATCTGAGCAGAACACTTTCAATTTTACTATTTGTGAAAAGGTGAAAAATAAAATAAAAAATGGCCGAGCACTAGAAATTGATAAAATGTACATTAAACTGAATCTTAAAACATTCACAAAAAATTTTCCTCATGTGGAAGATTCAAATTGAATCAAGAAGGAATGTGAACTAATTGTCCTTGGTTTTAATTTAATCATTCCAGGGCGCTTGGGGCTTTAGAATGGTGTTAGTTTTATTTCCAGTTATTGTTCAGATCTTCATCTGAAACTATAGGCTTACTTCAAATCAAATGGAATAAGTCTAGAATGTCAAATGTCATTGCTACCAGAGTTCAAGGCAAAGGAGGGGACGCTAATACATATTCTTCCTGACCTTGGTGTGGTCGTGAAGGACAAGGGAGACCAAGGGACTGTGCTTAGTCCAAGGTCTGTTTTTACTAACAGAATTATGGGGAACGGTTGTGAGAGTAGAACACTCAGCTGGGGCCGAGTCTGTGGAAAATCGCTGTGGTTCTCTGTGTAACCCAGATGGAAGGAAATGGTGAATGCTGGCACAACCACAGACTCAGCCATTCAAGGGAAGGGTGAGGTCAGCACACTGCGGAAGGAGGGAAAATAATCCCCCTCCCTGCTCTCATCTTCCCCACTTCAGCTTCTTAGGGACAAGCAGCAAACCTGCCTGAGGCCAGGGACAAATGTTCACACAAACGATTTTCTTCTGTGCTGGTCTAACCAGAGATTCAATCCATTCTATTTGTTCTTCTGCGGTTTCTTCCTCTGACAAGATACAATCCACACACAGACAGTGCAGCATGCGCACTAGCACTGTGTGCATGAACACACACACACACACACACACACACACACACAGACACGTACACAGAGACACACATACACACATACTCACACACACACAAATACACACACCCACACACACACATATACAGACACACATACAGACACACACATACTCACACACATAGAGACACATATACAAAGACACACACAGAGAAAAACATACAGAGACACACATACAGAGACACACACAGAGACACACATATAGACTCATACACAGAGACACATACACAGAGATATACAGAAACACACACAGAGACACATACAGAGACACACACACAGAGACACACACACTCACACAGACACACAGAGACACACACACAGACACACAAACATAGACACCCCACACACACACACACCACATGTATGTGAGCCTTCTTCTGTGATAGCAATACTGTACTTTCTACCAGTTATGATTCCTCCTTGTGTAATAGCAAAATTGTCTATGTTATGGTTCTTTAAGAAGAACAACATATTAGTATCTTTTCATTGATGATTGTCTGAATGCATTTTGGGGGGTGGGTACTGTATATTTTTGGTAGGTGCAATGTGGGCTATTTGAACTTTCAATTAAGGTTGACTCTGTCACCAGGCTTTTACTCTGGGCTCCTGAGATTGTACTCCTTTTGATCTCCTTGAACACAATTCAGAGGAGATTCTCGGTACAGAACAGAGAGAACTCATTAGAGAGTAAAGTGGGCCACGCTCGAGGAGTGACAGCAGACAGGGACCGAAAACCATTGTGTCAATTCATGTTTTAACTGGCTTTTGTACCTTTTCTAAAGTCTCTGAAACTGTCAGCTTTCCCGAGGGGACGTCTTTTGTCCTGTCCAGGTGACTGACAAGCCCATTTAATTTTCTTATAGGATGAGGAAGGAGCATACTTTTTGTAATCAGAAAGCATCTCACTAGATCGATGTCTAAAATGTAGAGTCACTGGAGTGAGATTTAGATAGTTGTCAACCAATGACCTTTGGCGAAGCTCGGGATGCTAGGCCTTTTCCCAGAGTAACAGGTACAACTCAACCTGACAGTCTTGGAGTCCCTGTCTTTGGCTTCATTTACTTATTATTTTCAGGCAGGGTCTCACTATGTAGCCTGGCCAGCCTGGGACTCTCAATGTAGACAAGGCTGGTCTTGAACTCACAGAAAGTCTGGTTCTCTGCCTCCAGAGAACTAAGATTAACAGTGTATGCCACCAAACTCAGATTACTCTTTGGTTTTACAAGCTGTTGATTAGGAGGGAAGTCCAACTCTATTGTTCTTCAAGCCTGTTAATAGCCAACTAGTGACCTAACGATGTCACCTACTTCTCCATTTTCCCAAGAGATTCTTCATCTTTCTTTCTTATGGGTGAAAAGGTTCTCAGGGGCCATTGCTGTTGTCCTGGGTACATGTGAATTTTTGGTTGTCTTTTCTTTCCCTTTAGACACAATGATGCCCTCAGGATGGGACACCAACCTGCAGGCCAAGCCTAATCATGGTTCTTATTACATTTACATATGGAGCACACACATCCACAAAATGCAAGTTGAGCCATTCACAACAGACCAGGGAATGGCACTCCAGGAGATCTTTGAAAGACAATGTCACGCCAACTAATTTTTATATGAAATTTAGGCACATGGACAATGGCCCGGATATTAAGGAACTCATATTTTCACATAGCTGCCTAATGAAATTCTAATTTTTTTCTTTAACACATTGTTGATCTTGATGTATTTTCTGTAGTAAAACTCGATGTTAAAGTGCATGTGAAATAAACTAGACAAAGTGTAGGATGCTCTTTTTAGCTTTATTCCCAGTAAAAGGTGAATTCACAAACCAGCTGGAAGTCTTCTTTCAGTGTATGATGCATAGATTGAGCACTTAGGTACTCCCTGTATATATTAAATATCCCAGCTCCTATGATCTTTCCTCAAAGTTTCTCTATTTTAGCCTTTCTAATCTCTCTGTAGGAATCAAGTTCAGACAAGGACATGTCTTCTAAAATTACATGTGTGTGTGTTCATGATGATGTGCATGCATTTCCACATGTGCTTATGTCCCAGAAGAGAACATGAGATGTCATTTCTTGAGCATTGTCCACCTTTTCTTTCAATACCAAATCTCCCATTGGCTGGAAACTTGCCAAGTAGGAGAAACCGGCTGGTTAGCAAGCCCCAGATATATGCATGTCTCAGCTTTCGAAGCAAAAGGGTTATCAGCATGTGCTGCCAGGCCAGGAAGTTTCTTATTTTTAACACATGCTCTGAGCTGGGTATGCACCAACTCAGGTTCTCTGTGCTTGCATGAGCTATCTCCCCAGCCCTTCCTATCTTCAGATTCTTTATTTTCCCAAAACATTCTGTTGTCTCTGGAAGCGTGTTCCAAAATTGTAGCCACATTCTCTTCATCTTCCAACTGTCCTTCCTTCAGTAGAATACTTAATGTGAAACTGCTGACTGTACTGTGGGAGATGCTGTTTGTAGGGGGCAAGAATACCGGACTTCAAACATGAAATAAATTTTCTTGAATTTGCAGATAGATGCTCTAGGCAAAATGTAAGAGCCATTCGAAGAGAGGCCCAGGAGAGGGGAAAGCAAGCATATTACTATCAGACTAAGGATAGTGGTATCAAGGCAAAGAACATGGTTGGTGGGTAGGTGGCATTTGAGAAAGACTTCAAGGTAAGGAGTGGTACCTGAAGGAAGATATGCTAGACAAAGCCATCCTCATTTGTAGGTACCAGGCAGTACCCTTTTTGTAATCCCAGTGTCCAGCAGGGTGAGTAGTTGAGGGTAACTCTTAGTTGTGCTTTGCTTTGCTTCACTGTGGCAAATGAGCATTTCACTCTCATAGCTAGTCCTTACTGGGGTCAGTCTCAACCCTGTACTAAAAGTGTGCTCCTTCGTGGCTATCTCCGTCCTTGCCGACGTGGGTGGGAGTAGAACCTGTGCGTGAGCCTGCAGAGAAATTTTAAACGGGTAGCATAAAGATGAACTGAGTATTTTAGGAAGCTTCAGAAACTTAGAAAACGAAGCCAAACTTAGAAGATACAGCCAAAGGAGGGCAGAACTGTATCTCTCCAGGTCTCAAGAAACTCGCATTTGAATCGCCTTTTCCAAGGATACATTAGGAACATATGCCTAAAGATTATTATTATTATTATTATTATTATTATTATTATTATTATTATTTTCAATTTGCTCGTCTCTGATTTCTAAGACAAGATTTGTGGTTTAAAAATTACAAGTACGCACCTGTGATTGTGTGGTTATGGACATATGTAAGGGTGCCAAGGACGGCAGAGGACCGGATGACCCTGGATCTGGAGTCGCAGGTCACCCAGTGTAGATGCTGGAACCAAACCCCTCTGCACAGGAGCGCATGCCCCTCACTGCCGAGACGTCGCTCTGGCTCTTCACATACAGTTCCGCATGCCTTGAAAGCCTCCTCCTCCCTGGCAACCCTCAGCCCAAGCTTTCCCATTTGACCTGCTGAACTGCCTATGCTCCAGCTTAAATGACAGAGCCTCTCTGTTGCCCTCTCTAAACCACAGGACTCATTATGCGTCTTTACGGGCTTAACTACTTTCTAAGTGTCTTTAAGTAACCATTTTACTTTAAGAAAACTGTAATTATTGGGAAGTATATATGGTATCTTCTAGGTAGCGTTTATAAAAAAAAAAAAAATAGAACTCAGGCCTCCAATCAGTAGCTCTGCACTGAAGGAAAAGCAAGAAATGTTAAAAATTGAACGATAAAAATATACCTGCATGAGTTAAGGTATAATTATATATGCATACTCATATGACACTCTGCTTAAAAATAAACTATTGGGTGGCCTGTCCTCTATTTGCCCTCTAATGTGTGTCTAAATGGGTTTCTGGTACCGCTCCACCACAAGGCACATTCTTATGAGTGGTCCTGCACTGACCGACTGAGGCAAAGACGGGGGCTGTCTTCTAAGTTTTTGTACCCTCTATGTCTGGAAGATTTCCTGAAGCAGTTTGCATTTTAAATGTGCTTGAATAAGTTCCTACATTTTCCCGAATGAGTTTCGCAACAATGGGTGAAGAAGATAATGTTACTGTCATACTCATTTTATAGTGAGGGAACTAAGACTCACTGTTGAGTGATCTGGCCATCAGCAGGAATTCAGGAAGGGAAGAGCCCGCCCTCTATCAACTCCTTTAAGTTTATCTGGTACCCAAGTTACAAAGAAGGGATTTGGATTCAATCATTTCCCAGAAGGATCTGGACTGTGCCTCTCCTACGAAATGAGCTCCATTTAGTAGCCCACATAGAATTAACTTTCATTTTTCTAAATACTTGGGAAAACTAGAAAAGAGAGTATAAGTTAGGCCTGCCTCTTAAGGGTTATCGGTTATTTTTGTTTCCCCCTCCTTCCCCAGGACTGATGGTGCTACTCATGTCGACCTCATAGTGAATACTTTTGAGGATTAGAAGTGAAGTGATTTAAAAACCTCCCAGGCTTCATGAAAGAGCTGCTTGAGCCCCAGGGGTATCCGTGGCAGCAACGTGCCTCATGTTCATCACAACTACATATGATTTCAGGAACAAGCTTATAAAGTTTTGTTTTTAGACTGCCTTGGAAACTAAACTTTCACTTATTCTAGATGTTTCAATTTCCAGCTTTGAGAACGGCTATTGTCTAGCGCCTTCTAAGTTCCAAATGCTGTGCACACAGTGTCTTATTCAAGCCTCATAATGAGTGCCACTTTTCATGCGTAGGGCAGACGCTGTGCTTTCCTGGATGGTGGAGATGTGATTAATTATTGATCAGGTGACGAAGCCTGCTAGTATGTCAGCTAGCTAATTTGTAACTCTAGTGCTCAGAGGAATAAAATCCATTTGTTGAGAAGATGTGTACCTCTCAAAGGTATTTGTGACAGAAATTTCAGATTAAGGGAATATACCTGAAATGTGTAAGTAGACTAACTAACCTTTTGTTAAGGGTCTTCAGTTTGAACAATGCAGCTAACACATTGACTCTATATAGAATCAATGCCACTGAGGCTATATTGCAATAGCAGAGTGCTTCAGTAACCTTGGTAATGACACAAGAGGCCCCTCCCCGTGCACTCTCCATGACTCATCAGGAAGTGCCATTTGGACAATTTCAGTTCAGGAAAGAAGCCAGTTCTCAGCCCAGTTCCCGTACACCCTTTGTCTGTCCATACAGGTAAGAACGGGTTCAGCCAATAGAGGCCTCTCAGTGTTACATAACTGGATGTAACAGTTCTTTCTCTTCAGCGGTGACACAGAAACTCAAACCAGAATCCTTTGAAGCCTCCCCCAACCTCATTTGCTGCAAGAACAAAAGGGAGAATCATTCACATAAGTGTGGTGTCTGTGGCTAACTGTATGGAGAAAGAGTCCTTGGAGTGTGCTGGCAAAGAAACAGAGCCTGAGTCCCATTGATGAGAGTACAGTGGATAGAGAGGCATCAGAGCAGAGTGCACAGCTTGAGGGATACTGACCCCTGTGAGAAAGACAATGAAAACCAACAGGAGGCGCTCCAGTGTGGCAGGACCTCCACATCACCCCGCTTCTCTAGTTCCACTAGGACCTAGCCAGGGTCTTGATGAAGGTGAACTTGGTGTCCTCTCCTGTGTGTGATACCCTGCAAAAACTGTTTTCCACAAAAGCTGGTTCCTGTGAACCTAGTTTCTGAATATGGCATGTCCTGAATAGTGGAAAGGAGCCTGTTTTCCCTCCTTCCCTCCCTGCCTCTCTCCCTCTCCCTCCCCCTTCCCCCTCTCTCCCTCTCTCCTGTTCTCTCCCCATCTCTCCCTCTCCCTATTTCCCCCTCTCTCCTGCTCTCTCCCCATCTCTCCCTCTCCCCATTTCTCCCTCCCCTCTCCCCTCCCCCTCCCTGTCTCCCCTCCCCCTTTCCCCCTCCCCCTCTGCCCTCTTTGGGCAATGGTTAGACAGTTAAGACCATCTCACACCTGTTGTATCTGCCCAGGGCTAGTTCCAATTAGCCTCTTTCTACTGGTACTAAATGTAAGTTAGTGTTACTGGCATTTTCCTCTTTAGTGGCTCAGCAATTATTCATTTAGCATTAAGCCCTTGAGCAAGCCTCCGCCCAGGCTGTTACTAAGCACTGCTCTTCTGCCATGGGATCTCTGTCCAGGGATGCCTGTTCTGTGCTGTAACCTCTGAAATCGAAAGCTATCATGCCTTACGTTGGGAATTGCTGCCTTTCCACCACCTAAAATGACAGTTTCCTCTCATATGTAGGCAATTATTAAGAACAAAGAAAATGTTTTCCTGGAGTTACAACATTTAGGAAATGACCCCAGAAGGGTTCTTTTTGGTGGGTGTCCAGTGAATCATTTTAGTAGTCTGATTCCAGACGGAGTCTAGCAGGAAATCTCCACAGAGGAACCTGTGCTTGTCTCCATAGACAGAATTTACTGAGTCTCGGCTTTGTGGCCTTGCATCTCTGAAGTGTTTCGTTTACCAGCACAAGGTGCAGAATTTTATCACCTTCTCATAAGTGTGTATTCACGAATGGTGCAAACTTGGGAACATGATGGGTTCCTTTCCTTTCACAAAACACTGTTCTGACAGGTCTGTCATCAGTACTTAGCAAATGCATAAGTCTCTTCAGTCATTGTCATGGTTACGGCGCCATTTCTCGCTTTCCATTTCATTGAAGCATAACAAAAACATTGTGTGTGGGGCTGTGTGGAGGTGGGAGTGTGTGTGTGTGTGTGTGTGTGTGTGTGTGTGTGTGTGTGTGTGTGTGCACTACAGAACATGAGGTTCTGAGCTATGTAAATATTATGAAATACTTCAGTCGAGGTAGAGAACACATCGCCACCCCACAGAGTTATTGTATTTCTTTTTTGGGGGGAGGGGGGATCATTTAAGAACTACTTTGCTGAAAGATTTCAAGTGTGCAATCAATTATTATCAACATGGCCACCATGTAGTACAATAGATTTCCCTGGCATATCTATTTTCTAACTGAAACATTACACCCTTTGCCAACATCAGCCCATCCCCCTTCCCCCACAACTGCCATTGGATGTTTTGCTTCTCTGAATTCAACATTTTGATTACATCTATTGGGGAGACCATTTGCCATCTCTCCTTCTGCATGTGTCTTACTTTGCTTAGTTTAATGTCTTCTGGTTATCCATGTAATGCCAAATAAGAATTACTTCCTTTTAAGACTGGAAAGGATTTAATCATGTATATATGTATATCACATTTTAAGTATTTGCTTACCTGTTGATGGACATTTACACATGTCCTCTATTGTGATTAATGCTGCAATGAACATGAAAATTCAGAGTTTTCCTATGGGCTGCCCTCCCTTTGAACATGCTATGGCTTGGACATGTTCTCCAAAACTGGTTTCAACTTACCAGTTGTTAAAACTTGTCTTCCAATAGTTACTCAAGCTGTGGCATTCTCAGCAGCAAAAAACATATTAGTATATGCACATTCTAAATAATGTGGTTGCTAGATCATATGGTAGTCCTACCTTTAGTTTGTCTCAGATTTAATTCCCTTTATTCTGAGATAACACCCCTCTGTGATAGCCACATCTGGAGACTGGGTCCTCTAAAGAGAGATTCTGCTGTGGGTTTCCACAAGCGGTTAGGGATTCCTGATAAGGGGGCTTGATAAACAGAGTCTCTTTCCCGAGGTCAGGGGGTCAGGTAGTAGTTGATTTGGAGATGGCATCGAGGATGGTCCTGGCAGATACCTGCATCGATACCAGACATCAGCAGCAGCTTCTTGGGTACAGAAACAGAGATAGTGCCAGTGCCTCTGGATGCAGCGACCAGGCACACCAGCACCAAGTTCCTTCAAGTAGCCTGTCTCACTGCATGGGACGGTATGAGTGGTGCCAATCTTGTTTCCCCTCATGGCCCCTCTCTGTAGAAAATGGAAAGGTTAACAAGGTGATAGCCCCTTGGACCACAGTGGCTACTTCCTTGGAGTAATTAACATGACTGCTGGAAACAAACATGATCAGTGTAGTCCCTGATAGTGAGAAAGAAAAAAAAAAAAAAAGCTTAAAACCTGGTTCGCTGTCTGGCCAGCCAGAGTCTGCTTCTGCACTGGCATGGTCCTTAGAACCTCATCTTTTAGATGTACTCCCAAGAAAAACTCAATAACCTCAGATTACCTGATGTGAAGGGAGAACAGGCAGCTCTCCAGGGACTTTGTCATTTTGTCCTTCACCAGGCAACCCAGATTGTTGATGAAGACCCACACCTTGTCTTCAGCTTTGCCTCCACAGGTCTCATGGACCCTAAAGCCACCACTGAGTCCTCCATCGAGGTTCCACCACCTCGTCCTGTGTCTGGGTCCCTGGGTTCTCTGGAACATCCTTCCTATACTGGCCTGTCATCATCTGCCATTTGGTGCCCTCCCAAGGAAGAAGTAAGATTTTTAATCTTAAATAAGCTTCCATGTTCTTTTTTGTTATGCTCATCCAACAGGATTCAAGGGTTACTTCTTCCCACATCCTCACCAGCACCTTTTATCTTTGACTTTTTAGTAACTGTTCTTCTATCAGGGGCAAGGTAAACAGACAGGGATTTATTTTACATTTTCTTCATTTAAAAAATGATCTGTCCTTACTGACCATTTGATTGCCTTTTTAAAGAAATCTTTATTTAGACCCTCTGATTTTTTAATTTCTGTTTTTTTCATTGAATTGAGTTCCTTACATACGTTGAATATCCTCTTATCAGATTGTGATAGGATGCGGGGTAGGAACATGTATAGTTCAGTGGAAGAGTGCCTGTATTTAGTCTCTAGAGCTGTTAAACATTAACCAATTCATTCACCAATCAATTAAGAGTGTGATTTAAAAGTATGTGATATTAGGAAACCTAACTACCCATAACAGCAGGTTGCAAGCCCACCAGTAGACTAATAGATTGCCAATAGAAAACAAACTCAAAGGCATCTTTGGAGGTTCCTTGCCTCATAATTTCATGTAAGGGTGACTTTCTTTAATTGTATCTTATTATGCTTTATTTTTATTTCACTTTATTTATATTTATTCTCATCCCTTTTTATCCTACAGTTCCTTTGGATACATATTATAGCTTCCAGCTCAGTATTTTTACAGGATTCCTAAGTGTGCAAACAAGTGGTCCTCTCTTGTGCCTTCTCTTGGGCTCTTTTCCATCTGCTTGTTTCTTTTATTCTATTCTGATGTGCCAGTTTTCGGCTTAGCTCATGTTATTATCAGCTTTTAGAAATATGTTTGTTTTCTAATGAGCAACAGAAAGGGGGTGGATTCAGGTGCGAGGAAGATGGGGAGGAACTGGGAGGGAGGGAGGGGAAACTGTAATCAGGATATATTATTTGAGAAAGAAAGAAAGAAAGAAAGAAAGAAAGAAAGAAAGAAAGAAAGAAAGAAAGAAAGAAAGAAAGAAAGAAAGAAAGAAAGAAAGAAAGAAAGAAAGAAAAGAAAAAAGAAAGAAAGAAAGAAAGAAAGAAAGAAAGAAAGAAAGAAAGAAAGAAAGAAAGAAGAAAACTATTTTCAACAAAAAGGGAAAAAAGAAATATGTTGTATGCTAATATTTCTTTGCCCTGCAGAAGCTAAAAATCAATGTTACCACCAGTGTCTAGTTTAACTTGTATTATTTATGCTTTAGGGGTCACATAAATATCATTGCTTAAACAAATACCAAAAGCTTTTTTTTATAGTGTCTCCATAACTGTTTCAGTCCTGTTTTTCAATCTTCATTTAGAGTTAATATTTTAAAAATGATTGAGAGGATGTCTAGTCTTTCCCTTCTGCACATAGGTCTGCAAACCCTGCTAATCAAAGACTATCTTACCTTCGCTGTCTATTTTCAGCAACTTTACATACATGTGTGACGTTATTTCTGGGCTCTCTTCTCTTTCGCATGGGTCAATGCAGTTTCTTAAGAATTTTATGTTTTTATTTTTATTTATTTGTGTGTGTACATATAGCTATCTACATGTCCTAGCTAGAATTTTTATTGCTGTGAAGAGACATCATGCCCACCGGAACGCTTACAAAGGAAACCATTTAATTTCATTGAGACTGGCTTACATTTTCAGACGTTTAGTCCATTACTGTCATGGTGAGAAGTGTGGAAGCACGCAGGCAGACACGGTACAGGAGAAGGAGCTAAGAGTTCTAGATCTTGAACCTCAGGCAGCAGAAGTAGACTGGCACACTAGGGCTAACTTGAACATGTGAGACCTCAAAGCCCGCCTGCAGTGATACACTTCCTTTGACAAGGTTACAGCTACTCCAATAAGGCCACACATCCTAATAGTACTACTCTCTATGGGCCACGTGTTCAAACATATAAGTATATGGGGGCCGTTTCTATTCAAACCATCCTACAAGATCTCTGGTTGAACCTGAAGCTCAGCAGATGTCTAAACTAGATCCTCCTCCCAGAGCTTCCCGTTTCCACCTCCTAAAAGCAGGTTAGAGGCACACACTGCCATACCTAGCTGTCTGTCTGTCTGTCTGTCTGTCTGTCTGTCTGTCTGTCTGTTTGTTTGTTTGTACATACCCATGCTAGGGATTTCAGTAGGCCCCCAGGCTTGTGTAAGAAGTGTTTTTCAAGGGATCCATTTTTCCAATCCTCAAAGACAATGTTTAATAATTCTAATTCAATACATCAACAAAAGATATGTTTGTGTGTTTTAGTCAATTTATTTCATGAATATTTGATAGGTAACATTGTCGAAATGTTTCACCAAGTTGATTTAATTGATTTTATTTTTTATTTTTCCTCAGTGTTTTACTTTT
Organism: Mus pahari; assembly: GCF_900095145.1. Classification (NCBI taxonomy): domain Eukaryota; kingdom Metazoa; phylum Chordata; class Mammalia; order Rodentia; family Muridae; genus Mus; species Mus pahari. The sequence goes on from NC_034591.1 coordinate 42,786,912, forward strand.
TTACACATGGTGAATATTTTTGCTTAATTTTAGATTCTATGTTAATGAGAAAGATAATTTCGAATGTTGATTTTATTTCCTCACTTTACAGAACTTTTTCTTCTAACAAGTTTTATAAAAGTTTTAGTGTTTCTAATATACAAAGTGATGTGATGTATAAGCAGGATTTTAGGGGGGTTGGAGAGGGCTGGGAGAGAACAGAAATCAGTAGGAGTATCTCTGGGACTATCCCAAGACCTAGGACAAGGGAGACCCCAGGAGTCTATGGGGTGATCCTAGTTGAGACTCCTAAAACCTGGGGATATGGAGACTGAAGTGGACACCTCCCGTAGTAAGGTGGGACTTCCAGTGAAGAGAGAAGGATGTCAACCCATCCACAAAACCTTCAACCCAAAATGTGACCTGCCCACAAGATGCACAAGGATAAAGATGGAACAGAGACTGAGGGAGTGGACAATCCATTACTGGACCAATGACTTGAGATCCACCCTATGGGAGTGACCCATCCCCCAACCCCTGACACTGTTAATGATTCTCTGCAATGTTTACAAACAGGAGCTTAGCATAACTGTCTTTGGAGAGGCTTTATCCAGCAGCTGATGGAAACAGACACAGAGACCCACAGCCAAACATCAGGGTGAGCTCAGGCATTCTTGTGGAAGGGTTAGAGACGGGATTACAGGTGCTGGAGGTGTCAAGGACACCACAAGAAGATCTAAAGAGTCAACTAACCTGGGCTCATAGGGGCTCACAGAGACTAAAGCACCAACCAAAGAGCATGCAGGAGCTGAACTTAGACCCCTACACATTTGTAGCAGATGCATAGCTTTGTCTTCATGTAGCTGTGTCTCACTCTGCAGGACTCTCAGTGGAGAGGATATGCCTAGTCCTGCTTTGACTTGATGTCCCAGTGTGGGGTGATACCCAAGGGGGTTTCCTCTTCTCTGAGGAGAAGTGAAGGGGGTAATGGGAGAGGGCTTTGTGAGTCTGGAATTGGGAGAGGGCTGAAATAAGATGAATAAATAAATGAATTAATTAATGAAAAATTTCTTCTTTTATTTCTTTGATGGCTCCTATTTCTTTTGTCTGCTTTCTCTGGCTAGGACTCAATACCATACTGAATGTATGTCTTAAGAGTAGACATCTCTGTCTTGAATGTGATTGTGGAAGAAAATCAGCTTTCCCTGTTGAGATGATGCTAGGGTAAACTTGTCATATTTGATATCCATTGTGTTGGGATATGCACCTTCTGTCTGAAGTGTACTGAGAGTTTTGTGTCATGAACAAATATGTTAATTTTTATGTTTTTGCTTCACCTATTGGAATGTTCATTTCCTGCTTTTCTATATTCCATTAATGTCTCACTTTTTATGCTCACTGAGTCTCATAACCTATGCCTGATGGTCATGACAAATGTCAAAGAATCATTTCATTTTCTTGGGGCATTCTTATCTCACATTAGTATCAGAATGATTCTGGCTTTATGAAACAAAATTTGGAAGATTTCTTTCTATACAGTTTTTGAAAAGTTTGAGAAGGACTGGTACTAGTGATCTAAATATTTGATAGATTCTATCAGTGTAGCAAGTGTGGTGTCCACCCACAACTAGAAGAAAATATTTAGAATCATTACCATCCTTATGAACTTCAGGGAACCTTATCATCAAAAGGCGAAAAGAACATAAGAGCTGGAGGAAGGAGTGGAGTACTAATGATGTCACTGTTTCCTCCTTATGGAAATATTCTTTTCCAGAGTCAGGAAGGAGGCTCATAATCCTGAAGATGTAAAGGAAACTTACAAGATTCAGGGACATCCTGAAAAAAGTAAGAATCTCAAGGTCTTTCCACAAGTTAAAAAGTGTTTGTGAATTGTTACCTACTGATACTGAGATTAGCTTTTCAGTGATGCACTTGTTTTTGAGTCAACCACATTACTGTAATTAATTATCCATCCTTCCCTAACTGACTCAAATAAACTCACTGGTTTACTGTGCTAGACTTGGGCAGAATTGTTTCTGTGGTCTGTTATCAGTTCTGTATGAGATGTGAAAAGATGTTTGTAATGTCTTCCAAGGAAAAGCCATATAACAGTAGTTAAAAATTGGTTCTGAACATGTTTCAAAACTTTGTGAATGTGTTTTTGTGCATTTATGCATGTGTTCATGTTTGCAAAACTGTGTCCACGTGGTTGTTGTTGTTGTTGGCGGCGGTGGTGGTGGTGGTATGTGTGTGTGTGTATACAAAAGTACAGAGGCAAAAGGATGATGTCAGATACCGCCTTTTATCATGCTCCACCTATATTTTGAGGAAAGGCTTCTCATTGAACATAGCTCTCACCAACTGGCTAGCTTTGCCGGCCAGTGAGCTACGAGACTCTGCTTATCTTCACCACTAGTGCTCTGGCTCTTTATGTGGATTCTAGTTACGTGAACCCTAGCCTTCTGGATGAGTAGCAGTTATTTTACTGACTGGGCAATCTTCCCTGGTCCAGTAATGTGGAGCTTCTTTGGCTTTCAAAAAAAATTCCTTTAGTTTTTGAGATTTTAATTGAATTACATCATATCCCCCTTTCTTTTTACAGTGGGCAAATGGGGTCTTATGCCACAGAGGAGTGTCTAGGTATTAGATGTGAGAACTAATTTTCTGTGAGGACTAATTCACTGTCAGGGTCTCCTGGCATGGGCTGAGGAGATCATCCTAAGGCCAAAGTGGTACTAGGATTCTATCTACCCCGGACAGAGGGTGTCTTTCTCTCTAACGTTCTAACCAGACTTAGGGGAGGAGCTATAGCACTGAGGTGATGCTGTTCTTGCTACAGTCACCAATGTATCTTATTTTCTTTTACGTACAATAACCATATGCTGTTATTTCTTTTTATCCAGATTCTTTAGCTCTTAGAAAGATGTTTTCCTACCAGGAAAGATGTTCAAGTTGTTTATGAAAAGTACAAATATTGGAAAATTCATTTATTTATTTTTCTTATCATACCTTCATTAGCCATTTGATAAAATATTGTAAAAATAATTTAGATAGATTGAAAATTAATAATACCTATTTCAAACTGTTATATGTTTAGTGCCTTATAGGAGTTACAATTATTGTATCCTTATTTAGGCATGATTAAAATTTCTCTCATGAAGATACTGAAGCTTAGAGTAGTTTTATTAATAATCTAAATTTGCATAACTGCGAAGAAGGGTCACTAGTTTTTTTAACCTAAGCAGTATGGTACCCGTTTCAATGATCTCCTCTTCATCTGTCAAGTCATCCCCTAGCCTAATTCTGAAACTTTATAACTTTTGATACAAAGGCAGCAGATGATAGACTACACCACCATCCCCAGAGTACCTTGCAGATGCTAGAAATTCCCTCCAACATGTCTTGAAAAGCCGTACTACTAGCTACAATCTCTATAACCGCCATGGTTAGGCACAGACTAAGGGATGCAGAGGGAGGGAAGAACCTTCCTAGGGTGGCAAGTAGGACAGGTAAATATTGATGAAAGTATGGAGGCATGACAAGGGAGGGTCAAGTGGGGAGGAGAAGGGAAGATGCAGGTAAGGAAGGGAAGATGAGAAGGAAAAGCTAACACTAAGGACAATTTGAGGGGATATATGAAATCTTAATACAGGAGAAACATAAAACATATACATGTATGGAAGAAACCTCAGTGGAGTCACTGAATAATAGGAAAGACAAAAGTCCAACTAGACATCTCTTACCATCAAAAGAAACCTCCAGCACTGGGAATGGGTTACATATACTGAGTTGTTGGCCAAAGGTTACCCATGAGAGCCCCCAAACAACTCAAGCTATTTCAAAGGCTAATTTATTGCTCATCTCAAATTGATGGTAAGGCGCTATTGTTGAAGATAACACCTGCATAATGTACTGAACACGGAGAAGTTGGGCCAGAGAGCCTTCATCTCTACTGGCTAGTGTTTACTGTCTTGGAAGGTACTCTGTATGTTATCAGAGAAGAAAAGTAAATGCCGATTGAACTACAAATGTTTCATACTACAGTGGTGAGTTGCCTGCAAGACACACTGTTACATGGTGTGTACAAAGCTTGTGGAACTAACCAATGTGTATCTGGTTGGATTTAGGGCCTACTTGTGAGATGGAACTCTGACTCTGCTCCTGTGGTAACCTGAGATTAATTGGTCATGGACATAGGGAAAAATCAAATTTTACCATTCTGATGAAGGAATGTGGCAATAAAATGACTCCTAACAAAGCTCTGTTATACTCATAAATCAATGTCTTCTTCAATCATTATCAGAGAAGCTTCTTCCTGCAGTAGTTAGGGATGAATCCCATAGAGACCCACAACTGACCTGTGTGCAGACAGTGAAAACATATAAAACTGTCAGTCCTAACTAGGATGTCTCCATCAAATACCTCAATTACTCAGGGCTCAAGGAGCACTGGACTAAGAGAGTGGAAAAATTGTAAGAGTCCATGAGGATGTAAGCCCACCAAAATAAGGCCTCTAGACACAGCAGAACTGATCCACAGAGGAACCACAGATACTGTGGCTGCATGCACTGGGTTAGAACAGATCTAAGTCAGATGAGGTCCCAGTGCTGAGAAAGGAAGTGGACATAAACCTCCAACACTAACCTAGAAGCTATCTCCAAATGAAAACCTCTCCCAAAGGGAGAATGAGTCTTTTCCAACAGAATCTTACTGTGCATAAAAACTACATGTTAAGGCAGACCCCATGCACGATAGTAGATGGCCAATACAAAACAGACTCAATGGTATTTTTGGAGGGTTTTTGTTTCATTATACTTTGCACTTTATTTTTTTTTTACCCTACAGGTCTGTTTGTTTTCTTTGTTCTATTTTGATCTGATTTTTTAAAATCTGGTATTATAATTATATAATGATTATAATTATTATAGGTGCCTATTGTTTTCTAATGAATAAGAGAAAGAAAAGATATAGACTTTGGGTGGGTAGGAAGGATTTGGAGGAGATAGGATAGGGAAAAACCATAATCAGGATATATTGTATGAAAAAAATCAATTTTCAATTAAAAAGAAGTTACTGCTTCTGTAGTTCTGTAGTACTGTTTTGAATTTGTTGTTGTCTGGAGTCATTGATATCCTTGTTCTGATTTGTGTCATAAAATAACCCACCCATCTATCTGACAGTAGAGTTGAGTTCTCAAAATGACCTGGTGTTGGGATAAAAGTTATCAATATTTATAACATGCAAGCTCCCCAAATCTTCCCAAGCTGTAGTGTCATGTTTCAATTCTATAGTTTCCTACAGAGTTCATATGATGCTTATCTTAAAGTGTTCCAAACTGAGCAACCTGATAAAACAGAACTTGGCATTCTGAGGGACCTCATTTGCTCAGCCTGGTAGATGTTCAAACAGCATTCCCATCTTAGAATACCTCCTCCTTAGCAATTTTGCATTCGATTTCTCTTCTTTTGTAGAAATAAAGAAGACAGTATTAAAAGATACCATGTTGGGTCACATGTTATTTCTTTATGCATTCCTCACAAGTGTTTTAAAAGTCAGGGAAGACACATGGGTTATCATTTGAATTGCCCTTTTAATAACTCTGCTTTCTATTATAATGCAGCCTTTATATCAGTCTCCAGAAATTTTTGATATTTGCTGTTCACCATTATCGTTTACTGGTAGTTTCAGTTTCCACTCTTAACAAGCAAATATATTCAGTCTTGACTCTTGCTATATAAGCAATTTCCTGTCAAAAAGATATTTCTATAGGTATTATTCACACTCTTCATGTGTGTGTGTGTTGTGTATTATATGTATTGTTTTAAGTATGTGTATTATGTGTGTTTGTGTGTTGTGATCAAGATGAAGAAACAAGATAAACTTTTTTTTTTTTTTTTTTTTTTTTTTTTTCGAGACAGAGTTTCTCTGTGTAGCCCTGGCTCTCCTGGAACTCACTTTGTAGACCAGCCTGGCCTCGAACTCAGAAATCCGCCTGCCTCTGCCTCCCAAGTGCTGGGATTAAAAGCGTGCGCCACCACCGCCAGGCTAAGATAAACATTATTTTATTTAACAATATTTTTCTTAGAGTGCCAATGTACAAGCTTGAAGGTAGCCTGGGCTGAGCTGCATAATAAAATGGCTTTTCAAAATAAATAGTAAATAAATTGAAAAATGTCACTTAAACCCTCTAAAGACTGATTTCAATATGGAATTTCATAATCATTTGATAATACCCCATTTTGAAATAAAATTAAGATGTTTTAATGAAGGACTAATTTTACCCAGTGAGTAGTTCACACTTTGGTTAATGTTTAAATCATTTATATCAAGTTTCTCCTGTTTATTTTGGTGATGTGATCACCTTATTTGAATTTCTGAGCATTGATTTTTCTCACCTGAAAAAGGGAACAAAATTATCCCTTCATCTTAATTCACAGTCTCAGTTTAAGAAACTCTGCAAGTCTCCAAACATGTGTCTGACTCACACAGGTCTTAGTGTATTTATTTATTTATTTATTTATTTATTTATTTATTTATTTATTTATTTATGGTCTTAGTGTTTTATAGGGGCAGTAACTCTGAACCTAAAAATAAATTCACACTGAATTTTGAATCTCATTAGGTGGCATCTGTGATGCATAAAAGCAAACATATGAGCTGTACACAGCCTCATCTATGGAGGAAGTGCTAGGGAGACAGTTTTGGAGAACTTTCCTTAACATCCATTCAAGGACCATCTCTACACAAACACAGAAGTGGATGGTCACAGTCAGCTATTGGATGGAGCACAGGGCCCCCAATGGAGGAGCTAGAGAAAGTACCCAAGTAGCTGAAGGGGATGCAACGCTGTAGGTGGAACAACAATATGAACTAACCAGTACCCCCTGAGCTCGTGTCTCTAGCTGCATATGTAGCAGAAGATGGCCTA
>NC_034591.1:42793942-42816380 GCF_900095145.1 Mus pahari
ATGGGGAACTTTCGGGATAGCATTTGAAATGTAAATAAAGAAAATAATAATAATAAAAGAATTTGTTTCTGGGCCAGTTTTGAGTTTGTTTTTCCTTTACAGAAAGTTAAAGATTTCTGCCTAAGGAATAAGGCATGTTTTCTTTCCTGATCAATAGAGAGCCTACATAAGAATAGTGTTTTGCAAGCAGTGGTACCAGGCGATGATCCCTGTGTGATGGAAAAGCTCTCTGATGGTCTTGAGAGAACTTCCACAATGTCCTACAGAGAAGAAACATTCAGGAAGACTTTGGCGGATAGCTGAGAGCCTGGAGAATGGAAGGCATATACAAGGCTCAGGATCATTTGCCCCGAAGGATCAAGCTTCCAACAGGGAAACCATCTGAGAACCTGAAGACTAGTGAGACTATTTAAATATCCACCTCTGCATTGCAAAAGTCACATGACTTTGGGAAAAGAACTACCCCATGACTAAAAAGGTAACAATGTCTGACAGTCACATGAACCAGGAAGAGTGTCTGTTCCCACCAACCAAAATAAAAATACTCAGGAATCAAGGGAGATGACTAGAGCATCTACAAGCCTTGTTTCCTCACTAATGAAACATGATTAGCCCAAATATGTGCAATATTTTAGTCTCTGAGAAGTCTCAAAAGACCCCATGGAATGAGACAACTTCTCTGAAACATCTATAACAAAGCTGAGGTTTGTTGAGATGAACATTTTGTAGCATCCAACAACATGAAGTGCTTAATATCTAATAAATCTATTTCTCTCATAAAAGCAGAAAAATATGACATATAAGGAAGAAATGATGAGTAGAAGAAATCATCTTCCCCAGGGGAAAAAACAGTAATTAGTCATCCAATACCAAATGGTCTTCCCTGAAAACATTCATTTTTGTAACACTATACAGACTATACATATTATATTCAAGAATATACATGTATATACACATTAATGAAAGAAGAGGCCATGAATTTGAGTAAGGATGGGTATATGCAAGGGTTTAGACAGAGGAAAGGGACTGGGGGTATGAATATAATTATATTATAATCTCAGAAATAGTTTTAAAAGAACAGAAATAAATTAGTCAAGGAAAAAACTCAAAATCGGTATACATTATAATCATCAAATAGGAACTTTGAATAATTATAATTACATCCCATGTGTTTAGAAAGTTATATAGATAGATAGAAACTACAGAGCACAATCGGGTTTCTGGAGGTAAATATGCCCTGGGTGATATAAACAGTCAGTAAAGGGAAAGATGAGTGCTTAAAGACATGACAACAGAAATTTCAAAGCAAACACATAGGAAAAAGGAATCCATCAAAAAGTAAACAAAGCTTTAATGAGTTGCAGGGCAATAACGAACAGCAAAACACATGCAATTAAGAGTACTTGGGGAAAGGAAATGATGGGACTGGAACATTTTAAAGGAAATATGTCTGGAAATATTCCAAATAGGATGATAATTATAATAGCACAGTTTGAATGACCCAATGAGTTTCACATGGCAAGCAGTAGAATAAGGCAGATTGTAAGTAAGTAAATTCAAAACCAGGGAGACAGAAACAGACGGACAGACAGAGGACCTTGAAATCACCAAAGGAAAACAAAACACACTAAGTAAAAACTGAGATCACAGTGGAGCAACTTGAGTGCAGAAAAATAACTTAACCTAGAAATTATCTCCTGAAAATAAGGGCAAAATAAAAAAATAGACTTGGAGACTTAAAACATGTAAGAACTCACAAGACTCATTCCTGCAGAGAAATGTTAAAGAATAGCCTGCAGATGGAAGAGAGTGATATTCAACCCCCACTTTCTGCATGCTGTCTGACCACAGGTCCCTCAAACTCAAAATCAGCAACAGAAGGCTCTCTGGGAAATCCCCAAATACTTGGGAATTAAGTTACTAACCCTCTGGATAATCCTTGTGCCAAAAAATAAATGGAAAATAAAATTAGAAATTGTAAGCTGATTAAAATCAGGGCAAAACATATAAAAAAAATTGTGGGCTGCCTCTGGTGAAATATTTAGAAGACAATATATAGAACTAAGTTCTTGGGTGAGGAAGGAACAGCTCTGTCAAATGGATGGCCTCAGCCTCCAGCTTAAAACACTAGCAATGGCAAAATTCACCAGAGCAAATAGTCAGACGAAAGGAGATTAATAATACTAGCGTGGTACTCAGTAGGATTTTAGAAAGAGACACAGTAGAGACCATCCATAAAACTGAAAGCTGATTCTTGGGGGAAATCATTAAACCTGATAAACCTCTATTCAGATGCATTGGAGAAAAACAGTGTTAACTGAAGCCATCAGCTTTGGGAATGAAGAAAGGAGTTATCACTCGACACAGGGAAGGAGGCAGGCGCCCTAAGCACTCATGATATTCCTAAGTACTAGGATCATAGGCATAAACCATCATACCTGACTATAAAAGAAATTTTATTTTCATGTCAGCTTCTCCCACAGAGAAGTACAGGCTCAATCTCAATGGTGAATTTCCCAAAACATTGAAGGGAAAAACAAACACTTTATCCAAGCTCTTCCAGAAGAGGTGTGGCTATTTCCCAAATCCTTAGCCTTACTCTTAACACTAAACCTAAACAGAGGGTGGAAGGAAAAACTGCAGACAAATTATCCCGTGAGATACTTCTCGCCTAAGCAACAGCAAAGCACATATAACAAGCTATAAAAATAATGCATGATGATCAAGTGCAGTTTATCCCAGGAATGCAACGATGGGTTTATAAACTCGCACATGTGCGTGCGAGTATGTATGGGGAGTGTGTGTGTGTGCATGCACTGTCATGTACCTGTGTGTTTTGTCTGTATGCCTGAATGTACACAGGCATGCGCGGACCCAAAGGTACTGTCAAGACCCTTCTTCCATCACTCTCTACTTTATTTATTGAGATGTGGTCGCTCCTGAACTCCAAGCTTGCCCATTTCAACTAGCCACTGGGCTCCAGAGATCCCATCTTTATGTGCCCAGTGCTGAGATGACCAGTGGCCACTGAGCTGTCTAGCCTTTATCTGGCTTTTGAGACTGAGCATCAGTCCTCACGATTTCATGGAAAGCACTTGATTTATTGAGCCATAGCTCTAGTCCTACAAGGTTTGTTTTAACAGTGAAAGCATTTAATGGTCTATTAGTGTTATAGCCCAAATCAACAGCTAAAGAGGACAATCACATGGCAATGTTTGTTGAATAGAAAATTTAATTGCCACATGATTTATTTTAAACCCCCAATTCTTATCAAAGTAGGAGTAGAGGGGAACTCTGATATATTATTGTTGATGCTGTTGCCAGGGTAACGAACAGACCTCTTAGTGTCAAGACAAATGATTCCAACTGTTAATTTACAAAATAACTGGAGGCAGCGCTGTTGAAAACCTATAATTTGTCTTTAGTCACATATTCCTTCAACATCAGCATCACTTGTCAACTACTACTGTCCCTCATGTCCTGGACGTATCGATGAAATTTGCCTATATTGAAGCATAACTAATCATTGTAACCCTGGAAAAGGAATAAAGACAAGACACCATGGCATTTCTCCAGTCACTGTAAGAAAGACCAGTTTCAGACTGAGGGTTGATGCTAATGTTAACCTTCAATTATGAACAGAGTATTATAACAACACTATCCATAGAGGAAAGTTTTATTGGATATTTTCTTTATTTACATTTCAAATGTTATCCCCTTTCCTGGTTTCCCCCCTCCCCAAAAATCCCCTATCCCATCCTTCCTCCCCCTGCTTCTATGAGGGTGTTCCTCTACTCACCCACCCATTCCCACGTCTCCACCCTCAATTCCCCTACACTGGGGCATCTATCTATAGGACCATGGATCTCTCCTACCACTGATGCATGACAAGGCCATCCTCTACTACATAAGCAGCTTGAGCCACGTGTACTCCTCCGTTAATGGCTTAGTCTTTGGGAGCTCTGAGGATCTGGTTGGTTGATATTGTTGTTCTCCATTTGGGGTTACAAACCCCATCAACTCCTTCAGTCCTTTCTCTAAATCTTCTCTTGGAGGACCCCACACTCAGTCCAATGGTTAGCTGTAAACATCTGCCTCTGTTTTTGTAAAGCTCTGGCAGGGCCTCTCAGGAGACAACTATATCAGGCTCTGGTCAGCATGTGCTTTTTGGCATCCACAATAGTGTCTGGGTTTGGAAACTGTATATGAGATGAATCCCCAAGTGGGACAGTCCCTGGATGGCCTTTCCTTCAGTCTCTGCTCCACACTTTATCTTCATATTTGCTCTTACGATTATTTTGTTTCTCTTCTAAGAAGAATTGAAGCACCCACACTTTGGTCTTCCTTCTTCTTGAGCTTCAAGTGATCTGAAAATTGTATCTTGAGTATTTGGAGCTATTAGGCTAATATCTACTTATCAGCAAGGGCATACTATGTGTGTTCTTTTAGGATTAGGTTACCTCACTCAGGATATTTTCTAGTTCCATCCTTTTGCCTAAGAATTTCATGAAGTCATTGTTTTTAATAGCTGAGTAGTATTCCATTGTATAAATGTACCACATTTTCTGTATCCATTCCTCTGTTGAAGGGCATCTGGGTTCTTTTCAGCTTCTGGCTATTATAAATAAGGCTGCTATGAACATAGTGGAGCATGTGTCTTTATTACATATTGGAGCATCTTCTGAGAATATGCCCAGGAGTGCTATAGCTGGGTCCTCAGGTAGTACTATGTTGAATTTTCTGAGGAACTGCCAGACTGACTTCCAGAGTGGTACCAGTTTGCAATCCTACCAGCTAGAGTGTTCCTCTTTCTCTACATCATTGCCAGCAACTACTGTCACCTGAGTTTTTGATCTTAGCCATTCTGACTGGTGTGAGGTGGAATCTCATGGTTGTTTTGATTTGCATTTCCCTGATGACTAAGGATGTTGAACATTTTTTTAGGTGCCTCTCGGCCATTCAATATTCCTCAGTTGAAATTTCTTTGTTTAACTCTTTACCCTATTTTTTAATAGGGTTATTTGATTCTCAGGAGTCTACCTTCTTGAGTTCTTTGTATATATTGGATATTAGCCCTCTATTGGATGTAAGATTGGTAAAGATCTTTTCCCAATCTGTTGGTTGCCGTTTTGTCCTATTGACAGTGTCCTTTGCCTTATTGCTTTGCAATTTACAGTAAAAATGACCATCTTGCCGAAAGCAATCTACAGATTTAATGTAATCCCAATCAAAATTCCAAATCAATTCTTCATAGAGTTAGAAAGAGCAATTTGCAAATTCATTTAGAATAGCAAAAGACCCAGTATACCAAAAACTATTCTCAACAATAAAAGAACTTCTGAGGGAGGTCTCTGACCTCAAGCTGTATTACAGAGCAATAGTGATAAAAACTGCATGGTATTGGTACAAAGACAGGTAGGAAGAATAATGGAATAGACTTGAAGACCCAGAAATGAACCCATACACATATGGTCACTTGATATTTGACAAAGGAGCTAAAACCATCCAATGGAAAAAAGACAGCATTTTTAACAAATGGTGCTGGCTCAACTGGCAGTTATCATGTAGAAAATGCAAATTGATCCATTCTTATCTCTTTGTACAAAACTCAAGTCTGAGTGGATCAAGGACCTCCATATAAAACCAGATACACTGAAACGTATAGAGGAGAAAGTTGGGAAGAGCCTTGAACATATGAGCACAGGAGAAAATTTCTTGAACAGAACCCCAATGGCTTATGCTCTAAGATTAAGAATCGACAAATTTAGCGGGGTGATGGTGGCACACCTTTACTCCCAACACTTGGGAGGCGGAGGCAGGCAGATTTCTGAGTTCGAGGCCAGCCTGGTCTACAAAGTGAGTTCCAGGACAGCCAGGGCTATACAGAGAAATCCTGTCTCAAAAAAACAAGAAAAACTAACAAACAAACAAACAAAAAAAAACAAAAATAAATAAATAAATAAATAAATAAATAAATAAATAAATAAAAAAAAACCAAAAAAAAAAAAAAAACAACAAAGAATAGACCAATTGGACCCCCATAGAGGAATCTTAAAAGTTTTGTTGCCTAACCTTAACCCCACCTGGGGATCCATCCCATAAACAACCACCAAACCCAGACAATATTGCATATGTCAGCAAGATTTTGCTGAAAGGACCCTGATATAGCTGTCTCTTGTGAGGCTATGCCAGTGTCTGGCAAACACAGAAGTGGATGCTCACAGTCATCTATAGGATGGAACACAGGGTCCTCTATGAAGGAGCTAGAGAAAGTATCCAAGGAGCTAAAGGGGTCTGCAACCCTATAAGAGGAACGACAATATGAACTAACCAGTACCCCTAGAGCTCGTGTCTCTAGATGCATATGTAGCAGAGGATGACCTAGTTGGCCATCAATGGGAGGAGAGGCCCTTGGTCTTGCGAACATTCTATACCCCAGTATAGGGGAGTGCCAGATCCAGGAAGAAGGAGTGGGTAGGTTAGGGAACATTGGGGGAGGGTGGCATAGGGGGTTTTCAGAGAGGAAACTAGGAAAGGGGATGGCATTTGAAATTTAAATGAAGAAAATGTCTAATTAAAAAATTGCTGGAAATTAAGGGGAAGTTTGTATTCTGTGCTAGAGAGTCCTTAGAGTGAAAACAGGGCATATTTACATTGTGAAATACAAGAAGAGTTAATAAAGGGCTGCATTGAATGATGGAAAAATATATGTTAAAACACAAAGGATAGCACCCTGTGACTAGCACCTCAGGGAACACTCCCTGGCTAGACAAGAATTGGAGAGGAATGGTTCCTAAAAATTGGGGGTGGAGGTGATGTGCTTTAAATAGTGGCACTGCTGGAGAGGTGAGTAGTTTGGGTAAAATGTCTGCTTCCTGAGGAGAAAAGCAGCCCCGTCGGCACGCCCCTCCTTGCCTCAGAATCTTCTGCTGCCTCCTCCATTAGCCACCTCCAAATACATTCTAGGAATATGGAGATATCCATTCAGACATGGTAAATAAATCAGTGGGACCAAACAACATTGCATAGCATAAACACAGCCCCCCACCACTGTCTGCTTTCTTCTGTTCTGACTGTGGACCAAAGCAATCAAAATTAGATAGAACTAACTCACAGTCAGTGATCATTTCAGACTTTAATCCACAATGTGTGGTCGCTAATAGCCTTAATTTTCCCTCTGATTGGATAATGTCTGTTTTGGAACACTGCTGAGGAGAGTGTGAATTTGACAAGCTAGCTCTGTGCCAGAAGTTGACAGTCTATAGCTTGAAAGCCAATCTGTCCCACCACCTGTTTTTGTCAAGCCTAAAAGGTAAAAACTCTCAAATCGTTGGGGAAAAAAAAATACCAAAAGAAAACTAATATCTTGTGATGTGAAAATTGCATGAAATGCAAATTTTTGTGTCTGCAAATCATGTGTATGCAAGCCAGGCATACTCATTCGTGTATCTGCAGTTCATGACTGCACCTGGACTGGGGCAGAGTAGTGTAGTTATACCACAAACTCTCCACCTCTATACTCTGACAATTTACAGTAAGAACTTTACTGACCCAGATACTGTGCTGGAGAAGCTGGATATCTGGAGACAGACTACCTTGGAATCAGACTCTGGCTCTACCATGTCCATGACTCTGACTGTGTCATCCCATCATGTTAACCCATAAGCCCAGCATTCTTTAAGAAAAAAGTCTCCCAGCAGTCTCAATTAACCTGGACTCCGGAGAGCTCTCCAACACTAGACCACCAACCAGGCAGCAGACACCAGCTGATATGAGGTCCCCAACCTATATACAGCAGAGGATTGCTGGGGCAGGTTTTAATCAGAGAAGATGCACCTAACCCTCAAGAGACTGGAGGTCCCTGGCATGTGCAATCTATAACACCTTTGGAGTCATTTGGGGGGAACCTAATGACTTCTATGTCTATAATTTCCTGCACTCCATTTGCTAGCCACCTATTTCATACTTATTTATTTTAGGCCCTTTTCATCTTCTCTTTATCAAGCATAGAGCCTTCTTTTTCAGGTCATTGTCACAGAGAGACTTCATTTGTATTCAGTGAACTTGAAATGGTCCAGCTCTGGCCATACCTGGCTTTAGGGAAATATATGGTGAGAGAGACGAGCATGCTTTAACTGTTAGACCAACCATGGATTTATAGCCAATGTTCATAGAATCATTTTCCAAGTCTGAGGTTTGATAGAATCCAAGTGTTAGCATTCATTTTTCCACATCATAAGTAACAAAGAGAAAAGCTAGAGAGAAAGAGAGGAAATAAGTAAAAGAAAGTAGAAAGGAAAAAGAGAGACGAAAATGTTACCAATGAGATGTTGTAAAACATGGAAGTTATGTAAATTCAACCGAGCAAGTTTACAAAACTGAACTTCTGCTTTGGGTAGGTTCACTCAGTATAGGCGTTGTTGAAGCCATCAGAACAAGAGAGAACGTAGTAAGAATCCGCCTCAAGCAAAACAAAACCAGAAAGAGTATTCCATTCCCATCCTTCAGTTCTGCAGCCCTGTTTAACGCTGAAACTTTTACTCAACATTATTGGCCTTTATGTAGTGCCAATTTGTTCTTCTGGGTTCAACAGCAGATTCTTACTATGTGACTCAGGATGTTCTCAAACATGCTGTGATTGTTCTGCCTCTGTTTCCCACTTGTGAGGAGCAGCAGCTACCAGAGCTGGCCTGGGAATGGAAAATTCTACCTCAAAGCAGAAAATGATGCTTCAAACATTTAGAGAATAAGCATGTAGTTGCCCATGAAATAGAAATAAGAAGACATGGAAAGCCAGGGTTGGGGGGTGTGCACGTCTTTAATCCCAGCACTTGGGAGGCAGAGACAGGCGGATTTCTGAGTTCGAGGCCAGTCTGGTCTGCAAAGTGAGTTCCAGGACAGCCAGGGCTATACAGAGAAACCTTGTCTCGAAAAACAAAACAAAACAAAACAAAACAAAACAAAACAAAACAAAACAAAACAAAACAAAACAAAACAAGATAGAAAAACTCATGCTACTTAGGTTTAGCTAGGATGAGGGCCAGCTACAGAGTGGAGAGTGGGGCTTTAGAGAAAGGGCAAAGATGTCAAAATTTTTGTGGGAAGAATGATTAGAAGAAAAAAAAAACAAAACAAAAGGAAAATAACCCTTCTCTAAGTAATTCAGAAAGAAAAGCAGACTTTATTGCTGCAGCCCGGTAAGACACTGTACCAAACAGTGTACTACGCTCACTGTTTCAGTTGAAGAGGGAGGTAACTAAACAGACCCACAGGACGATAAATGCCATGGAATGTGGGCATATGACCAAGGCTAAGATTAATTAGGAGGAACTTCTAAAAAAAAGTGTTAGGAAAACTAATGCCCTCACTGACAAAGCAAGATGATGCTCAAAACTCAGATAGACCACAAGAATAACCTTATAGATGTGCTCAAGGTAAAAATGCACAGAGAGGTCTCAGAAATGGTGCAGGGTTCAGAGGGGAGAAGGAAAAGGCCACTGACTCAGCATTTCTCTCAGGCAAGTCACTATTCACGAGAGTTTGTGACTTCTCAACAAACGAGTACCCCCAGAGCTCGTGTCTCTAGCTGGATATGTAGCAGAAGATGGTCTAGTCGGCCATCGTTGGGAAGAGAGACCCTTTGGTCTTGCAAACTTTATATGCCCCAGTACAGGGGTACACCAGGGCCAAGAAGTGGGAGTGGGTGGGTAGGGGAACAGGGAGGGGGAAGGGTACAGGGAACTTTCGGGATAGTATTTGAAATGTAAATAAAGAAAATATCTAATAAGAAAAAGCAAATCGCAAAAAATATAAAAAAATAAAAATAAAAAATACTGGACATCAAGCTATATCACCTGGCATATATTATAAAATGTGCAGAAAGGAGAGTGATCTTGAAGCTAGGAAGAAGGCTATATGGTGTATACAAGTGCAAAGTCTAGTCTTTGTGGTCAACTTGATGCGACTCAGACCTGTAATCACTTCTGTGTCTATCAGTGATATCATTTTCATAGGGTTAACCGAGAAGAGAGGGCCCACACTGCATGGGAGTGGTCCTATCCTTTGGTCTGGGAGCCTGGAGTGAATAAAATGCAGAAAGGAAGAAACACAGAGAGTGTCAGTATTCTTCTTCCTGCTGCCTGACTCCCTGTGATTGCAGAGTATCTGCCATGTGCTTCCACTGCCTGATGTGGACAAATCAACTTCAGCCTGCCTTCCCTGCCATGATGCGGTGAAACCCTGTGAGTCAAAATAAACCTCTCTCCACTTAAGTTTTTTCCTTATGGTGTTTTGATTACAGTGACAGAAAACTAGCTAATAAAAGAACATTGAATCATAATCTACCACAGTGGAAAAAAATTAAGTTGAATAAATAGGTGGAACAGCTATTATAAATATATTGGATGTTTAAATATAAGGAATTTCATATTAACTTTATTCTGTGAATGGACTGATAGAAAGATGTCACCAATAGAAGGTTTCTCGATTTCAGTGAAGCATGTGAAGAAGTTTTGATCTATGCCATTTTGGACAAAGCAATGGGCGAGTAAATTATGCAATCCCATATGTCAGGTTCCAGCAAAACCCAAATTTATGTGCACTGGCATATGAAAAAGCAGTTATGATGTACTGTTGAACAGCAGCCCATAGGTTCACAAGACAGCATTAATTTCCAGTATGAGCTACTGTCTAAATATGCACATAGTAAGTTCTCCCAGAATTACATCCATATGTGAGTACCTTTCTAGGGAAGGACTGATAGTATACCACTCATAGTAGTTCTCATTTGTATACACTGACAGCAGCAGACTGGGGTACAGATTTACTTGACTTAGGTAATACAGCATCTATTTCTCTCTCTCTCTCTCTCTCTCTCTCTCTCTCTCTCTCTCTCTCTCTCTCTCTCTCAATGAAAATGAATAAAGTCTTTGGATAGCCACCACCAACCCTAATTCAAGGAGTCGACATGTGATGTCAGCCTGAACCTTCTACCTTTTACTCTCTCTTCTAAATGATTAGTACTGAAATTACCACGAGACTGATTTAAGCATCACATTGATTCTGACCAGCCAGAGAAGACCTCGAAGGACGGTGACTTGACTTCCAACCACCTGTCTCCCCGTGGAATGGCACTTCTTTCAAAAGTAGTTCCAAAAGAGAGGAGGTTGAACCCAGATTGGGTATGAGGAGTTCAGGCTCCGAAGCTGTCATTTGAACTGCGGTGAACAAAGCTACCTGGGATTGGTCTTGCTCACGCTCCATCCTCGACTCATATATTTTCAATTTTTACCGAAAACAAAATTGTGTTTGCTTAAAAAGCATGAAAACAAAAAGAAGTCCAACATCTCGAACACTTAGAGAAATGTAAATCCAAATAACAATAAAGTAACAAACACCTTGTGTATGGATGGGTATTATCAAAGTCAGATGACAAGAACTAGTGGGAATGTGTACAAGACTGGTGGGAATGTACGTGGGGACAGCGACCACAGAAATCAGCCCAGAGATCTCTGGCCTCTCAAACAATTAAAATGGAACTGTCTACCATAAGATCCATCTGCTCACCTTCTGTGGATAAATAAACAGAAAATTAAATCAGCATGTTGAAGATATAGATTCCCTGCTGTTATAACACTCAGGAGATGGAAATATCTATCAGTAGATGGATAGCAAAGTAGAACATGAAATGTGCATACACATTTATAATACATCTAATAATATATCTAATAATTTATAATATATAATATAATATAGTATAATATAATACAATACAATCTATTATTTTTCAGTCCCCATAAGAGAAGTACTCCATTCTTTGCCACAATGTAGAGGACATTATACTAAGTGGAGCAAGTCAAATATAGAAATGTAAATACTGTGTATTCTTACATATGGAATCTGTGATTCTTGAATTCGTTAAATCCCCTTATCTGCAATAGAAATAGATATCACTGTCTGGAGTTGCCTCTATGTCCTTCCACACGTTCCCAAGTACAACTGCAGCTGTACTCATTGTTCTACATGGCTATGATTTTAATGACGGAAACATATTGGCTTGCCCATTAAAGCTGACTGCATCCACCTTCACCTGAATGACATTCCTTGCTGTAGGTCTTCACCTTGTCAGTTATAGTTAACTAAGCTCATTCTGTTCCACATATCCATGATTGTGGTTTTATTCAGCATTACAATTGTGTATTAGAAACATTAAATAATAAACTGCATTATATGTCCTTGCTAGCTGTTCACTCATTGATTACAAGAGAATGATGGAGTACCTAATAGGTCATGGAGAGAGTACAGTAGTGACATATTATATTGAGTTCCAGGGATTTATTTTGGAGAGTATATTGTATTGATAGACAAATACTGTGCCATTTATTAATTAAATTCTGATGAATATTTAAAAATATGCATAGTGCTATACTACTTTACAAGATAAGGCATAATATAGTATTTAATTGTTATGCAAAATGGTCTTCTGAAATGGAGATATATTCAGACTGGTTTAGAAACACTTTATTCATCTCACATTTGGGCGGTCATGTTGGTGAGGCTTTATAAGAATAGCTTCTGATGTTACTAGGAGACACAACTCATAGGAAACACTAGATATTTGGGTTTTACATACTCTCCACCCCTCTTCTTCAAGATTCCCTAAGCCTTAGGTGTGGAAGTGTTTTTTAGTTGTATCCATTGGAACTGCAATCCACAACTCTACATTTCAACTGGTTGTAGTCTTCTGTAATGGTCTCTATCTGGTGCTAAAAGAAGTTTCCTCGATCAGCGGTGAAGATTAAACTTATCCATGGATTTTTAGAGAGTGAAGAGGAGAGTATTTGAGGTGTGGAGGAAGGGAAAGGAAGAAAGAAGCACTGTGATCATATTACAATCTCAGTTTTAAAAAACAGTGAAGAAAATACTCCGGTATTAGGAAATTAAAAAGGGATTATTTTGGAGGTGGGGATCATGAGGAAACAATAGATGAGCACCAGGGTACAAGAGATCTGAAGGAGAAAATTGGGGAAATGGGGGGCGGCTTTAGTTAGGGAAGGGGAGTTAGAGGGTAAGAGAAGTATAAAACAACAGTAAAGATGTCTGAAAAAGTCATAAGGAATCATATTATTAACTATTTACTGTAACAGGAACTTTTATTCCCCTGTTGTAATTGTTTTCTGGAAGGCTTACTGCTTCTGTCTGCCCACCTAGGCCTAGTCCTGGAAGCTTCTAGCCAATCTAATCTAGGCCTAGAAGGTTTCAGCCTCTGTGACTTGTGGCTGAGCAAGCGCACCCTTTCTTCCTCTTTCTGAACTCTAGCTGGTTGGTTCAAGTGAGCTGTTCTGGCTCAAACTCCACTCCCAGCCAACTGACTCAATCTGGCTTTTCTCTCAGCTTCTAAATTGCACTGCTTGGCCTCAAACTATAGCAATCTCTTCTAATTTTCCGGCTCTGTCTCATCTTTTTGCTTGTTCTGTCTTTATCTATGTCTAGTTTTTTCTCTCTTCAACTGTTCCTGTAAAACTCCCCTGGTAAACCTGCTTCCTCCTCCCTCTCTGTGCTCTCTAGTCTCCCTTTCAACTCTACCATATTCCTGTACTACACTTTTCTTCTTATACTGTCTGTCTCTCCCTTCAGTAGCTTCCCTCTTCTGTCCCTTCTCATGAGAGTTGGGCAGATCCTATTCTATCAAATCTTTCTCTGATTCATCACTTTGTCTGCCACTTAATTAGGCATCACTTTCAAACATTGGTGTTTCAAACGAACTGACTTCATCTCCATTGTTTGGGATCAAAGATGAGTACTAGGAACATGTCTGCTTTCCAGTCAGAGGGATTAAAGGTGTGTGCTAAGGGTCACACCCTAACAGAAACAGTTTTACATTTCCTGTAGCAATTTATCTAAAAATACTTATAATATATACAACCAATGTATAAATAATTGTATAAATAATTGAAAATTTCCCATCTGGACTAACAGTTCTCCTTCAAGGAGAAAAAAATAATATAATAAAAATATCAACAAGGTAATAGAAACATCTTATGAGTTTTTCATTAGGGTTTCCAAGAGACTCCCAACTTGCCTTTGATTAACCCCATAGATGAAGGATTAAGTCCCGATTGTAGAAGGCACTATGAACCTAGGCACAGGGCTCAAGGACCCCTGAGCTGAAACTGACCCAAATGCCCCTCCCTGAGGACTGTCTTTCATGGTACCAGAAGGCACTACACAAGCTCCCAAAGGAGGAATGTAACCGACAGTCCTACCCAGATATGATACCTATGAATCACAATGATGACCATCTTGCCACCCACAATTCTAAGGGTCCAATAGTGGCACACACACCTTTGTGGTTACCAATAGCTCTCCAAATAGATTTACAGCTATCTCAACTAGTTAGAAATCATGTCTGGTACTGGAAACATAACTTATTATCTAGGGGTTGTATAGTAATGGATCTTGGAGAAGAACATACAATTACCACCTTACTAAAGCAACATAACCCCTAACTACATTCTAAATATGTGTCCTTGTACTCATAGATAAGTGTAGTCCTCACTCTTCATCAAGAAATTTCTCTTTGCAACAGATGGAGACCATTACAGAAAACCCCAAGGATTCAAAGGGCAGAGTTGTAGAGTCTAGTTCCAATTGATATAGCAATAGCACACTATTGCACCTAGGGTCAGGACTCACAGCAGAAAGACAATAAGAGCCAGAGGAATAGAAAGTTTGTTTTTCCCAAGTGGATGCTCACAGCCAGCTATTGGATGGAACACAGGGTCCCCAATGGAGGAGCTAGAGAAAGTACCCAAGGACCTGAAGGGGGCTGCAACCCTGTAGGTGGAACAACAATATGAACTAACCAGTACCCCCTGAGTTTGTGTCTCTAGCTGCATATGTAGCAGAAGATGGCCTAATCGGCCATCACTGGGAATAGAGGCCCCTTGGTCTTCCAAACTTTATATGACCCAGCACAAGGCAAGGCCTGGGCCAAGTAGTGGGAGTGGGTGGGTAGGGGAACAGAGGTGGGGGGGGAGGGGTATAGGAAACTTTCGGGATAGCATTTGAAATGTAAATAAAGAAAATAATAATAATAAAAAAAAGAAAAGAAAGTTTGTTTTTAAGATTGCCTTAGAAGCTGTACTCAAGAAGTCTCACCGACATGGTTTCCTAAACATCTGCTAGTGATGAGGACAGAAACAATATTTGTGCTAATGAGGTTGGGGGAAGGCTCATGAGGCCTCTGTCTTATGCAAAGAACTACAGGCAACTAAGAAGTTCCAACAGAGAAGAAATAGGATTCCTCAAAGAAGAACTCACCAGTTGGTCATCCAAATGGTCAGCCCTGAAAACAGACAAGAATCATTATACAGCCAGAGCGGGTTGTATTTATTTATTTTGGATTACACCTTTATACATATGTAAGAACAACTAATGAAGAAAAGAGGCCATGCATTCGAAAGAGAGAAAAGAGTGGATATGGGAGAGTTTGGAGGGAGAAAAGTAAAGGTAGAAAATAATGTAATTATAATCTTAAAAGTTAAAAGAAAAAGTGTAAAGCATTTGGTTATGTAGTAGAAACAAATTCCCAATGTTCATAGCATAATCTGGCCGTCATCAGTAAAGACAATAATATCTGATTTATGAACCAGGACACTCCCTTCTACTTCTGAGAAGCATAATCCGTGAGTTAAGCTTAAACCTAAGCAGAGGTATTGCCTTCACATTCCTTCATAATTTATTCTAGAACAGCCTTTTTTTTTTTTTTTGAGAAAATATTTTTTTATTTATCCCTTGGGAACTTCACACAATGTCTTTTGATCATATCCACCCCCAACTCCTCCCTTTAACTCCTCCCTCCAACTCCTCGCATTAACTCCTCCCATTTTTACCAGTTACAGTGAGCCACTGATAATCACCACTAATGTCCCAAGAGAAAAAAGAAAAGCAGTAAAAAGCTAGTGATTCAGTGCAAGCCCAATGCCAGCTGGGAGGGGGGAGCTCTTTCTGACGTGGAACTAGCAGGCACAAAAGCACATTATTCTCACGGGAGTTCCAACTTGAAAGGTTTGAATGGGCTGACCACCAGTCGCAGCCGGCAGCCTACTATGCATGCATGCACAGGCATGGGAACTCTTCAAATATACTTTTTCTTTCCAGAGCTGAAACTGTTGCTTGTCTTTCCGCATTAATCACCAAACAAGGTTACTTTCTCATTTTTGCTCTCTCCCACTGAATTAATGCTTCAAGCCACAAGAGTATAAAATTATCTCCCATTCTCTCAAACAAGAGCTACCCCCGCTAAATACAATTTATCATGTATATTTTTGGCTCCTCTGATTATCAGTACATGAGAAATGAGAATACTGAATTAGAGGTAATTAATGGCCCATATACATGGAAGCAAGAAAGCGAACATCACAGCCATTTTTAAAATGTGATGTGTGGATGAAGAAGGGCCATTAGGACAGAAGAGAGTCTTCCAGGGAGAAGCTGCCTCACTCGGAGTGACATTACCTCACATGACATCAGGCACAAAGGCTTCTAGGGAAAGCTAGTTATTTTATGCCCTTGACCTGAAAAGAAATGCAGTGACCTAATAAAAGGCATTGTTGTGATGTCCTAAAAACTAAATTTCGTTTACACATTCTAGAGGACTACGAAGGGCATGTGAGGCATATAAGAAAGCTCCCGCAGCGAACCAAGAGTGGGGCCTTACAAGGAGAAAAGAGGTAAATGGAAAAATAGAAGACACTTTCCCATGTATTTTCTCTCTTTACAAGAGGAAAGAGAAGAATTTCTGTGGCAAGTGTATTGGAGGCATTGTCGAGAAACAGTTCCTGCTCGCATGAAGGTTGCTTCTGGGAAGCGGCCGAGGTCAGCGCCCAGACAGTTATGGGCCAAGTAAGTGCCAGTTGCAGATCTCTGCGAGGCAGTGGCATGGATGCAGGCTCCACTCTCCCACCCTCCTTCTGAACCAACGTTCTTTGCGCCTTTGTGTCAGAGCTGTCACTCTCCCCATTCTAGGCCCTCCCTTCTTGTTGGTGGGATTCTTCCCTTACATCGCAGCTGAATGTTCTGTTGTTTGCCAGGAAGCCAGACGTGCTGAATGCTGATTTTGTGGAAGTCGCACAAGAGAGGCAGGCGAGCAACAATTTCCAACTAATCTAAATAAAAAGTGACTACGCAAACCACCAAGGGATCAACCTGACCCATGATGCCTTTTTAACATTGGCAATGGTGCATAGCTTCTATATGTGATATAAATATGTGTATGAAAATATAAATATGTGTATGTAAACACATGATATAATGATATGTATATGCATATATTGATATATGCACAAAAATTGATACACATGTGTATATGATACAATATATTAAGTATTCACAAGAATTTAAATATATATGCAGATTTCCCTTAATATATAAACATGTACATACATGCATATGGTTTAGTTTCTGTTTTTGTTGGTACTTCAAAAGTCTTTATCTCATGGCTTATTTTTTCTCATTTTGAAAGAATATCATAAAAAGCAATCACAGATGAGCTGCTCAATTTCTTTGATCTTTTCTATAGTCAGCGCACATACCTGATGTCCACTCTAGGTCCTGATAAAGTGGATACTCATACTCGATTTCTATTTTGGCATATAAAATGAGCTGTTTGAAAGCATGTAAGTATTCATTTAGAACTTTTCTTTGCATGAAAGATATTATAATACTCCCTGCAACCTTCAGAAGTCAAAACGTAGGCATAGGCTATGTATAAACATGACCTTGTTGGCATAAATGCATGTTGTTTTCTTACTGAGGCTTTATAGAAATCTAAAGTTTAGTAATAGCTTGCAGCAAAACTGGCCCTTTAATATTTTAATATCAATTCATCAGTTACTATTGTGCTAATATGTAAATCACATCTTAATTCTTTTATCCCTGATAATGCCACAGACATTCTTAGGAATTCACCAACAAAATAACCACTAAAATTGTTTCATCTAGCAAACATTATTACGTGCTTCTATAATTTTGATGGTTCAAAAAAACCCTGAAAATTGACTTCATTAAAAAACATATTCATTGAAAAATTTAAAAAAGAACACACTCATAATGAATTGAAAATTGAAACTTGGACAAGTTTTGGGAGATGAAGTGGCCACATTCATGATGTAATCACTTAGTCAACATTATTCTTGTGGTTTTATTTATTGTTTTGTACTGATTTATTTCACTAATCAAATCATTTAGAGGCCATCCACATTTTCAGTTTGGTATGAGGTTTGAGAGCTCAGACTCTGCCTTGGAAATAAAGACTCAGTGTAAGTCTGTCTGTCCAGTTCAGCCCAGAAAACCAAATAAGACCGAGCTGCTGGGCACTTGGCTAGCAAGCATGGTGGAGATTTTACAGATTGAACGGAGATAAATTCCTAATGTTGAGGTGGGGGATTTTCTAGAAGGAGATGGAGACACAGAGTTACAACCACAGAATTAGCAGATGAAGCACTTTAAGGTTCCTCCCCACTGGGAGAAATACAGGAAGCTAGTTTTCAGCAGACATGCAATTCTGTCTTTAGACTTAACCGAAAGCCAAGGATGTGTCAATTGAAATATTTAGGTATAAATTTATCAGATTACTTTTCTTTGAACAAAGATCATTTGTGTTGCATACTTTCTAAATTGTGCAAATGTTTCAAGACAGCTCTGCTGATTTACTGAACTTCCTTTGGTCTAGATATAAATATCTATTTTTTGATGAATCTCAGTAGAAAATTATATTGATATCTGATGGTATTTGATTCTTATGCCATGAATCTCCAGATAGTTACATTGTTAAGAAATAAAATATAACTGGGCATGGTAGCACATGTCTTTAATTGTAGCACTTGGAAGACAGAGGCAGGGGGATCTCTGAATTCAAGGCCAGCCTGCTACAAAGGATTAATTTAGGTGAATATTTATACTTGCTTTATATACAAGAAAATATTAGCCAACTATCAGGTTAGCTCAGATCTGAAAGACATGCGTAATGCTTTTATACTAACTAGTTCCTGGCTTCGCCTATACCATATCTTTATAAATAAGTTTTGCTGTAGCCATCCTACTGATGAAAAAATTGGGGCCCAAGGTGGAAAGAACCAGCCTACACACATACTGCTTACCAGGGAGAAGGTCTGTCTCTCTGCCTCTAACGAACTTCCTTATTTTATCATGTAGCTGTACACCTCTCAGTGCATGAATTATGTACACCCGAGCCAGATGGCTCTTATGTTCTAAATTTGCAAAACATGTCATCTACGTAGGGAAAAGTGTGAACAAGAAGAGGAGGACATGATTAGTCACCTTTCGATATAAACATGTTGATTGCGGTAGATATGCCCTTTCCCCTAAATATAGAACAAGAACTTTGACAGAAATACGTCGTTCACATAAGTACAGGTTTTTAACCAAGTAGCAAGCTTAAAAACTGAGGAAGCATAACAAAGTTTAAAAGTATGGATTTACAGATAAGGTATACATTTTAAAAATTTGGCACTATTATGAAAGATTAGGAAAATAGGCACTTTTGTCTACATACTTCTAAAATATTTATGTTTGAGCTTCAAAATGCTGTGTGGTAATTGCAAGTGTGCTTTTGTGTTACCTTTGACAAGCCCTACCAAAACTAACTTTAAAGTGTATGAGATTTTCCATCCAGGAATGGAATCTATCTTCCCCATATGAAGTCAGAAGCAACAAATAGAAGGCTCTTGGCTGCATCTCCATTGAGAATATTTTAATGATTTATTTAAAATTATTTGCTCTTTTGAGCAAATATACCTAGGTTATAAAGTAACAGCTGGTCAGTGCATGACACAATAAAATCCCTTATTCTGCCACAGGCTAACAGATTGCAATTTAGGTACTAGAGCAAGACAGTCAATGCTTGCTAATTTGTCAGTGTCAGGGAACAAAAATCAAATTTTTGTAATGACTATAGCAAATACTATTTTGAATCCAAGAAGATTACATTTGACCCATAGTGTCATATTGGCACATCCTTATCAAACTAATGCTGAAGCCCCTCTGGATTCAGTAGTTCTGAGTATGTTGTCACTGTCCTCTACCTAGTCCCTGTTCTGTCACTATATCACATGTGTCTACAATAGACAAGCCAAGTCTTTTCTATAATATTAATTAGCCATGCTCTGGAAGAGTGACAACAAGAACCACCACAAAACACCCAGTACAAATACTTCACTGAATACATACATTCAAATTCAATGGAGGTAAAAAATTATAAAGCATGTATAAAGCATGTATAAAGCAGTATAAACCCAGAGTATGGGGAAAGGTTTAAATTATGTTAAATCTTAAGCAGAAAAATGAGCTCATACAATCGGTAAACTTAAACTCGTCACTGGTTTCAAACCTTTTAACCTTTAGTTTCTTTACATAGAGGCCTGTTGATTTCTACAGCTTTATACAAATATAATTCTTAAAATCTAGCATGTAAAATATATGAAGTAATTGATGGACTAAATTAAACCTATTCTGTCATTTGCTGAGCTAGGTTTTACTTTTCCTTCTTGTTTGTTTGTTTGTTTGTTTGTTTTTAGGATGTTCCCTCCAGAAACCTGACCCAACCTCACTAAATAGTAGGACGAAGTGCCCTCTCTTTCTGTCCAATCCTGGGGAAATAGAGACGCGAGCTTGGTTTTCGGTACTGTGCATTACTTTTTCTGCTCTGCCGAGCCTTTATAGATGACAGTGCATTATTACAGATCTGTATTTATTTAAAGATTGAATTTGAGTTTTGCCTTAACTTTGGGATTCAGGATGATTGTGGATTGTGTGCGGTGTGACCTTTGGTAATGGAAGGCAAGGGGAGGATCCATTCACACACATGTAGCACAGGCAAGGATAGAGTACCACAGGAATGACCCCTCTTGTCTATAACGCCCAGCGAAACCATCTTGTACCGTAGAAAAATTGCTAGGTTGAAAATGGACTTGGAACTCTTGTACTTTCTGCTTGTGTTTCCTATTCTGTGATCTGGCTTTCCACGTGTTCACCACTCTGTCAAGTTATGTACATTTGTAATTAAGGGAAATCAACTGAGAAGTAGAGTATTGTGTTTTGGCTTTCAGTATTGGACGTTTCACCCTATGTTCCGGAAAGTTCTTTGCTTTTGGCTTGTGGTACAAAGGCGAATCACAGTAGCAGAACATCTCTCCTCAATAGTCAAGAAGCAAAGGCAGAAGAGAAGGAGACTTGAGCCCTAGAAACTCCTTCCAAGGCTCTGGACTTAACTGCCTTCCACCGGTCCCACCTCTTCAAGTTTCTGCTGCCTCCCAGTAAGTAGCACTGTGGATTGAGGATTCATTACCTAGGCACTTGGGGAACACTTCTCAAAAACATAACACAAATCTTTGGTCTCAAGGATTAAGGTTCATTTCCTTTGAAGTGTGAAGGAAATTTAGGAAGTAGGCTTTAATCTGTGGTGTGAGTAGCAGCTGTTGCTTCCTCTTTTGCCATCCACACTTGCACTTTGATGAGAGTGTTCTTTTACATAGAATCATATGCTTCCAGTTGGTTCCAACATGCACCTGATGTAGAACTAGTATTTTGCAAAAGCAACAAGAGCTATTAGCTGCTAAGCCATATCTCCAGTCTCAGTTTATATATATGTTCCATTATATTCTTCTAATTGCTAAACTTTATTAGCTATTTGGTCTATTTCCTAAGCCATTTGAGTTAATTTTGAGTATTATTTTCATTTATAGAAATATCCTGACTGTGTTCAAATTCTTGTTCTATTTTGTAATGCCCCATTTTTCTTCACCTCTCTGTCTTGTTTCTTCCATTTTTAAAATCTTTATTTCATCTTATCATTGTTAAATATGCACATTTTTAGTATATAATATCACAATGGTAAGGGTCTACTGAAATGTTCCTGAATTTTCAGTACAGTACATTTTACCCTTCAGTTAGTTAAGAAACTATGGGAGTGGTGAATTCAACACTGATTGAAGAAATGTCACTCCTACTAGAGGAATAAAAGCACTATTATTATTTAGAGTTGTGACAAGATTTATACTAGAAAACTGAACTGCCTTATAATGATGCTTCATTTATTTATCAGTCCAATAATAACAAAAATAAATGCCACCTGTATTTCTTGGACAGTTTTTCATGGTAGAACCATTAGTGCACTGATTTGTCTTATGTCAACTTGATACAAGCTGAAGTCATCTGAAGGAAGGGAACCTTAACAAAGCAACTGGCTCCACAAGAGCTGGCTGTAGGCAAGCTTATAGAGCATTTCTTAATTTGTGACATGGAAGTACCCATCCCATTGCAGATAGTGCCACTCTTGGACTGCTATAAGAAAACAGGCAGAGAGAGAAAGAGAGAGAGAGAGAGAGAGAGAGAGAGAGAGAGAGAGAGAGAGAGAGAG
>NC_034591.1:42816470-42832375 GCF_900095145.1 Mus pahari
GGAAGGAAGGAAGGAAGGAAGGAAGGAAGGAAGGAAGGAAGGAAGGAAGGAAGGAAGGAAGGAAAGAAGGAAGGAAGGAGCTGAGCACAGGGAGCAAGCAGGTAAGTATCACTCCTTCACGGGTCTCTTCATTAGATCCTGCCTTCAGGTTGCTACCCTGTTTGAGTTCTTGCCCTGACTACCATTGATGATGACCTGTGACTTCAGAAGAAGAACTGAAATAAACCCTTTCCTCTCCAAGTTGCCTTTGATCATGGTGAGCCATTCTAGACTAAGGAACCAGTTGACTAAGGCAATGAGTTATTGAATTTTTATTGACAACATTAGTTGCTGCGCAGTAGTACTTCCTTTCCTGTTACAGCGTTTTCATTGCTCTAGTGTTTCTGATACTGGTTGTCTCAGCATACACTATTTCAGATATGAAGTGCAGCCCCAAATATCTTTGGAAACAAAGCGTCCTTTGCTTTATTGATAGTTCTGTATGTTAATACAATTATAGAGAGTGTTTCTTCTCCCAGATTATGAATAGCTACCTACTGTACCTTATATTTTAAAATTAAATCTCCATGGCCCAAGAAATTAAGTTCTTGTTTCTTAACAGTTTTTTAATTTTCTACATCCTAGAGGTTTTGACTTGTTCGCTCATTACTTGCTTCAGCTTCTTCCTTACTCCCAAGACTTGTTGAATGGCTTCCATTACAGTTTTATTGGTGTCCTTTGTAATTAGATACAAGGTTATGTTACACCTACTCCCTATTGATGTCAGCTACTTTAAATCCATGTCATCCTTTTATTATCTGCTTTCTTGTCGGTTCTCTTGAGAGACAGTAATCTTGTATATAATGTGATTGTAAGTCACATGGGTAATTTAAAATCAAAGTTAAAAATAAATGAATTCAATTAAAAATTTGATGTTCAGATATGCTGGACGCATTTCAAAAACATATGAGCAATGTGTGGCAGGTGGCTACCATATGGAACATTGCAGATATTTGTATCACCATTGGAATTTTATTGGATGGGACTGCAATAGACAATAACTGATTATCCTGGAGACCTTCAGCATAACTCTCATGCAGGTAACGAAAAATTTCCAAAGAATTCTATACAAAAGCTCCCTGCCTGAGTATCATAATAAGGTTATCTTCTATTTATACAAATGACCTAATGAATTTCATTAACTCTAAGTAGGAAACTCACAGTCCAACATAGAATTTGTACTTCTTAGCCCATTATATTACTGCAATAAAATCAGACTTCACTGTGAATTCCAATGACTCAAATGCGACCCTACAGAAACTTACATACAGCAGTCATCTTCTTTAAATTAATGCTGAGCTACAGAGAGTTTAAAAAGTGTCTGTCTCTGTCTCCTTTTCGCACTTGAAGTTCCATTTCAGTCATAATGGGTATTGTAATCATTCAAAATAAAACTTCAGAAGACCTTTTACAAAATTGTACTGAATGGTTTTATTCATATCCCAAGATCACTAGAAAAATTTCCTTTGGTTGTTCTTCAATGCTGCATAATGTCTTGTTAACAGTTTCACCTCCGTAAACAAGCTCCAAATAAAATGAAACAGTCTGCACAAGGCCAGCGTATAACTGCACTTCACAATCTTTCAAATGTGGACTAGAATTCTTAAGTTCTCTGCTTGGCATCATGGTGTCGTCAGTTTTCATCTTTTCTCTGGTCTGGACCTTTTGCTGAATAGACTTCAGCTGTACTCCTACAGCGTAGGAAGGACCCAGCTACAGCAGAGGCTGTATAGCTACTTCCAGTTTCATAGTCTATCATTTTGAGTATGAGAATATGTTTTTTTTCTGCAAGTATAATATGTTTTTTCTTCAAGTATATCATATCAGCATATTGCTTATTATCTATTTTACACTGCACTATTGTAATAATGCTAATTCTAAAATTATTAGGGAAAATAAGTCTACCACTATCTGAGAGAGAGAGAGAGAGAGAGAGAGAGAGAGAGAGAGAGAGAGAGAGAGAGAGAGAGAGAGACTGAAGTCTCAAATAAGTGGAGAGTAAATTTCTCCAAAAAATGTAAATGTAATTTGGCTTCATTCTTAAGCTGTCATTTTTACCTTTATTAGTTGTTTACATTGCCATTCAGATGTATCTCAATTTTATGAGATCCCATTTGTTGGCCTTTGGCCAACTTCTCAGCTATTGGAGTCCTACTCAGAAATCCTTGCCTTTGCCCATAGTGTGTGTTCCTGACTTTTTTCCCACTAGCATTTTCAGCTTCACGTTTTATTTAAGGTCTTTGATTTACCTTGAGTTGGTTTTTGTACAGGTTGAGAAGTAAGAATATATTTTCAAGTGTACAGCTACTTTTTCCAGTGTCATTTTGTTGAAGATATTCATGGTTATATATCTTGGTCCTTGATGCTAGCCCATTAACTCACATGTCATTTCTGACCAGTGCCACATTTGCTCTGTTATTACAGCTTAATAGTACAACTTCAGATCATGTATGATGGAATCTGCAACTCTGTTCTTTCTCGCTATTGGATTGACTATCCAGGGACCTTTGTGCTTCCATACGAATTTTAAATTTGTATCTTCTATTTTTGTAAAGAATGCTGTTTGTATTTTGATTGGAATTGCATTGAATCTATAGGTTGCTTTATTATTTCTGTTTCCACAATATTAATTCTTACAATCCCCAAGCATAAGAGAAAAGAACACTTAAATCTAACTATTAAGAAACTACACGAGGATTGAATGTGTGAGAAAAAAAATAGAAGAGAAAGGCAGCAGAAATAGGAAGGGAAAACACTTAGAACAAGGATTTGTTTTATTTATTTTAAACTTAAGAAAAAACTGTAGAGGCAAAAGTAACTGTGATGATGAGAGAGATCATGTGTCTTATTAACTGGTGGGGTTATTGACATGCAAAGACATGACTTGAGAAATTAGATCAGATTTTGGGCAAAGTGGGGATATATCTGAGTTTTAGGATGGTATGTTTATAGAGAAACACATTTTCCTCAAGGTGGATTTCTCTTGCCACACTCTCCAGGCTTAATGCATAAATAAATGAGATAATCATCTCACTCCAATTTGGAGCTTTGACTGACAAGGAGAAGTAGAAATATTGACAATAAGGACCTTAAAATTGTAAATTGTAGGAAAAGAAGGGAAAATAGAAGAAGAAAACCTTAGGGTAAATGAAATGAAAAAAGTCGTAAGAATCACTGGACTAACAAGTGATAATTATAATATATAATAACAGTAACGAAGTTCATCATATCAGTTGTGATTGAAGAGAGACGTGTTTAAATTAGTGCTTTCAGGAGTGAAGTAACTTTAGAAGAGATGAAGTGTTGGGAGGGGTATGGTTGTAGATATGTAGCAACTTTAGGTGATAAGCTGTATGATCTAAATGTGATATAGTAGAATAAAAGTGAAATCTTCAGAAGAAGGAATTTAATCATTATGGCAAGAATGGCCCTTACGCATAAGGACTCAGGAAAGTACTAGGGCCATGGTAAATACATGCAATATACCATGAGACACTGTGAGATGCCTTGTTCATGTAGCAGAGACTTAATGAATGTTTTAAGATTATAAATAAATAAATAAATAAATAACTGGGATGGTAAAGGCTGATAATAGCCACCCTCCAGGAAAATTCCCTGGAGACTTGGACCCTGACAAAGAACATGGTTTCAGTTTCATAAAGGTCCTGAGCCAGTGCCACTTGGAACAGCTATGTCTCCGTTCTAACCTCAGAAACCACGCGAGAGTGTAGTGAGTGTTGCTTCAGACTGACAAATTTGTATGCTGCGGCATCGATGAATTCAAATGGGAAACTACTTTACTGGGTATTTCAGAGTTCACTTCTCTCACCACTTCTGCTTATCAATCTCTAGAGCTATCTCTAGACTCATAAACCACAGCTCTTTCATGCACTCTACATGCAGTAAAAGTTTAAGAGCCTTATATTTGTACTATGGTAATAAAAATATTTTGAGCACAGATTTTTTTTTTTGTCCAAAAGTATAAAATTTGTTAATTTGGGCTAAAGTGTAGTGTAAAAACTTAATTTCTGATTTGATGGTTCGCTTTGCAGAATGATATACAAAGTATAAAGAATTTCCAATCCACACCAAAGAACTGCCACAGCTTTCAGCAACTAGTACCTCATTGTGTTAACCTCCCTTCTAATTGTACACAATTAAAATAGAAATAATAGCAAAACTAAAAACAAATTGGGAGCTTAACTTTAGGAACAGTTGGCATGGAAATAATACAAATTCTTTTCACATTAATTATTACATTAGTTCATCACACAGTTTAAAAATAAAGCATGACATGATAGACCTGTTACACTGACTAATACTTAAGATCTCTTTTCAGTTTCAAAAGGTGAAGTTGGATGAATTGAAAGACTACTGCCTTCTGTTTTTAAAATGTAATGGCCAATTTTCAACAAAAAACATTATGGAAAAACAATCAACATGCTAATGATCTAAATTAAAGCACAGAGCACATTGCACTCAGAATGTCCCAAATAAATGTTAGAAAACTGCTATTTTATTTGAAATATAACTTTTCCATAACGAGTCTCTCACTATAATTTGTATAACATATCGTGAAATAGAAACTGTCACTGTTGTTTTACTTCTATGAAGAGACATCATGTCCGCAGCAACTCTTATAAAGGAAAACATTTAATTGGGGCTGGCTTACAGGTTTGTAGGTTATGGTCATGGAGGGAATCATGGCAGTGAGCAGGTAGACATGGTGTTGGAGAAGAAGCCAAGAATTGTATGTCTGAATTAACAGGGAGCAGAAAGGGAGAGTGATAACGGGCTTGTTGCCAGCTATTGAAACCCTCAAAGCACAACTTCAATGGCACACTTCCTTCAACAAGGCTACACATACTCCAACAAAGCCACATTTTCTAATAGTGCTACACCCTACAAACCTATGAAAACCATTTTTCATTCAAACCATCATAGTAGCCAATATTTTAGAGCAAATCACCATATTCTCTCTACATGAACAAACATGTATATGTATATTTCCTGTTTCAGAAGAATAATAGATATTAAACCTTATAGTAATTTATTCTTCTCTCACATATCACATACCTCCTACTGCAGTCTCCCCTCTCTCCCCTCTCCTAAGTGCCCCCTGCAGCCTGCCTGTTTTTCACAGATTAACATCCCCTTAACCTTCCCTCAGAAAAGAGCAGGTTTCCAGGGAAACCAACCAAATACAGCATAACAGGCTACATTAAGACCAGGTGCATATTGTCATACGAAGGCTGGACAAGGCAATCAATCCAGTAGGAGGAAAGGCAGGCAAAAGGGCCAAATACAGCCCTTGCTCCCACTGTTAATCCCATGAACAGACAAGCTACATATCATAACATATATGCAGAGGACTGAGGTCAGACCCATGCAGGCTCCCTGACTTCTGTGAGCTCATTTAAATCCCAGTCAGTTGATTCAGTTGGCCATGTTCTTGTGGCATCTTTGATCCCTCTGGCTCCTCCAACCTTTCCTCCCCTTTCTCCACTGGACTCTCTGAGCTCCATACTATTTGGCTGTGGGACTCTACATTTTCTCCCATCAGTTGCTAGTTGAAGCCTCTCTGTTGTCTCTGGTCCAGGTCCAGCATATCCGTGTTTGTCTTTCTGCATCTAGGCTACCTCACTTAGAATGATCTTTTCCAGTTCTAGTCATTTGTCAGCAAATGTGATGATGTCGTGTTTTTTAACAGTTGAGTAATACTTCATTGTGTAAATGCACCACTTTTTTTTTCTTTCATTCTTCAGTTAAGGGACAACTAGGAGATATTCAGTTGAGGCTGATAACAGTGTCTGACTATTATGAATAAAGCTGCTATGAGCATAGTTGAGCAAGTATATGGTAAGGTGAAGTGTTTTTTGGGTATATGTCCAGGAGTGATATGGCTGGGTCTTGAGATGGATGTATCAGGAGGATATCATCCTGAGTGAGGTAACCCAATCACAAAGGAAGTCACTTGATATGCACTCACTGATAAGTGGATACTAGCCTAGAAACTTAGAATACCCAAGATACAATTTGCAAAACACAAGAAAATCAAGAAGGAAGACCAACGAGTGGATACTTCATTCCTCCTTAGAATAGGGAACAAAATACCCATGGAAGGTGTTACAGAGACAAAGGTTGGAGTTAAGACGAAAGGATGGACCATATTGATTTCCAAAGTGGCTGAACAAGTTTGCACTCTCGCCATCAGTGGAAGAGTGTTGCCCTTGCTCCACATCCTTGCAAGCATGAATTGGAGAAAGGGGAGGAAAGATTGGAGAAGCCAGAGGGATCAAAGATGCCACAAGAACATGGCCAACTGAATCAACTGACTGGGATTCAAATGAGCTCACAGAAGTCAGGGAGTTATTTTTCTCAGCTATTTTCACAGTTGTAAGGTGGAATTTCAAGGTTGTTTTGACTTGCATTTCTCTGATGGTTAAGGATGTTCAATGTTTCTTTCAGCATTCCTCAGCCATTTGAGATTCCTCTGTTTATAATTCTCTGTTTAGACATGTATCTCATTTTGTAGTTAGATTATTTGGTTTCTTGGTGTCTGGTTTCTTGAACTCTTTATAAATTTTAGATATTAACCATCTGTCAGATGTTGAGTTGGTGAAAATCCTTTCCTATTCTATAGGCTGACATTTTGTCCTATTGACAGTGTCCTTTGCCTTGAACATATTGACACAGGAGACAAATTCCTGAATAGAACACCAATACACTAAAATCAACAATTAATAATATGACATCATGAAATTGAAAAGCTTCTGTAAGGTATATATAATTAATGATATTGACATAGCAGAATTATTCTGTAAGTTGTATAAAGTTTCCCAAAACAATATATATATATATATATATATATATATATATATATATATATATATAAAATCTATTCCAATATATACCTAATTAACAAGAAAATTAATACTGGTATTAGATAGTATTATCCTCTGTTACAGTAATAGCTTAGATTTAAATAATAGCCAATTCTAATTTATTTAGAATTAACTCAAAAGATTATTTTGTAACGTAATTGTTATTATGAAATTTAACATAAAAATTAGATAATAAAAGCTTGGTGGTATTGCCTGTGGAGAGCTCATACCTCATATAACACACAAAACAGGTTGCCTTTTTCTACAGTAATGCTTGGGAATTGAGTTTGCTCGCAGACAGAGGAGATGAGACAACTGTACTGTTTTGTTTTGTTTTTTGTTTCGTGCATCTGTGATTTTAAATGGAAAAAGGCTATTTTATTCGTTTTTATTCTCTTTTTTTGAAGTCCTGAAAGAGTGATTTCCCATTTTTACACTTTATTCAGATTTCCATTTATAATAAAGTACAATTTTAATATTATAGCTGAATTTATATTTACATTTTTCTAAAAATATAATTTATATTTTTCTAAAGCAACAACAGCAGCAGTAGCAGCAGCAATAACAACCAAAAAAAAAAAGTTAAAGCCTGTAGTTCTTAGAAGAAGAAGAAAATAAAAACTCCAAGCGAAATTTGGAAGGCAAAAATATAATCAAAATATTATTTTGATTAAATTCCAATTAAAAAGTCCTGTTTTCCCCTCCAGAAACCACCTCTCTCATTCCCCCTTCCCCCTGCTTCTATGAGGTTACTCCCCCTCCCACCCACCCACTCCCACCTCACTGCCCTGGCATTCCCCTAGACAAGGGCATCAAGCCTTCACAGGACCATGGGCTTCTCCTCCTATTGATGCCAGACAAGGCCATCCTCTGCTATGTGATAGGCTTCTTAACAATCAGGATAATATCATGTATCAACCTTATCCCAGTTGCACACTGTGACATAATCATACCTTATACCACAAACTCATGGAACTTCCAGATAACAGAAGATACCCATTTTTCTCTCATAAATTTCAAACTGGGTAGAAGTCTTCAAGTAAAAACACAAAACAAAACTAGCTCTAAGTAAACATCATATAAATAGCCATAAATGTAAGAAGTATATTTCTTATCATCGAAAGGTGACTTTTATAATTTAATTTTTCTAAATGTTTATTATTCTTTAGAAGGGAAAATATTGCTTTTAATGTTAACCTGAAGAGTATATTTTAAAAGTATAATTTAGTCAAAGATTATAAAGCTGAATCAGTGTGTTTCAGTTGCAAAGAATACTTTATAGCTAGCTTACTTTATATGGAGGGGGGAAAAACTCATTTTCTGCCCTGAGACATAGCTGTTCTGCTGGAATTCATGCAGTTGTCTTATAACTGCTCATTACTGAACACCATTCTCTCTAGGACAAGGCACAAAGCCACTGGTACTGAGTTCATGATTATCAGGCACTGTGTTATAACATCCACAGGGCTGTGTCATCCATTCTTCCATAGATGATGACACTGAAACTTACAAAAGATACGCACAAGCATATACATTTTATATATATATATATATATATATATATATATATATATATATATATATATATATNNATATATATATATATATATATATATATATATATATATTACACTTTTCATTTTACCAGTGAGTCAACTGAATATCTATGTTACCCAAACTACAGCAAGCAAATAACTGAGCCAAAGTCCAGATAATGGAGCTGGTACCATTCTGCCAGCCTGAGTTCATTCTTCTATTATCTTCAGAGTGTGAATGGCTCAATTACAGGCTAAGGTAGCATGAATTCTCATTATATTCCTTCCCTGACTGGATGTCCGCAAAATTTAGACATCGTCACCCTGAACAATGTTTCACCTTGAGAAATAACCACCCAAATATAATCCATAGCAGTACAGCACAGCCTCACCATGTCTTATGTTGCTATAATGGTTTCTAGATATTAAGTGCTATCCAACTTTAAATTCTCTATATAAATGATAATGTAAACTATTGATTGTAGACATGTGTGAAACATGATCGGCAGGAAAGCCCTTGTCTGCAAACATCACACTCTCTGTGAGACTAGATGTGGTGGTGAAAATGAACTCTCAGTGCTAGGCACAAGTGGTCTGCTTATTTCTAATTGTGTGTTTGTGGGGTATGGTATGTATGTGCTCAAGTATATGTGAGTGTTCACGTGTGGTTTATACACACCCATGTGTGCACACACAAGCCAGAGAATAATATCAGGTGTTTTCCTCTGTCACCAGCGTGGTTTTTGATAGGGCTTCTTGCTGAACCTGAAATTCTCAGCTAGGATGACTGGAAACTGAGTTTCTGGGATTTCCCCTGCCTCTGCCCTTCAGTGCTGAGGTTACTGATAGCAATATCCTGCTTTTAAGTGGGTACTGAGGATTTAAATTCCAATCCTCTCGCTTGTATTAAAAGTACTCCTAGCTCCCGAGTCATCCCCCTCGCTTTGTACTGTCTTCGATAATCGTATCACTGAAGAACATCTAGCAGTACATAAGTTAGGGATTATGAAATAAATAGAAATCCCTCATGCAAAAATTAGTAGAGCTAAAAGTCTATCTTCCTATTCCATAGAAAAATATAGTTGTAATTGAGTTTATTTCTGAATGACGGAAAAGGAAGGGATGCAGTGTAGGACTGGAAATGATCATGGCTGGAAGCAGATGTAGTGCTAACACACGCTACTCAGAATGAGAGCGTTAGAGAAAGAAGTGACATTATGGGTTTGCAAATCATTAACAGGTAAACTTACCTGTGAGGTTATAATGCAAGTTTGAGAACAAGTTTTTTAAAACTAGTTGTTTATTTATTGTTTTATGTAATAATGACCAGCACAGCAAGGTATGTACCATGGGAAGAACCAATGATTTTCAGATGGGATTCAAGGCCCACTCCACTAGACCAAGATCCCACAGTTGGGATGGACCTGACACGATTACTTTGTTAAATGAATATAATATCAATCTACCCTCGAGAAATCCATACATTAGTGAAGCACTCCTAAGAAGGAAGTTTCTTTGTGCGGTGGATTGTCATTAAAGCAGAAACTTACAACTGATCCAAGTACAGAGAATGTGTGTCAGTGGAATTCTCAGGCACATATATGGCCTCTGTTTCACAGGCCTACCCTAAAGTTCAATGACCATTATGAAAGAAGCAGTGGCCAGATTGTATAAGTCAGTGGTCAGGGGTGACTAGAGCCAAACGGTGTCTTCTGAGCTTGGTAGACCTGATGTCGTCATGCACTCACAGGAGCTGTGGCTGCCTGCAGAAGACCTGCACAGAATCAACACTATCAACATTTTAGCTTCAAAAGGTAGGTGTTCACAAAATTCTATGCATGAGACCTACTGACTGTTGATGGCATCTGTGATGGAGAGACCGTTTCATTAAGGGTGTGGTTCCTGACCGGTTGATTATACTCCATCGGATGGCTCCAGATTTTTGTGAGTATATGAACTACAAGCTGGGGTTGGTAGGTAGTTAAAAACGCATAAATATGTATACACACACATACATACATGCACCTATACATACATATATGATTGACAACAATTGGGAGGATATAGGGGATGGACCTAAAAGGAGTTAGGAGGGAGGAGTGGATCTGATCAGAAAATATTAAATAAAAATCAATGAATAATAAAATAGTATATTTAAACTAGTTGTTTAAAACTATTGACTGTATAAAGGTTAAGAAGGGAATGTTGAAATTTTTCAATAATAGCTGTGCTGTATTTGATTGATGGTTTAATATATTTTCCTGCAAGTTGTAATTTAATACCTCCATTCCTTATCACACAGCACTGCATGCTATGAAATGTACCAAGCAGTGTATTCCTTTGAAGAGCTATACATTCTTAAATCTGAATAATTAACACTTGAAGACTGGCCCGAGTTTCTCAGAGTAAAACAAAACAAAACAAAACAAAAGTCTGATTGGACACTTACAGTGGAGAAGGCAGATAGCAGTAAGGAAAAAGTCAAGGTATAGGGGCAGACAGACAAAGCAACAGTTTTCAGGAACCTATTACATTCCTCGGGGCAACTTTGCATTTTTACCTGGAAGTGGGCACAGAT
The DNA here is from genome assembly GCF_900095145.1 of Mus pahari. Classification (NCBI taxonomy): domain Eukaryota; kingdom Metazoa; phylum Chordata; class Mammalia; order Rodentia; family Muridae; genus Mus; species Mus pahari. The sequence continues at coordinate 42,827,507 of NC_034591.1, forward strand.
TTTTTTTCCTTAGGGATTATATATTTCAGCATATAGTAGAACATGGGATAGAATTTTCCCTGTTACAGTACAATGTGTGTTTTGAAAATCTTTCTCTGTCCATGACTTTCCAAAGTCAGGTGACCAGTATGGAGAAGGACCCTAAGTCAGTCATCTACCAGAGTATATTTGCTATCTCAATTAAGGACACTAAGTATAGTGGCTTGACCATAGCACATCTCCACTCCTAAGAAAAACCTTATATAAACAACAATCAATACGAAAATATTAAAGGAAGGCATTATAGAATAAAGAAGACTGGGAAAACATTCAAAAGGTGTATAAATTGAGAAAAACCGAAATGGAAAAATCGGGACATTATCAACTGACTCAGCCATCTTGAGAGAGTCAGATCCTAATTTAGAGCTGGAAAGTCAAATAAGCATCTTGGTTGCAGGGCAGAGCTCAGAAGGCACTGAGGGTGCAGGGCAGAGGTCGGAGGGCATTGAGGGTGCAGAGCGGGGCCCCGAGGGCACTGAGGGTGCAGGGCAGAGCCCAGAGGGCACTGAGGGTGCTGTAGACACCAAGTGCTTTTGGAAGGAAGGGAAAATATGAATTCTTAAACAAAAGATTATTGGTAAATCTAATAACCCAATTGTAAAATGGCATAAGGATATAACATAAACAGATAAATCATCAAAGAAAATAAACAAATGGCAACAAGTATATTAAAAAAAAGATAACTAAAGAAAAATAAAAATAAAAGCCACTATGAGAAGACAGATCATATCTACTAGAATATATTTTTTAAAAATCAAGACATACATTTTGGAGAGGATATGTGGAAAAGAATCCTTTGAACACCATTATGAAGATACAAAAGACTTTAGTCACTGCTAAAATAATATGGAAAGTCCTACAAAAATGCTTTAACTACAAACACTACTTGATTCAGAAATGACACTCCTTGATATCTATCACAGAGAATTTAAATGAGATATGTGTACTCTTGTATTCACTCTAATGTTATTCACAATAGAGAAGATGTTAAAACACCATTAATTTTCCCTAACATTTGGATTTAAAAATTTGGGGGGGGGGGTTGTAGTTCAGCATAGAAGTAGGTACCTAGCATGCACAAGACCTTTGGTTCAATTGCCAGCACCAAAAATAAAATAATAGCACACATAAAATGGAGGGGCATGTCGGGCATGGTGGCGCATGCCTTTAATCCCAGCACTCGGGAGGCAGAGGCAGGTGGATTTCTGAGTTCGAGGCCAGCCTGGTCTAAAGAGTGAGTTCCAGGACAGCCAGGGCTACACAGAGAAAACCTGTCTTGAAAATTCCAAAAAAACAAAACAAAAAACAAAAAAAACCACAAAAAACAAAAACAAACAAACAAAAAAACAAAAAAAACAAAAAACAAAAACAACCAACCACCATATGAGCTATGTAGAATAATTAAATGAACAGAGTCAAAATGGAATTGTGGTGGTCAGGGGGATAAAATCCATCATAAAGCACAATGCTGAAGGGAAGGAAAACAGGTAAGTTCTAGGTATCCATATCTCATTATGTGCCTAGACTCAACTACATCTTTTTTTTTTTTCAAACTTCAAACTACAGCAGAGAAAAGCTCATGTTAAGTGTTCCATAAAATTAAAATTAAAGGCATAACAGAATGATTTTAAACCTGTTCTAAGAAGACTATTTTCAGGCTGGAGAGATGGCTCAGCCATTGAAGGCTAGGCTCACAACCAAAAATGTAAGGAGAATATTTTCCTCCAGTCCTACCAGATGACTATCTGCTCCACAACCCAGCTGAGAGGGAAAGTCTTTCCCCACTAGAACAGGAAGCTAGGCTCATCATCTGTTCAAGTAGAATAGGACACTATTTTAAAAGTACATTTGGAGAATAAAAAGGAACTCTCAAAAGTTAAAAGTGTGTGTGTGTGTGTCTGTGTGTGTGTTGGGGGGGTGTCACGCCAATGGAAGTGTCACAACCAAGCTGAGTAAAACCTTCCATGAAACAGAAAACCAAATGGATAGGAAAGAAAATAAACTAGAGGGTCAGAGAAGCCCAGTAGTCAGAGACTCAGAATACCATGGAAATGAAAATGGGATTCAAGAAGTTAACAAGGAAATATTTTAAAGCATTTTACAGACTCAGAATGTACAGATGGGAAGATCTACATGAAGGAAAGGAAGAACAGAGAGAAGAAAGAAACTGAAGAACAGAGAAAAGAAAGAAAGAACTCCAAAGGCTTTGCAAGTCTCTTCAAAACACTTGACAACCACAACAAATACTGAACTAAAGGCATTTTCAGATTTCGTAATCAACACCAGGGTAGTGATATTTTATGTTATCATTTTGGTTTGATATTTTGAAACAGGCTTTCACTGGTTGGAGCTGTATATCCTCCAGTCTAAATCTTTCAACTACAGGAATGTACCACAGTGCCTAGCTTGGATATGTAATTATGAGGGAAGTACTCAAACACTGAAGCAGTCAGGAGAGATCCATCCCTCTGTCTTGGCTTTAGGAAACGATCTGTTTCCTTGCCTTTTCAAGCTCTGGCACCTTTACCTCACATCACATCACCAGTCTGATTCATTCTTCTGACTCCCTCAATGACTTCTAAGAGACCTACGATTACACAACCCCCCTGAAAGATTCCAGAACAACTTACTTAATTTGAGGACAGCTGATGAGCAAACCTTAATTCATTTTCAGCCTTAACCTTTCCCAGATCACAGAACATCTTAACAGGCTACAAAGACTGGAGTATGGAAATCTTTGATGGGTCACTTTCATGCTGAAGCATACTTAGATAAACTGAATAACTCAATGGTGGTAGGACACTGGCCATCTTGGTTACCCCAAAAGGATTCTAATGGGTCAGTTAAAAGGGTATGGCCCTCTGTCTCTGAAAGTCTTTTTGCTTCCTCTTCCAAAGGGTTGACTGCACTGTGACAGGAAGAAATGAATAAAGACGCCACTCTGCATCTTATTTAGCTGTGGATTTATTTTTTCTTATCTAAAGCAAGAGGAAGCTTCTCTGACGATGGCTGAGCAAGACATTGATCTATAAATAAAACAATAATATTAGTAGTCATTTGGAGGGGGGGTTCTGGTTAGGTCCCAGACCTACCAAGTCTCAGGTTTTTGGCCACATAAGCAGGGCTAGGCATAGATAGTTTCTACTTCATAGAGTGGTTCTTAAACCCAATCAGAGTGGTTGGTTACCTGCAAAAGGTTTATGTCACTATTGCACTAATGCATCTTGCATGCAGTTCACCATGATAGACCGAAGGATTTACAGATGGGTTGGTGTTTATCTTTCTCCTTTGGTAGCATGCAGAGTACCTTCTGGTATCAATTTAATTTTAAATCTAGTCTAGATTACAAGTAATCTAATTACATTCAAGCAAAGCACACCTATAAGTAGAGTTAAAGAACTGCTATTTCTTCATTTTTTCCAGCACTATTTTTTTAAATGTATTTATTCACTTTACATCCCAATATCTACCCCATTCCTCCCAGTCCATCTTCCCACAGCTCCTTCTCCCATTCCCTCTTCCCCTTCTTTTCTAGAAAGGAAGACATCTCCCCAGTATCAACACACACACACACACACACACACACACACACACACACACACAAGTCCTGGCACATCAAGTCTTTGCAGGACTAGATCATCCTCTCCCACTGAGTCCAGACAAGGCAGCCAAGTTAGGGGAGTGGGATCCACAGGCAGGAAACACAGTCAGGGACAGCCCCACTCCAGTTGTTTAGAGACCCACATGAAGACCAAACTGCACATCTGCTACATATGTGCCTAGGTCCCACCAATACATGCTCTCTGGTTGGTGGTTCAGTCTCTGGAAGCCCCCAAGGGTCCAGGTTAGTTGACTCTGTTGGTCTTCCTGTGGAGTTCCTATCCTCTTTGGTCCCTCAATCCTTCCTGTAACTCTTCCCTAAGTCTGCCCAGCTCCATCAGCCAATGTTTGACTGTGAGTCTTTGCATCTGTTTCCATTGGCTGCTATGGGGAGTCTCTCAGAAGACAGTTATTCTAGGATCCTGTCTGCAAGCATAACAGACTACTGCTGTGTCAGGGATTGGTTCTTGCTTGTTCGATGGGTCTGAATTTGGGCCAGTCATTGATTAGTCTTTCCCTCTATCTCTGCTCCATCTTTGTCCCTGCACACCTTATAGGCAGGACACGTTTTGGGTAGAAGGTTTTCTGGGTGGGTTGCTGTTCCTACTCCTCCACTGGGAGTCCTGCCTGGCTACAAGAGGTAGGCTCTATACAGACACAGGCTCCATATTCCCCACTGCTAGGAGTCTCAGCTAGAGTCACCCCTGGGACTCTCTGGGACCTCTTCTCATCTCAGGTCTCTGACAGATCCTGGAGATGTCCCCCACTGCCCACTGATGGTTTCCATTCTCTCTTCCCTGCTCTCCCTGCACCTGATACCCACAACCTGTTCCCTTTCCCATCCCTCTCTCAACCTGTTCCCTCTATCCATCTGCCTCTGATATCTATTTTAGTTCCCCTTCTGAGAAATATTCAAGCATCCTCCCTTTGGCCCTCCTTGTTATTTGATTTCTTTGGGTCTGTGGATTATAGCATGGTTATCCTGTGCACTATGGATAATATCCACTTATAAGTGAGTATAAACCATGTGTGTCCTTTGGTGTCTGAGTTACAATACTCAGGATGATTTTTTTCTAGTTCTTTCCATTTGTCTGCAAAATTCATAATGTCCTTGTTTTTAATAGTTGTGCAGTATTTCACTCTGTAAATGGACCACATTTACTTTATCCCTTCAGTTGAGGGACATCTGAGTTGTTTCCAGTTTCTGACTGTTACAAATAAAGCTTTTAT
>NC_034591.1:42833120-42853253 GCF_900095145.1 Mus pahari
TATCTATCTATCTATCTATCTATCTATCTATCTATCTATCTATCTATCTATTTACCATCTTGATCAAAGCTCCCTCCCTCCTCTCCTTTCAGTCCCACCCTCACATAGGTCTCCACAAATTCTCTCTCCTCTTCTTTGAAGAAGAGGGGAAGCCCCCATGGGTTAATACTGGCACATCTGTCCTGGTACATCAAGTCTCTGCAGATCCAAGTGTATCTGATCTCACTGAGGCCAGATAAGGCAGCCCAACTAGGGGAAAAGGATCCAAAGGCAGGCAACAGAGCCAGGGACAGCCCCAGCTTCAATTGTTAGATGCTCTACATGAAAACCAAGCTATACATTTGCTACATATATGTAGGGGGCCTAGGTCCAGCACACACATGCTCTTTGTTTGGTGGTTCTATCTCTGAGAGCCCCCATGATCTCAGGTTAGTTTACTCTGTAGGTCTTCTTGCAATGTCCTTGACCATTCTGGCTCTCTGAATCCTTCACCTCATTCTTCCACAAGACTCCTGGAGCTCTGCCAAATGTTTGCCTGTGGGTCTCTGAACCTGTGTCCATCAGGAACTAGAGGAAGCCTTTCAGGAGACAGTTATGCTAGGCTTCTATCTGCAAGCATAGCCGAGTATTATTAATAGTGTCAAGGGTTGGCTTTCCTCCATGGAATGTGTCTCAAGATGGACAGTCATTGGTTGGCCATTTTCTCAATCTCAGCTCCATGGTTTTCCCTGCACATTTGTAGGCAGTATAAATTTGGGGTCAAAGGTCTGTGGGTGGGTTAGTGTCCCTTCCCCTCCACTTCAAGTCCCACTAAGTTACAGAAGGTAAACAGTGCAGGTTCTGTATCTACCCTGCTAGAAGTCTCAGCTCGGGTCACTCCCATAGACTCCTGGGAGCCTCCCCTGTCCCAAGTCTCTGGCTAATCCAGAAATACCTTCTACCACCATTCTCTCCCCCAGCCCTCTCCTCCCCTGCTCCCCACACCTGATCTCAACTCCCATCCTCCTCCCCATCCCATCTCCCATCCAGTTCCTTCCTTTCTTCCATTTCCAATGTCCATCTTATTTCCATTTCTGAGTGAGATTCGGGCATCCTTCCTTGCACCTTCTTTTTTACTTAGATCCTTTGGGTCTATGGATTGTAACACTCCTGGGCATATGAGAAAAAGATTCCCTTGTGGTAGCAAGGACACTTGCTCAACTATGTTCAAAGTAGCTTTGTTCATAATAGCCAGAAACTGAAAACAACCTAGATGTCCCTCAATCAAAGAATGCATGAAGGAAATATGGTACATTTATACCACAGAATATGACTCAGCTGTTTAAAACAAGAGAATCATCAATTTTCAGGCAAATGGATGGAACTAGAAAACATATGGAGTGAGGTAACCCACACCCAGAAAGACAGGTATGGTATATACTCACTTATAAATGAATATTAGCCAAAAAGTATTTTTTTAATTATCCTTTGTTAGTAAAAAGAAGGATATGTAACCCAAGTTTAAAACTGTAAAATTGTTTCATTTTATAAGCACTGGTATTAAGACTGGAGCTGTTGTAATACAAACAGACAAAAACCCATGATGTCACAAGTTTAAAGCACGTAAACCCAGTCGACCTGAAGGAGGAATGACGCAGAAGAGATTTGCTTTTTTGTTGCTCCCATCATCCACCACTCCATTCTTGATAACTGTCCCTGCTCAGCCTCCTGCAGACACCATCACGATGGGAGCAGCAGCTTGCTGATTCACAGAAGATAGGGGCGACTATTTCCTATACTGTTCTGTTGTTGACAATGGAGATCTTAGAATCACATTCAGCATTGAAGCCCCGAGGAAAGATGGTAAGAATCATTACACAGCCACAGTACACAGTAGACAATACTGATAGATGCCAGGCTTCTTCATATTATTTTATTTTCCTTTCTCATTTTCCTGCTTCTTCCCTTCATGCACCCCAAGAGTGTATTAGTTTATCACTACTCATATTTGTTTCCCGTCTCCTTCTAGACACACTGTGAAGGAGGATGGTGGCATATACGGATATTTCTTGCCTGTGTGGAGATAATTAAGTTGTCAGTACAAGGCTGGCCAGCTCTGTCTTTCCCAGAAACTGTGAAAACACATGCTGAAAAGAAGCTGCCCCTATACTCATAGCTCACTAGACTGCTGACCAACCACTTATGAGGCAGCTACCTACCCTAGGGAGTCCCATCAATTAAACCCACTACAGGAACCAAGCGAACAAGAAATCGATGTAAATCCAATTTTCCTTATTATTGCAATATAATCTAGCCCACCCCGACTGATGGTTCACTGTCTTATATTGCCTACTGTAATTTTAACTTGCCTTTGTTTGGAGGCATTCTTTCATGTTATTAATGACCTTGATTGAGCTTCAAATTATAATATCAGGTTGACCTGTATGCAAACTTCATAGACATGAGTGCTATGAAGAAGCAGTTTCAACTGCAAGATAAACCAGCATGAATGGTGGGTGATCTCTAGATGATATTGACAGACCTGAGTAGTGCTTAGGAAAGATGATTTTCTAGGGTTGACTGGGTATAACAAGATGTCTTCCAATGGCTGACTAGCTATAACAAGATGACCTCCCATTGCTGACCAGCTGTAAGAAGACGATACCCTGTGATCATAGGAATTGAGTGAGGCCTGTGTTCCAATGTGACCACCAAACCTTTGTGGCCAGCAATACTGAACTCTTTGAACATTGAGAAATACCTGTAAAAATGGGGAAATGATCCCTTGTGTGTGGCATTTGGGAGAGGCTGAAGTTAGAATGTAAACACAGTGAGTGGGGTTAGTAAACTGTTGAGGTATTCTCTATTGCTATGTACTGTGGTGCCAAATTCTGTATGCCGAGGTCTAGTGGCCTCCAGATGTATATCAGCTTTCATTGTGCAAACTTTACTCCTCTGTTTAAAACTATTGGTTGAATAAAAATGGCTATAGCTAATTACTGAAGGAAATTGAGGTAGGCAGGTTTTCAGTTACCTGGTAGGGAGTTGCTGGTAAGAGGAGGAGGAAGAAGAAGGAGGAGGAGGAGGGGGGAGGGGAAGGGGAAGAGGAAGAGGAAGAGGAAGAGGAGGAAAAGGAAGAGGGGGAAGAAAAAAAGAAGAAAGGACATGAAGGGAGGAGGAAGCTTCCATGAGAGGTGATGGACCATGAGCACATGGTCAGGAGAAACAGTGAGTATTTGATGTACACAGCCGGGGAGGTAGACAGGCCAACAGTTAGAATAGTAGCTTGGGGGGGGTTGTCCTGCACTAGTTGTCAAAGCAATAACAATAATAATAATAATAATAATAATAATAATAATAATAATAATAATAATAACCATAATCTGAGTCTCATTAATTTGTAAGCTCGACAGGGATAAGTTTAAATTGGTTCAACTGCAGTCAACATTAAAAGAGAAATGACAATTTTGGTATGTGAGGTTTCCCTTTGAACACCTTGGGGGATGAGTGCAAGCTGGGAGACCCAGAAGGTTTACAGACGTTGCTATTGTTTTCAGATTCCTCAACCCCTTATCTTAGCATGTGACATTTTACAGTTTTGTTTTAGATGGATTTTGAAAGTTGTTCTTTTGCCACTTCTGTGTCTTGTGGATATCATATTTATGTACCTTATAGCTTTTTGAACATATTCATGTTGCTTAATTTATTCTTTATGGTTTGTTTCATTGTCTTTTTTAGTATATTTCTTATCTCCTTAAAACTTTAATATGTGCTTGCTTTTCTCACCACGCATGCCTATGCACCATACTCGGTGCATAGTGCTTGTGTCAATGGAGGTCAGAGGAGGATGTCAAATCACCTTGATTTACATCAAGACCTACCTGACTCTATCTAGAGTACTTTGCATTTCATAGTGTGAGACTTCCAAAAGATTTGTTCAGCTAACTTGACAGGGAGAATTGACTGTGTAGAAGCTGACTGGTAAAACCCCTGTAGGAGCTGAGAGATGCCTCAGTCACCGAAAGCACTAGATGTTCTTGCAGAGGACTGAGATTTGGTTCCTAGAACCCATGTCCGATGGTTCACAATTGCCTCTAACTCCACCACCAGGGGATCTGGCATTCTCTTCTGTCCTTTGTAGGCACAATAATACACATAGCATACACACACATCTACAAACTTTTAGATTCTTTTGGTTTGACAAGTTAAGATCTATGACTTAACTGGAAGAAGAGTCTGAGACCAAGTTGTGAGGAGTAATTAATAATCCTAATTAGTGCAAGTTGAAGTACAATTAAAACATTCTCTGACTTTTTTTAAGCTCCCTCAGGCAGAAAATACATTCTCCTCCACTGTGATTAGAATTTGTAGTACTAGCTAGTGCTGAAAACAATCAATAGAACAAATGGTAAGGATAGACAAAGCTTGGTGACATACCAAGGAAGCAGCCATCAAATTGAGCACTCTCCATGTACAGCTACAGAAAACCATGCTGATACACTGGCATCATGTTTTAGCATCCTGACCACAATGTGATTCCCTCATAGTCTCCCTGAGTCTTGGGCAGACTTTAGAGCCATACAGTGTGCTCTGCAGGGAAGTCATACAGAAAAGACACTCGCATCCTCTTTTGAGTCTAAAGAAGAATCATTCTGTAAAGCTGAACTCTTCAGTGTCACTTGGGTTTCAACGACATAGTCTTTTGTTTGCTTCTAGCCCACACTGTCAGCCAAGAAGCTTTGGTCAAACCTTGCATTACCTAATCACGGTGTCTCTGTTCTATTCTCCATTACTGTTCCAGATTCTTTCGGGGATTATGCTACCAAATACTTCTACTTGAATAACTAAGTAGAAGCACAAGCCAGAAATTCTTCTCAGGACAATACTCATCTTATTTGGGCAGAAAGCATATCTGAATTTTTGGAATGGTGTTTATTTCTCATATCACATACCTTTTATATTACTCGTATTTGACTCTGGATCAACATTTCTAAATGGACTATGTCTTAGGGAAGAAGGGAGGCATGAGTTTCAACCATAAAAGGCACCTGGGTAGACTCTGACAAGGAATTGGTTAGTGTTGAATCTCACTGATGTCTGCAAGGAAACAGTATAGATGATTACATGACTTTTGGCACATCATTCTATTTTCCAGCAGCTTTGGGACACTTGTCATGGTAGCTCCTTCAAAGATTCCCTGTGAGGATTATATAAGTGTTGACACAGTGCTCATAAAACAAATTCCTCCAGTGATTACAGGATATAAACTAGGTGCATGGTGCTTTGACATCTTGCTGTATACCAGCTTCCCAACATTTCATTTCCTATTTCTTATGAGAACGGTGAGCGAGAGAGTTCTCCAGAGCAGTAGATTTTCTCAGCTTCTCTTCCTATTTTTAGGAACAGGGGAAGGTAGCTAGAAATGTAGTAGCAGTAGATACTTAAGGAAAATGGTTAGAGGCAAATGCCAGAATTTTCCAAAGTCCCAGAAATAGAAATTCTTCTTAACTCTTGAAAATGTGAGGTTTTTTTGTTGTTGTTGTTTATTAGTAAGTTCTTAAACAATAACGTTTATAAACATGTTAAAAATGTAAATAAATAAGTCCAAATACTGATGCTTGGACCTTCAAAGAAAATAGCAATGCTCCTGGTTTGGTTGGGCCCCTGTACACAAGGAAGAGACATATCAGCTTACCTTAGAAGTGGTTTAGGCCTGCTAGTACACGCTAGTATTTGAAGAACTGAAAACTTGAAATGGACCACATTGCAAGTCAAGACAAATAGGTTATGAACAGCGTGTCTACTACCCCCACCAAGAAAAGCATGGAAACCAAGAGAAGAAAACCTTTCATAGTCTGAGGGAGTCAGTTCATGCCCAGAAAAATGACAGAAACATCCAAGACGCTGAATGGATCTTTGCCATAATCAGACAAGAGAAGTGGCAGGCAACACGGCCTTGAAAGCGTCATTTGTTGGATGGACAAATTCATGTATTTGAGTAATTATTGAACAATGAGCATAAGCCAAGTCCATTGATTACATAAAAAAGCATGATAACAACAGAATAAATTGAAAAGTGGTCAGAGAACCTGATGACTGATGAGGTAGAGTCCCAGGAGGAAGAAAGTGGGCCTATGACTTTCTAGGCTCTGTAGATCACAGAAAGCACTTGGGAAAATGAGATCTTTAGCTTTGAGTTCACAGTATTTGCAAAAACATTAGGAAGTAATGTTTTTGTTTTGTTTTTAGGAAGTAATGCTTTTACCTTTGTGGTGGTTTGAATGTGAATAGCCCCAAGAAGATCAAATATGTATACGCTTGGTCACCAAGGAGTGACACTTCCTGAAAGGATTGAAAGGATCAAGAGGTGTGCCCCTGTTGAAGTAGGTATTGAAGGAAATGAGTCACTGGAGCTGGGCTTTGAGGTTTCAAAAGCCCATCACAGTCCTAGGCATCCTCTATTTGCTTACAGATCAAGATGTACCTCTCAGCTACTGCTCCAGCTCCTACCAGTATGCAACCATGCTCCCTGCCATGATGATAATGGACCAACCTCTGAAACTGTAAGCCAGCCCCTAATTAAATGCCGTCTTCTGTAAGAGTTACCTTGGTCATGGTGTCACTTCACGGGAATAGAACAGTGACTAAGATCTCTATATTTGACATGAAGGCAGAAACCTAATTTCAGTGGTTTCAAGGGATATTAGAAAATGAAAAAGTAGACAAAATGATTATAGTCTGGTCTTACTAGAAAACTGTAAAAGAAGGTATCACTGGGACTCTAATTATAATGAGAACATGAGGCAAAGAGAAAAACTTAAGTGAAAAAACACTGTAATGGCTTGGTTCAGGAGGAAAATAAATAGGCACAGAGAGGAAAAGGCTTAATAGACCTCTGACCCCACAAAAGCCAGATGGTTCAGATACAGAAGAATTAGAATATATTGGGAGCAGAAGGACCTCATTATAGAATTGGAGGAAAATAGAAAATCTTTCTTGAAGTATACAGAAGCTATTTGCTTTGAGTTCCTAAGTCAAATGGGTGGCAGTTATAGAGAGATACTACTTTGACAAATACATGGATTAAATAATAGTTTTAATGTGATTTTAAACACATCTTCATAGACAGGTGTGGTTGCCACCCTTCTGTAAGCCTAGAACTTGTGGGGCTGAAGAAGGAGGGTCATGAGTTTATATCCAAGCTAAACTATTTCAAAAACAAAATATACGAACACATACATAGACATATATACTGGATCATTTAGAATGCTTGTAAGTTATGTTTAATTAAAAATGGGTTAAACTTTTGGATAACTATTTGTGTGAATACTTATATTGTAACTATTTTACCCGAAACTTATTATGCTTGTTTGCTGATTCCCGAAACTTATTTTATACTATCTTTCAATTTTACCATGCCTTGGACATTTTTCTAAGGCTTATATAGCAAACAATGTTTATGTTAAGCTTATGGATAGAATATGATTTCTCTATCCCCTCCATAAGGGAGATAGAGCAGAGGAAGCAAGATCTAAAGATGGCCACTGCTTAGAGCCAACACAATATACAGAAGGAACTGCCATCCCTTCTCTAAATATACAAAAGATAAAATAATCATCTTGATACAACAGTTAACACGGCACATTTCAGACTAAGGGGAGCCTCCCCAATAAAAGCTCCTAGTATAAGAAAAAAACGGATGCATTTTGAATAATATGTCAAGTCTTAAGAAGCAGCCACTGGTACAGGTTCCTGTTTAGCAACTTGAATTCACGTTAAGATGCTTGTTTTAGAAACTTACTCTGACATGGAACATGGAGTAAAGTGTAGACGGACTCAGGACAGGGCACTGACAACAGCCAGCCAGAAACAGGGTGAGCAGGAAATGGGAGGTAGAGAGTTACAAGTGAGAATAAGTATTTTTAAAAAATCATAGGCAACTTTACTAAGGAGATAACAGGAACCAGCACAGCTTATTCTTAAATAGCCCAGTGACCACCAATTCTTCTTTTAAGTGACCATAAGTTAGGCTTTTAACACAACACTCTGCAATGAGCAAAAGCTCCTTTCATGTTGTCAAGAATCCAGCAAAGCAAAAATTTCCCCAGAGGAGATGATAAAGCAATTTACATGAATCCAACTGTTTTCCCAAGAGAACCTTTTGGCTTTTGGATGTAGGTATGAGAAGAAATAAGTCAGGAAGAATAATAAATGTAAAGTTAACTGGAGAACATGGACAATGTGTACACAGGAACTCATTTCACTATTTCTGTTATTTTAGCATCTTATGCCATTCCAAAATTCAAATTGAAACAATGATTAAAGAATACTATCTGCCCATGAAAATAGTGACTATATGGAAACAAGTAAGAGAGAAGACCATTTTAGAAGAGAGTTTGGAAGACTTTTATAAAACTAAATACACCATTAGATGACCCAGAAATCAACCATTCTCTATGATATTTACCCAAATGGATTGGAAGCTTACATCTACACAAATGCCTGCAAATGGATACTTATTTTACCTGGGTTATAACTGCTAGAAGAACAACCATGATGCTCTTCACTGGGTAAATGGACAAATAAACTTCACCACATACTGACAATATACTACCAAGTACTAAAAGAAAATGACCTATTAACTATGAAGACTTGAACAAACTTAAGAAAAAATGTTACTAAAAGTGTACCTGAAAAAGATACATCTTGCATAATATCCTACCACAAGACATTTGAAAAAATGAAAATTATGGGAAGTAAATATCAAAGCAAAAAGGATTGTTAGGGCAATGAGATTATCGTGTGATGCTATGTTATCAATATATGTATCTCTCCATATATATGCTATATGTATGTATATGTCTGTCATCTTTTCATGTATTTATGACTCAATCTGTGTTATCAATCAATCCTATTATATATGATTACAGTTTTGACATAATCTATAGAATATGAACAATTGAGAGTAAGCCTAGCATCTCACTTTTTTAAAAATAGTGTGTTTGTCTAAGTTCATTCATCATAACACATGTACAACTGAGGTAATGATAATGGGAGGCCATGAACCTCTAGGTACAAGAAATATGTGGGAACTCTGAATTTTATATTTAATCACTCAATCTGAGCTTAAGCCTATTCTAAAATTAAAATTTACTTAAAGATCAAAATAATTTTACAGGAGATTGATCAAATAAAAAAGTTTAGTTTAGAATAAAGCTAGGCTCTGAAAAAATTCTTAATATCATTAATTTTAAAAAAACATACCAAAAAATGGACATATCCACCAATATGGAGTTATAATAGAACAAAAACTTAAGAATCTTCTTATCCCCTATAAAATTAAGCTCAGAAACCTCATTTGGAACTTTTGGAGGTGGGACCTTTGGAAGCTGATTATACCCTGAGGATAGGTCCTTCCCAAATGGAATTAGTACCCTTATCAATGAGGCTCTGGAGAGTGACCCTGCCCCCTGACCATGCTCAGTTTCAGCAAGAAGCCAGACATCAACAATGGAGGAATTGGGTCTTACTACAAAAAAAAAAAAAAAAAAAAAAAAAAAATCTATCAGTGCTTGATCCTGGACCACAGCCTCCAAATAGATTTCTGTTGTTGGCAAGCCAGGCTACAATGTCTTGCTCTAGCATTCAACCTTGACAGATAAAAGGTAGGCTCTTCAGGATAATGATTTTTAGTATAAGAGAAAAATTGGAATTTATGGAATTTCAACCATAAGTACATTCTAAATGCATGATTATTTTCTACCATTCTTTTAAGTTCAAACTGTACAATAGATTAATCTATTGGCAAAAAGAGGAAGAATTATCAGAATTCCCTAGGATGCCAAATGTTCTGGCCAAGGAAGGAAAGATTACTGCCCTTCTGTGTCCATTGATACAATTTTACCATTGAGTTGGATACGTGGAATTTTATAAGTTTAGACTGAATAATTTTGTTGTGGACACAACACAAATACAAAATGTATATATGTAACATGCTAAGCTTTTCTCTCAAGTATAATCATGTCTCTTCCAGATGGTCTCAGGGCCAGTTCTCTCTCACCCTGGAGTGCTCAGGGAGACCCTGAAAAGAACTTAATCTCTACTCCCAAGATCCTTGAGAAGCAAAGATGCAAAGCCCATGTGTATAAGGGTAAACAGAAAGTGATGGTTAGGACAAATCCAAATAATTCACCTGACTACGCTACAGAAAGGAAAACTGCTCTTCAGATGTGAACAAAATCTGTAAAGCACAAAGCATACGTTAAACCTATTCTCATAATCTAATAAAACACACATTTCTTGTAAAATGAGAACTGCTTCTGAAAACCTCTCAGTTGTAAAGACAAGCTTCTCTTGTAAAGAATCACTACTTCCTTACCAGATTACAGTCAATACTTGATTTAGCTCACCAAATTGGCTTTAGTATAGTTTTCAATGGAAATAATTTGTGAAGTAAATTCATGAAAAAACAAACAAACAAACATGTCTACTTATTAACAACAAATGACCAACCTTAACATCCAGCAATTCAAAAACATATCAAGGCAGAGTTTTCAAGTTTTATTAGAGAAAATGCATGGTGTTTTCTCAAGTATGAATTTCTTATAAATGGTCCCTAAAAATTATAAATATGTCACAACTATTTGGTTGAAGTATCCTAATGATCATTTCATAGTGAAAAATGCTTCATCATACTAAAATGCCTCATTAAATTTAGTACATTGTAGTGCACTAAAATTACTTTGCATTGTAAAATTATTCATCATTAATATTTGAATTTAGCTGAGTCTCATCTGTTTACCTACCAGTTGCATGCAAGATTGTTTTCTAGTGACAACCATTTTCTTCTCTTTGACTATCAGTCTCTGATAGGGATAGTGACATTCCTTATTGAACAATTCCTGATGCTTAATGGGTATAAAGAGGAAGTATGTCCAGTGACCAAGGGAGTCACTCAAAAGTCTTGGTAGTCTTCAACCAAGTAATAATTTTCTCCCTCCAGAAATATACCTTAATCTGGTAGGATCAGATGACAGGATCCCTTCTCTGGTTTCAACATTCAGAGGTAAATTATACATCTGAGACTGATGGTGATGATGCTTTCAGGGCTTATCCAGCATCCTCTAGGATTGTATATAAATGATAATCAAATGAATCTAATTTACAAAGGCTTTACACATATTTATTCTGTCTCTGTTTCTGATCAAATGTATGTTTACACATATCTATTACATATAGGCATATATACATATACCACCAGATATTCAGACTCCAAATGAGGCATGTGGTGTGTGTGTGAGTGTGTGTGTGTGTATGTGTGTGTGTGTGTGTGTGTATGTGTGTGTGTGTGTGTGCATGCACATGTGGCCTGATGCTACGTAATTGTGTGGCCTGACAATTAACTCACAACAGCTAATGTACATCGACCAGGTGATACTTCTCAGAGAGAGTAGGTTCCTGATGCTCGTTTGATGTCTTCTATTCTCCAGCTTTGCTGCTTCGATGGCCTACTTTTCAAGGACTTCAAGCTTTCTCTCCATCATCTCTCCACGGAACTATCAGAGCCACATCAGTTTTTTTTTTTTTCCACCTCAACCTCTCATTGCTGCCACTCTAAAGAATTAGTTGACACTCGGTTTCCCCTACAAACCCCAGTACAGAATGATCTCTCCCCATGTCGGCTTTTGTGCCTTCACAGGAGATTGGCAATATTCTTAACCATAGAATGAAATTATGGGGATCATAGATTCACCTATTGGCTCTTCCAGAGAGACTTTAGTTCCTCCTGGGGCTTTGGTGAATCAACTCTCCTACCAACTAATGAAGAGCTAACATAATCATTCTTATTGCTGGACTATTCTCCCAGGCTAGTGGAGAACCCTTGATAATTGAGATGCACTTTATTATATATGTTTTCCTTGTGTAAACTTAGCTTCTATTTTAATTTTACATTTATTTATTTGTTTGTTTATGTATTTATTTATTTATTTAGGGGTGGTGCATGCCACATCATTTGAATAGAAGAGACAGGACAATGTATGAAAGTCACTTCTTAGTGGGGCTGGTGCCTTTATCCACTGAGCCATCTTGCATATACCCAGCATCTTCTACTAAGCAGTTGAAGTTCCCTTTTTGGTTCCCTAGGTGGGCAAAGTGAGAAGTCTTAGCATTTCAGGTATGAGCTTCTTCATAAGGAAATCAATGTTTGCAATAGTATGAACAGTCTCAGTCTGCTGGAAATGACAGTGCTTTCAATATAATATGTGACTTCAGTGGCTTTCAGTTTGGTCTCCAGCCTGTTATCAGATTCTCCAAATGTCCTTTCCATACATCTCTGGGAAAACGCCCCTGCCCACTCCAGCTCACATTCAATAAACACTGGTTTGGTTTTGTTTTGTTTGCTTTTTTTTCTGAACTCTGGGTACATTTCCAGTGGATATACACACCTGTTGACATGTTAGCAAAAATGACCATAAATTTTCTTGCCTTACAGAAACTCTCAATCTCTATTATAATCCTCAAGGCATTTCTATTTCGAGGAGTGAGAAGAATAGGATAAGGGTCAACTTCTTATACCGATATGTGTTCCTAAACAAACACTCTAGCTTCAAGATCTGTCCTTTCCTGATGACAGTGCATTCACCATCCACGAATCGATAGCAAGCTGCATCCTTAGTTCTGTCCATTGTGCCCAGTGTTCAGAGGCAGTGGGAATTCTGTGAGAACTGGTAGTCACAGCTGAAACAGACTTGGAATTCCAATTTGTATGCATTAAGCATCCTTTGAATTTTATAACGCTATAGCACTGGCTTTGAGACAATAACAGAACACAAGAGTACATGCTGTACAGATCCCAACATCAAACTGAGTACCAGGGATAGTTCCAGAACTTGGTTTTCTGTGCCTTTGAATGTGACTCCCAAAAGGTTCCTAATAGAGTCTCTTATCACTGTAAAATGTACAATAACTAAACCACATCGTGTATATGAAAATCTCACGAATATTCAGGTCGATGTATTTAGGCTATTGGCTGACATCACCACCAGTTAACTTGTTTCATGCCGACCTGAACATAATTCAACAAACATTTCAGGAATATCTATTAAACTCCCTACCCTGACCCCCAAGTCAGGAGTTCAGGTTATAGCACTCAGGCTCCTACACAGCAAACAAACACCTCCATAGAAACAGGCTCCTAAGGTGAGAACGCCTTGCTCAGCTCCGAGGAAGCACAGAGGGTGTATTATATTTCTTTTGTGTACCCGTCAATCAAGCAATTAAAAAAATTCTTCCTGCAGGAGAACCCTGTGCAAAGAGACAATTGGGGAGTTCCATCTAGCTGATCCGGGGCAATGTTGAGAGTTCCCCACAGCCCACAGCCGCGCAGAGCACAGTAGAATGATTGGGGTCTAATGAAGGGTCAGCCAGAACCTAGTGGTCACAGTAGTGCTGGAAATGATCGGACTTAACTACCCTAATAGTAATGGGGGCTGGAACTACTTTACTCACTAGGAAAATGGAAAGGGGGGCGAGGGGAGCTCAGTTTACCCAGGCC
The DNA here is from genome assembly GCF_900095145.1 of Mus pahari. Taxonomy (NCBI): domain Eukaryota; kingdom Metazoa; phylum Chordata; class Mammalia; order Rodentia; family Muridae; genus Mus; species Mus pahari. The sequence continues at coordinate 42,846,655 of NC_034591.1, forward strand.
CCCTTCACCCTTTCCTGATAGGACCAGCTTGGTAACTGCAGAGACAACAATAAACAAAGAAAAAAGACTTTCCCAGGGGTGAAGTCAAAAGGTCGGCCCCAAGCTGTGCGGGACAATGGGGACCCAACCTCCTCTTGTGTCTTCCTAGTGGATGAAGGAGCTTAATGAAGAGACCTTTTTCTCCGCGAAGATTCTAAGCCCCAGCGGGTTCCACTCCACCTCCAGCCCCGGGCGGGGGAGGGGCGCGGAGCTGGGACAGGCTGGGCCCCGCCACGCCCCTCTTTCTGCTGCTGCGCGACCCCGGCCCCCGCCCGCGCTCCTGCTCCCCCGCCCCCGCGTACTGCGCGTGCCCAGCCCGGAGCGCGTCCCCGCAATTCCGCGCCGCTGCGCTGCGAGCGCTCAGATCCTGGCCGCTGCAGCCCGCTCAGGCAGGGGACAGCGTCCCGCCTGAAGCCCGGCGCTTCGTCCAGGCTCGGTCCCCGCACCCACGCGCTGCCTAGCCTTGTATTTTCTTCTCTCTTCTCTCTTCTCTCTCTCTCTCTCTCTCTCTCTCTCTCTCTCTCTCTCTCTCTCTCTCTCAATCACACGTCCACCTAGACCCTGGCCAGTCACCGGCGTCCCCCGCCTCGGTGTCCCCACCCTCTGCACCCTAAGCTGTACCCCTGCGGCTGGCGAGGGGCCGTGGACCCGGCTGGAGATGCGAATCCTGCAGAGCTTCCTCGCGTGCGTTCAGCTCCTGTGCCTGTGTCGCCTGGGTAAGTGATAGGACCTCGACGGGGCAGCCGCGCAGGGCTCAGTCTCTGGGACACAGCTTGGGTGGGGGATTTCAGAACATTGGGCAGCACCCCAAGAAGAGTTACCCAGAACCCCTCGATGTCACCTGCACGGGATGCGCCCCCATCTCCTCAACTACCACCTGCTGGGTCCCTCTCCTGAGACTCCTGTGGTCAGGACACCTAGACACAGGAGGTCGCCACCGTGTCAGGGTCCCCTCGCGCTCGCGCGCGCGCGCTCTCTCTCTCTCTCCATGTTGCAAACTGTGGAAATAGCCTTGTAGACCCACATAAGAGAATGAGTCAGTGACTAGAAATACAATACAGCAGTGGCGAGGGGTTGCGACCTAACCGTTCATTTTTATGTTGCCAGTACTGTGGACTTGAACGGAAGGCACATGTGTCTGTCTTGAGTTACGCACACGCACCTGAAAGGCACTGAGCTGAACAAGCATCGACCTGACTTTTCTAGTACTTTCGATTTAGTCACGTTCAAGTCCAGGCAGTCACTTACAAAAAAGTTCCAGTCAAATCTCTAAGAGCGTTCTGCCCCCAGCTTCCAGAGAGAAGAGCTGCAGGTTATGGGCTAACAGGGACTCGGCACCTTCACAGTCTTCCGAACCATACACGTATTAAGTAGATATTACTCTCTGCAGTCAACAGTGTGAATATTTACTGGGAATGGGGGTGCTGACTTAGGTTTCCAAAAAGAAAACAAAAAGTTTGTTTTGTTTTGTTTTGCTGGTTATTTTGCTTCGTTATTTTAACTACTAAAAGCCCCTTTCAAATGGCTGTTGGGAGACATTGACCTAAAAATTAGAATATGTACCTCGATTTGTGAGTATAACTGTTTAGCTCCCTTCAGTCCTATAGCCCTACTTTTAAGTTTTGTTTATAATAAAGGTTATATTAAACATGCACTTCCAATCCAATGGAGAGTGCTCGCTCCTCTTAGCACCTGTGACCTTTGAAAACAGAAGTCACTTCTAGTTCTGAAGGATGGGACTTGTGTAGGTCACTATGGTGATGATTGCCTGTGATCCACTCTGTGTATTCACCTAACCTCAATCCCTAAGGCTTGGTGAAAATGCTCAGAGCTGACTTGGCCAATGCCTTGTAGGCAGCCACTCGGCTGACAGAGCCCCTGACCGGGAAGCCTGACAGGGCCCGCTTGAAGTTGGTTGTTGAATCCCAAGGACTCAGGTTCTTTGGAAGTGTTCTTCCAATCCACACCTGTTGAATTGACATTTCCACATTCCAGCCACAGACATTTTAGCAACAAAGCCAGGTCCTCTTGATACTTAAATTATTGTTTAAGGAGATCTTTACAGCATTAGGGAAGCAAAATTACAGTATTACTCTGCACTTCAGCAAAACACAAGCCCAAGACTACATTAGGAGTGGTTTTAATTGAGGAAAAACATTAGTTGCCACACAATGTATCTGTTTGAGGCACAATGTTCAGTGGTATTTACTATACCCACAGAGTTGTCCGCCACCGCTGGCATCTGACCCCAGAGCATGGCATCAGCCCTCTGTGCTCACTAAGGTTTCCTGCTCAGCCTCTGTGTCTATTGATCTGCCTGCTCTGGACATTTCATCTGAACAGAATCATGAAACGTGCAGACATTTTTGTCTGGCTTCATTCACTTAGCAGAATGTTTTCAAGGTGAACTCATGTCTTAGCATGTATCCGACCTCATCAGTTTTTATGACTGAGCCAGATCCCATTATATGCAAATCACACATTCCCAAAGTTGATTTTTTTTTTTAAGTTTTACCATAGTAAGGCATTATTTGTAGCCTGCTTAGGGTTGCATACATTTTGACTGATTGGATATATGCCTTTGAAGATATATAACATAAGGGGAAAGAACTGAATGAGCTGTTTAGTACTGTTACAAGCTTATACAATAGTGTTATATCTAAGCCTGCCTAGTAGAATGAAATATGGGTTCTATAGTGTTCCCTCCCTCCCTCCCTCCCTCCCTCCCTCTCTCTGTCTCTCTCGCTCTCTACTACTACTACTACTACTACTACTACTACTACTACTACTACTACTACTACTACTACNCTACTACTACTACTACTACTACTACTACTACTACTACTACTACTACTACTACTACTACGAGATGCCTATGTTTGTACCCCTCACCATTTTAAACCAGCCTTTTACATTGCTATAAATAAGTTGTCCTGAGAACACTGGCAAAGCAGATAGATATATTGCCCTTGGTGTAGCATATTATAGAAAACTGAGGCACATTATCTATGAATGAAAAATTCAGCCTCCCCTTTAATGCCACCCCCATCTATACATCAGTGTTTATGGATGTATTTATTTCTCATCTTCAGTGCCTTTGGAGCCATCCAGGTACCATGCCACCCAAAAGATGTGCTCAACAAAAGGTCTGAGGATGGACTGAGATGTGGTGTAGGTAGCAATTCTGACATAATTAGACCACCAGACTTACCATTATCCAGGAATGTTCAGTTCACCAAGGTACTCTTTGCTTACAGTGAAGAACCCCTCTGTGATCAGGGTAGTATCACTTTTTGTGTCCCAGGTGTCCCAATGGTTTGAACCAGGCAGACAAACCATTGACTTTCCCATAAGAAGGTAAAATTGTGAGTTATGGAGGAAACCAAGGGGTTTGAAGGGCTGTGAACAATCACTTCTTTTCATTCGTGAGACCTCAGGATCTAGAAGTAAGCAAGTTGCAGAGCTACTGCAAAGTACACCCTCTTGTGAGATCGGTAATGAACCTGATTCTAAACTGCCTAGGCAGGTCTATGGGGGCTAAGCTAAAAAGTGGACTACCCCTACGGCCCCTGTAGTAATTATGACTTCAGTCACTCTGGGTGTGATTCCAGGGGTCTTCTTCAGTTCTGAGTCTTGGTGTGTCCTCTATAGCGAATCATACTGCGAACACAGAACACTCCTGCTTCCTCCAAATAATAACTGGTCCCTATTCAGGAAATTTATTGCTTTTGGCCTGTATGAGAATGGTTTCTGCACTTGGGATCTATGTCTCTCTGCACAGCAAGACTATTCTCAGAAGGGAAGTTTGCATTTGGGAACTCATTTCATCAGTAAGTTCATTTCTACTTGCACATCTATACTAGAAAGGATCTTGCTTAAAATTATATGTTGTGACAATTTTGCTTCTGGTAAAAAAAAACAAAAAACAAAAAACAAAAAACTTTTTTTTTCCAGGAAGCACAAACTGTTTCCTCCTGGAACTTCAGGAAGCTCTCTCTGAGTGGATCTGTCTTGGGAGCTCAATTTGAGTGCTTGTTTGCTAACCTTTTTTACTTTGTAAAATGGGTCTGTCAGCCAAGCCTACAGCATGTTAGGGAAAGGCTTTGTGGACATGAGTTGTGTGCTCTAGATTCACTTGCCAGCAGCTCCAGCATTCAACCGATACCATCCCCATGATAGCAGCACCCATCTTTGCCCCCGCCCCCCGATCTGATAGGAATCACAGCTGAGGAAACAGGCACACAAAATCACATGACCTCTTTGGCATCATACAGCCTAGCTGGTCTATCTCTTCTAAGTCGGAGCCTTTCTTTTCTGTGATTTATCTTTTGTCCTTTTTTGTTTTTTTGTTTGCTTGCTTTTTTGTTTTGTTTTAGACAGGGTCTTAGGTTGCGGGAAGGCCTTCAAATCTCTATGTAGCCAAGGATGATCTTGAACTCCTGATTTCCCTGCCTCTGCCTTCTAAGAGGCACACCTTGGGGACCCTTTCTGTGTTCCTTCCAGAGGACAGCTTTTCCTGTTGAGAAGTTGCAGGCACACTTCCCAGGATGAAATGCAGAATTTCAGTCCTGTTTGCTTTCTTGCAAATGCACTCGATGACTTTTCTTGTGTGTTCCCATATGGCCTTAATTTCTTTTTTAAAACATTTAAGCACAGTCTATCATTTTTAGGTAACAATAATCATTGTCTCAGTGCAACCTAGAAAATAGTGACAAATCCATAGATTGTCATATGAAGGCAGCCCCTCCATACTACTCTCTTTCTTCCTCCACTATTGTCAGCTGCATACTAAGAAATCAGCAGTGCTAAGCACAGAGACCTGACACTTGTGCCCCCAACCCACCTGTTCTGATCAACTCCATACCGAAGACCTCACAATCTCATTTGTAAGCCATGCATGAATCCCAGCACCTGAGATAGGCTGAGACTGGAGGGCTACTGTGAGTTCAAGAGCAACCTGAACCTTTTTTACAAAATGAAACAAAACTGTCTCAATACAACTTCATGAAGTGCCTTCCCCCAAACTCTAGTTCTAACTTTTAAGATTCTCCATTGACAATCAGTTGACAGTAACTGTCTTTTCCAACAGTCTGTGAATGGATTGAGTGTGTTAACTCTCAAATAATTTAAAATGCTTCCATTCATTCATTCAATTTGCTAATGGTGAGAGTCAATTTAATATATATATATATATATATATATATATATATATATATATATATATATATATATATATATATATATATATATATATATATATATATATATATATATATATATATATATATATATATACACACACACACACACACATTTTAGATGGGGAGATATTGTCACATGGCTCTAAAGGAGAAGTTAAGGAGATTTAATCTTTCATTATGATATTTTCTGATATTCTTCTCAATCTACTGATTGGGAGATGATGATGCAGATGGCTAAGGACTCTCCTTGTAATCTCAAGGTCCCGAATTTGGATCCTCAGAGCCCATATAAAAGCCATGTGTTCTGGTTTATAGTTGTAATCTTAGTGGTGCGTGAGATGAGAGATGGAGAAGGTCTGACTCTGGAGCCTATTGAACAAATAGCCCAGCCTACTAGGCAAAGCTCTAGGCCAATGAGAGACCCTGTTACAGTAAAATAAAGTAGAACCTGAGGAATGACCTCTGAGTTTAGCCTTTGACCTCTGCCTACGTGCACACACATGTGCATGTGTCTACCTGCACACACATATAAAGAGTATCCACAGAACAACACTGTTTTAAGACAATAGTAAAAAAAAAAAGTTTCTGTCCTCATGAGAAGTTATCAACTCATCTAGAAAGGAATTCTAAACTCATTAGAATTATTTGAACTATTGATTCCTGGATGCAGCTATTTCTGAACTGCATTATGTCAACTGCACAAACATCCTGAGACATGATAATGGTTATGTGTAATGGCTAAAGAAATTTTCATGGATACTTCCTTATAAACTGGGATCCACAAAGGGTGATTTACTTATGATTGATCTGTTCTCACACTACATTTTTTCATAATCTGTTTTTTCCCATATGCTGTATTTTCTTATAGTGTATCTGTCTGTCTTTCCAACTGGAGCAGCCTCCCAAAACTGTGTTGTGGTCATCATTAGCTTCTTAGACCCGGCACCTAGAGGACACGTTTAGTTAAGTCCTTAATGCTCAAGGCCTCTGGGTTACCTTTATGCTACTGAGATCAGCCAATTTCTGTTGGTCTTTCTTTTGGTTCTCTTCTAGGTCAAGTCTTTGGTCAGCATTACCTTGACCTGTTCATCATTAATGCCTGTTCTGACATCATTTTCAGTGATTCTCTCAAATGTCCTTTAAAGATTACCTAGAATCAGACACTATACGTACATAAAAAGTAAAGTACCTGTGCTTGATAGTGCATGGACAGTTGCCAGGACAGCCATAAGTGAGAATTTAATTGTGAATGAGTTGTTGAGTGAACCTGGCTGTCCCAGGGTTCAGGGTGAGTGCGTGGTGTATGTGGTGTGTGGTGTGTGTGTGTGTGTGTGTGTGTGTGTGTGTGTGTGTGTGTGT
>NC_034591.1:42854488-42898354 GCF_900095145.1 Mus pahari
AAAAAGAAAGAAAAAAAAGAAAAAAGAGTGATTAGGCTACAGGTAGTTTTTCACTCAGACTCTCTCTCTCTTTCTCTCTCTCTCTCTCTCTCTCTCTCTCTCTCTCTCTCTCTCTCTCCTGGTAAGCTGGTAAGCATGGGTCTTACCTTCACTGGAGCTGATTAACTTGGTATCTTGAGTAGGGATAAATAGAAAAAAATTTACACTTGAAAAATGGCCATTTAAAGCAGATATCATTGTTTGAAATGCTGGGCAGATACAAATACCTTTCCTGATGTTCTCATGGCATTCAATCACCTGATTAAATCCGATTTCTGTAACTAACTTGTCATCCACTTTCATCTACACATTTTCTTGAATAGAGCCTGTAAAGGTGTCGCCTGTTATATAGAGTTGTACAAAATCAAGGACTGCCCCCAGGAGCCATCATCGTGGCATTGAGGAATACATAAGACATTAGTCTCATGGTTTTTTTCCTTGTAAAAGTGTGGATAGACCTTGACCGAGGTCATGAGTTCTTAAGCCTGACTACACTTTAGACTTGCCAGGTGCCATTGTGTGCTTCCCCTCCAAATTCTGGGTTGAATCCCTATCAGGACTGTAGTACTTGGAAATGAGATTTCTGATGAGTAAATAGGGCATGAGGTCCAAGCTGTCACAAAAGAAATTAATGCCCTTAGAGAGAAGAGACAAGAGCAGTCTTTTTCCATTCTGTAAAAGCACAGCAAGAAGCCAGCCATCTGAAAGCCACAGGAAGCCTTCACCAGGAACAAATCTCTTGACCCTTTGATATTGGACTTTCTAGTCTTCAAAACTGCAAGAAACAAATGCCTGTTGTTTTACCCATCCACTCTAAAGTATTTTGTTATAGTACCCTGAGCTAAGCAACGCATGTAAACAGCTTCTAGTCCAGCATACTGTAGTGTCTGAGTGCCATAGTCAAGTATGGATGTTTTCTTAAAACACTTCAGGTGACTGGAGGACACAATCAGGGCTTGAAAAGCACAGATCTAGGCCAACCTCATGATACTACTAATCTTAGTTCATTTTTCTACAAGTCGCGACACTGGCAGGTTATGTGCTTGCTAAAGCAAAACAAGTTGCAAGGGACAAAGGCCCTGGAAAATGTCCCAGCCCTCTTTCCTCATCTTAAGGTAGTTTCAGTTTCAGAGTAACCCTAGAAGAGAAGCATGGACTGAATTACTGACCTCAGAGTCTGCAAGCCAGACAGGAGGTCAAGAGCCTTGGAGCTGACACAAAGGTTCAAGTCTATTATCCTTTCACTTGCCAGTGATGCATAGTCTTAGTGGTACCCAGGTATTATCCTTTCACTTGCCAGTGATGCATAGTCTCAGTGGCACCCAGGATTGTCTTCTTTATGAATTATTCAGTAGAACTAGTTAGTGTTAGTGTTTTCTACTCATCAATTCGATACAAGATTTAGCAATATCTCCCTTCTATTTTATCTAGTTTATGTTGTCTCTAAGCTAAAAAATTATCATTGTGTGAATTATGAATAATACAATTTATAAAGACAATATCAATTATTTATTATGTCTTGGCTATCTGCATTTTATGGAGTTTCAAAAGCCCTAGTAACTTCCACTTAAAAGCTAATGATGGACTTTTTCCTGCATGGTCAGATTCTTTCTTCAATATACTAATACTCAGTAATGATAACATAAGCACAAATAGATATGATGTTGTGGGACTTGACTGAGATAAATATTCCTCTAGAGGTGATATATACCTAGTAGTTAATTAAAACTTCACAATATACAAAAGTAGCTTCCTAGCATGAAAATCTTTGCAGATGGATTGTGTGGGGATGTATATGCATGTGCATGTGCATGTGCATGTGCATGTGCATGTGCATGTGCATGTGTATGTGTATGTGTATGTGTATGTGTATGTGTATGTGTATGTGTATGTGTATATGTGTGTGTACACCATGCAGAAGGATGGACAAGAAGACTTTCATGGTCACTATGGGGACAAAATGAGTAAGGGCCTACAAAGGCATTCACAGAAGCATAAAAGAGAGTCAAAATGTAGTATTTGGAAGGAAGCAATGATTTGGATGGATGAATAGCAATACAAATCCTCAAATAGTAGAGAAGATTTCCAACAGCTGCTTGAGAAGTTTGGAACTGGCATTTATCCACCACAATGGAGCATGACCGCAAGATTTCGAACAGTAAAATTGCTTGAGAAATATGTGTATTTTTTCAATTTAGACTTTAAAAAGATATTACTGTAAGTACTATATTTCTATGTGTATGTAAAAGAGAGACAGGGGGAAGAGGAGGGAGGGAGAGAGAGAGAGAGAGAGAGAGAGAGAGAGAGAGAGAGAGAGAGAGAGAGAGGAGGGGTTATTTGTATGTGGTGTGCCCTCCTGTCCCCTTCCTTTGTGGACACATGTGGAACCAGAGGTTGAAGTGAGGATATTTTTCTCACCTCGCTTTTCCACCTTTTGTTTTGAGAAGGGGGTTTCTCGCTGAGCCCAGTTCTTATCATTTTAGCTAGACTAGCTGATTATCCAACCACAGAGCTCCACCTGCCTACTCCTCTGCACTGGGGTTATAGGCATAATGCCACGCCTGACTTTTATGTAGATGTTGGGGATCTGAAACCAGATCTCATTCTCCTACTGCAAGCACCCTGCTGACCCATCACCCCTGCTCAGGTCTTCAGATAATGGGACCACTAGGGTATCAAAGGAGGGTGACTGAAGCAAATTGAGAGAGAAGCTGCTTCAGTGCTATCGCTGTGGAATTTCCTAAGTGGTTCGGAGTGTGACAGGACCATAGCCTAGCAAGCACTTTCACGTGCATCACTTCCCTTGACTTCAATAGAACTGACGTATTTGATAACATGTGACACCATTGTCTGAGAACAAAGTGTCCGTGATCCTGGAGGGAGTGCCTGGCCTGGGAAGGTAAAGATGTTGCAAGGAACATAGAGAATCAGAGAGCTATCCAAGAAGGAAAAGCGCAGACAGCAAGCTAGCATAAGGTCACAGAGGGAGAGAGACAGTGAGGGTCATAGCATGAGCTGACATATTGATTGAATGGTAAAACTAAGTATGGTTAAAATGAGCCTGGGGCCTTGAAGCGAGACCTCCTTCCAACCTGATTAACTCAGTGTCTTGGGCAGCACCCAGAGCAATCTCAGCAAGTGCTGCTGCTTTTAGAGATCGTAGTCAGAACGTCACCAAAGCAATATCATTTTAAGGGTGAGAGGATGTGAAGAGATTAATAGTATCAGGTTCGTCTGCAGCACCCATCTCGACACTTCACTTCATTGACTTTGAACACCCCACGTGTGTGTGTCCTTGCCATGGTGAGCATACATATACTCTCTTGTAGTGTTGCAGCCAGCAGGGTGCTGGTCCAGTAGCTTTCTTAATTATCCGTGAGTTCATATGAATTGTCGTATATCATAGTCATCTCTCATAAACTCATGTCTCCGGAAGCTGCTTACAGTGCGGCCTGCACATTAAAGACGTGATAACAGAAAACAATCGGTGGACTGTGACGCCCTGATTTTGCTTTGAAGTTTATTCCTGAGAGGAAGGGAGGGGGGGAGGAAGAGAGAGCACCCTATACTGTGTGTGTAGTGTGTGCTTGCCACAGCATGTATGAAAGGGTCAGAGGGTAGCTTTCCTTTCCATCCACCTTGACTGTGATCGAATCCTTTCTGCTGCTGTTGTTATTTGCTCCTGCATGATCCAGTCTGGATGGTTCACAAGCTGCTAGGAAGTCTCCATCTCTACCTGCTATCTTGCTGACGGAACTCTGGGATTACAGATGTATTACCATGCAGACTTTTTACACAGATTCTTTCTGAAAATTTGAACTCAGAACCTCACACCTGCATATCAAGGTGGATGTGTGGTTGTTAATTATTGAGCAATACAGTAGAATGTTGTTACTTACTGTCTGTCCCTTTAAGATATACTTATGATACATGAAATAATAAACTGAGGAATCATATAGCTTAGGGAAGGAAGAAAGTCCTAACAAAACCAAAATATAAATTTATTCTACCATATGTAATGGAAATGTAAGCACAGTTTCCATAAGTAATATATGTGTATATTATATAAAAAAACTATTAAAAATTAGTGACCGTATGTAAGATATGTTTGGTTGTGGTCAGTTTTTGTTTGATGTCTTTCAGAATGGAAAAGGGGTACATAATAGTCATATATTTACAATTATACAACTATATTATAAATATATGGCTATATAGATTTATGTACTCATGCATAAATTAATGAAGATTTATAAATATATGTTCACATGAGTAGACATAAATATATATGTATCTTTCTTGTTGTTCAAAATGGAAATGTCCTTAAGTATTAAAAACAATGTCTTTTGCGAAAACTATTCAGATTAATTCTAGCACACACTTTGATTTCTTTTAAAGATTTCATTTTATTATTTTTATTTATATGTATGCCTGAGTATCCGTGTGAACGTGATGCATCTTATATCCATGTCTGTGGAAGCCAGAGGACGGTGTCAGATTTCCTGGAGCTAGATGGAGTTAGCGCCAGTTCTGGAAGTGGGTTCCAGGAATCAAACTTGGGTCCTCTGAAAGAGCCACAGGTACTCTCAACTGCTGAGCTATCTCTCTAGACACACTCTTGATATTTCTGGGCCTGAATTTTTCCTGAACCCAAGAAGGAGAAAGATGAACAGAATGTCTGTTGCTCCCTGTGACCTGAGTCAGTTCTGTCGTCTCCATAGGAGCTGGGCCTGGTGAAAAGGGAAACTAGGAGGTGCTCTGCAGATGTGTGCTGAGGGGTCACTCGCTGTGTGCTCTGCAGTCCATTTGGGCTTTAATCAGTGTTTTCCATCTTTGAGAGGTAAATCTGGTTACAGATTAAAAAAAAATGTAACGTGGTCAAGTCAAGTCAGAAAAAAGGAGAGATAAAAAATAAAGGTGAAAATACACTTTGGTAAAGTCATGAGAGCCTGTGAACAGATCCTCTTTCTTTTGTGCACACAGTTTGCTGTTTCAGTTTATAACATAAGCCTCTGTTGTGTCCCTGTCTTTTCAGAGGCAGGCAGACTTTTATAGACTTGAGACCAGCCTGGCCTATGTAGCAAGTTCCAATCCAGCCAAGGTTGTAGCAGAAGACTTTGCCTCAAATACAACAAACACTGACAATAAATAAGGAGCAAAGAAAAAGAAAAGAAAGAAGGAAGGAAAGAAGGAAGGAAGGAAGGAAGGAAGGAAGGAAGGAAGGAAGGAAGGAAGGAAGAAGAAAGAGGAATAAACAGAAAAGGTTTACATTATTAATTTCATATCATAGATTATTTACTCATGTTCTTGAGCAAAAGTTCACTTGAGTTTTGCATCTTTACTCTGAAATGCATTTAGTTTTCAGTATTCCTCTCATCACATTCAAAATAATTATGTAGCTAGGAAAACAGTCAAATAAATGTATAAGTTAAAACCTTCGTCATGTACATTCTGCCCCACATCTTTTTTCCAACTTTTATTAGGTATTTACTTCATTTACATTTTAAATGCTATACCCTAAAACCCCTATACCCTCCCCCCTGCTCCCCTACCCACTCACTCCCTCTTCTTGGCCCTGGTGTTCCCCTGTACTGGGGCATATAAAGTTTGCAAGACCAAGGGGCCTCTCTTCCCAATGATGGCCGAATAGGCCATCTTCTGCTACATATGCGACTAGCGACATGAGCTCTGGGGGTGCTGGTTAGTTCATATTGTTGTTCCACCTATAAGGTTGCAGACCCCTTCAGCTCCTTGGGTACTTTCTCTAGCCCCTCTATTGGGGGCCCTGTGTTCCATCTGATAGCTGACTGTGAGCATCTACTTCTGTGTTTGCCAGGCACTGGCATAGCCTCACAAGAGACAGCTATATCAGGGTCCTTTCAGCAAAATCTCGCTGGTTTATGCATTATCTGCCCCGCATCTTGTGCTACCAACATGTCACGTGACATGTACAATTAGACCTGTTCTATTGTGAGGCCTAATTATTGACAGAAGGAGCTGCCATTACGTTACGAACGTCAGCTCTGTATGCTATGATGTTAGTCAGTCAGTAAACCTGAAATTTTAGGCTTCTCTGGAAAAATCTGAAAATAGATAGAAATGCCGCCTGCTAAGTCGATTGTGCGAAGAGTAAAATCACATTTAATGAGGCACGAGTGAGTAGGGCATGCTGCCCTGAAATCCTGTAAGACACAGCACAATCTGGACTCCGTCTACCCCATCAGATAAAGTGCCCAGAGATGCCTCCCTCTTGACAGTGATCCCAAGATATTTCCTTGCTAATCTTTCAGCACTTTCTTACTGTTCAGTATTCTTGGCAGAATTAATCAAAACACAAAATGCTTGCGTGCTCCTCAGTGAGTTCTAGATTTTATACAAACTTCTCTGCCCATGGCAAGATGCCCATAAGACAGCCTTCTGATTTACTCCTTGGCAGCGGCTTCTTTCAGAATTTTCTACATTTAAAGGTTGAAGTTCTGTGGCACCTGTAAACTGGAAGGTGAGGGTCTTTAGCTCTTACAACTTTAATAGATGCAATGGCATTCAGGCAAGTAAAGATGAAGTGCTCACCAGTTTCTCTATTGTAAGTTTAGCTGCTAAGTCCTTTTCCCATGAGGCAGGTCAGGTCTCCTGGCAATGTGTGCCTCTGTGCCCTAAGTTTTCGCTTATGAAAACACAGGAATGCTGGAGTTTGATGGGAGTCTTTGGGAGAAAACTGGGAGTCTGATGGAGATCTGTGTGGGTGATTGCCCTACCTGAGACGACAAATGGAAAGTGGGTCATCAATGATAAACTGACACAGACTTTTGTGCAGAGGTTATTATGCTTGACTGTTGCTCCCCAAGAGGATGAACTATGAACTTTCAATGAGAAAAATATTAACATGTGTAGATGTAAACTTAGGATTTGTAGACTGGAGCTGTAATCTCCATGAAGTATCCCTCACAAGTTTCTTGTGCGAACTCAGTCATAAGAAATGAAAAGGTTTCACACATATTATGTGTGTCATTATTTGTCACCTGGAAGTCCCAGAAATATATAATACAAAATACAGATAGACAGTTTCACTGTAAGAAACATAACCAACTCGGAGCCACCAAAATAAGTATAAATCTGCCTGCTTTGGACCTAGGAAACGTATACAATGCAGTGAACATTCCATCTTAGGGTCTTGATGTAAATCGTTGTTTTTCCAATACCAACATTAAAAACATTTTTTTTTTTTGCAAGTGTGTAGCAATGGATGTGGGAATACTTGAGGGACTCATGTTCTAAGAAGTCTTTGTGCTTTCACAGTCTAAGAAGGAAATCTTTTGTAACCGGCTTCAGTAGTGAAACACAATGAGGTTTGCCAGAGTTTCCGACCACAGAAACCTTTGAGGAAACGTTGGGTAAGATTTTATGTTTATACTAGCCAAGACTGTGAAAGACACCCAGGTCCGTGGTGACTTTGGATGTCCTGTGATGTTCTTCTCAGGATGTCCTAGGTGCTTCCAAAGCTGAACAACTCAGGTTACTTCTATAGCTTCTCTTCAGTCCTCGTACATGGCTCGCTCCCCTTGACTCAAGATCTTGACCACTCAGTGGTGGCTTCTGACCTCCTGAATCTCTGGTTGTATCCTCTTCATCCCCTTTTATAACATCACTGCTCTCGGGACACCACCTCCCTCGGGATGCGGGATGCAGTGTGAAATTCTCCATTCCAGTTGTTTCCCGTTTGCTTTCTCTTGAGGAAACTAATGTCAAGATTTACATTCACTGAGATGTACCTCTTGCCTATATATTAGTTAGCCAGTATATCTTTGCAGTCTATGTGAGTGCAATTCCTTCCAAAACCAGTCATACTGAAGACAGAAAACCTAATACAATCTACTTAATGATGGTCCCTCCATGAACTCATTCAGGGCACTCTTTAGCAGACTAAGAAACTTGGGATCCCACTTTGAGCACCACGGAATTAGAATTCATTTCACCCTCAACTTCACCCAGTTCCTCTAATTTATCAAAACGTAAACTGAGAGTGGGCCAATCCAATCACATTCTGATTTTAACAGGTCCAAGAGCCGATATAGGGTTTGAACCCAATTGGCACCCAATCATGGACAACTTCCTAAGGGCTTTTACTCTTGGCATTCAGACTTTTAAGAAAGAAAATTAGGCGATTAGAATAGAGCACAATAGTGAATGCAGAAGACGGGCAGAATGACGACGGTGGCCAGAAACATGAGAGAAAGGGTACTAGAAGTTTCTTTATTCTACATAGCGGTGGGAGAATCTACTTTTTGGCCTGCACAGCGGATGCACCATTTCTTTGGATAAGTTTCCCCTACGTTTCCTGTCAAGCCAGCGTTTAATGAAACAAAACGATACCGGATCCTTCTCACTGACAACACCTCTCCATCCGTCCACAAACCCCAGTCAACGCCAGCCAAGAGCATTTCCCTCAGCCCCTTTTATTCCCTTTTTCCCAAGAACAAGATCAGAGATATGTGAGATCCTGTTTGATTCAAGCATGGAGAAAGTGCTGTGTGTCTCATGCCCATGGCTTACCTGCTGTCAATGGTTGTCAATACTGCCATTGTCAGAATTCATTCTGTACTGGGTCTTCTAGACTTAAATTTTTTAAAAGCAGCGTAAGAGATTTATAAAGCGAAAATTGCTTTCCATTGGACAGGGGTCTGGGTTGTTGACATTTCAAAGTCTTTTAAAAAAAATGCAAATTGTACAGTTGTGGTCAGCTCCGTTGAGGGGCTCTGAGAGACATTGTAAAACCACCACCAACCACACTTTGCATCTACTCAGTTCCTGAGCTGCTGGCATCATTCGTGTCTCTGGCATAGAGAGAGGAGTCTCTATGGCTGCAAAGAGAAATCCACCAAGATGGTGCAAATGTTTAGTAGAATAATAAGGAAGTCAGTGTTCTGTTCATAAAGTGACTCAGTAGTTACGGGGCTAATGCACGAGTGGAGAATATTCTTGCACACATAATCACACTGGAAAGAAAACATTATTTTTAACTCAGTGTGAATTGGACTGATATTGAATTGCAGGAGATTTAAGAACTTGGAATGTAGGTTTTAATGTGTTCAAATGCAACCACTACAACCTTAAGGAATATAAATGAAGAAGAAACAGCCCATCGGAGGGAAATAATTACAATACTCAGATGTAAAACCCCAAACCAGATTGCTTGATGGAGCAGTGATGTTTGATAGAATATTAACTAGGTGATTAAAAGTTTAAAAGCCACCATTTCATTAAATAGCTACTAAAAGCAGCAGTATTTGTGCTAATAAAGAATTGTCTAGTGTCTATAAGCAGAGATTAAGGTTCCTGTGGAACTTTGTGTGGGAAAACCTGGGCTTTGAGACATGGTGACATAGGGAATGAATTAGATTATTGAAATTTTGCAGTCATGAGCACAGGGATGAATTTGGTAGATTTGAAATGAGTTTTAAAGTAATGAATATTTTCATCCTGCTTTCAGAAGAATTTAGCTTATTACTTATGTCAAATAAAAGCTCCACTTAAACATTCAGTATGAGGGGGTAGGAAAAATTTGCCACTTTAGTTACAGTTCAGAGGCCATAAGAATATCAGTTGTGAAATTACAAATAGTCTGTTTTTAGAAGTACTTGCTATTAAGTGACCTTTTCATCAAAAGGAGAAGCAAGTATTCAGTAGTGAGAATATAGCAAGGGTGCTTTGAACGACTGGGAAGGGTTCTTGTCATCATGGAGCAAAATGGTCTGTGTTCACCTAGGAGAAGTCGCCCTTAAGGTCTGGGATTCATTATGTCCGTAATCAAAGCTCGGATGCTTCCTCTTAGGTGACTAGCTTAGTATTTCATAATGCTAATGACTGGTTTTAACATACTTACCTATCCACACTAAAACAAGTATTTCTCTCTTGGCTTGGGAGATGTTTCTGTGGATAAAACCCTTGTCATGCAGGCAGGAGGACTGGATGTGGATCCTAAAAACCCAGGTGAAGCCACATGTGCTGGTGTGCGTCTGTAATCACTGAATTTCTACAGAGAGATGGGGGGAGGTGGGAGGACAGAGAATCCCCCAGAAACTTGAGGGTCAGCTAGTCCCAAGTTTGCATCAACAAGCAGAGAACATCTTTCTCCAACAAGGTAGAAGGTGAGAGCTAACAGCCAAGGCTGTCCTCTGGCTTCCATTCACATGTTATAATACGCACATGTCATGGTAGACACATGCCCACACTCACACATGAATACACATAGACACATCAAAACAAAATAGAGCAATGTTCTTCCCCTTGCCTCTCTGCCACTGGCCTTTCATATTCGGCTAACCTTTTAGACAGTATTTTCCAGTTAGCATCTCTGTTTCTTCTCCTTCATTTGCTCTTGAGACTGTGGTAAACAAGAATTGGTTTCCATCACTCTGAGTTCCTTCCCCCATCCATCCCAGTAGTCCCCTTGACACTGTCACATGGAATGGGCAGTGCTCTCTGTCATGACTTAGCTGAGCCAGTTTGCCATTGTAGCTCTGCAGATGCCCCGGTCCCTTGACTTCCCAAATGTCTCAGAGGCCTTTCCTTCTGCCCCAGTGACTTCTCTCAGCTTCTTCACCCCTTCTTATAACCTCACTTCTAGCTTTACAGTCCCTGGAGCTCATGCTTTGGGCAGTACTATCATTTGGATCCTTACTGACTCCCAAAGATCTGTATGTTAAAGGCTTGATCCCTAGTGTATGCATCATTGGGAAGTGCTAGAACTTTTTGGGGATGAGGTGTAATGGTAGGAAGTGAGGTCATTGAGGGGTGTGTCCTTACAGGTAATGCTTACACTTTCACCTCTTGCTCTTTCTCTCCTTTCTACCTCCTTTTCATGGGAAAGTCAGTGTGGCTACTATGTTCCTGCCATGCCCACCAACTGGCTATAGGCCCAGAGCAATGGAGTCAGTTGGCTATATTCTGTATCTTTTGAAACTGGGAGTCAAAGTATACCTCCCTTTTTTTCTTTTATTTTTGGGTGAATGACCTTTGTTATAGTATTGAAAAGCTAGTTAACATAGGCCCGTCTCTCTGCACCCTCACCTGACTGCCTCATCCTTACATTTCTGCATGATGTCTCCCGGATTTATGTGCTTCACCCATCAGCCAGGTTGAGCCTGCTAAGATATAAGTCAGATATGTCCTTCTCAATTTTCCATTTTTTTTCTCTGACTTGCCATCATCTCTAGAATTTTCCTGAAGCTCTCAGTGACACGGCATCCCATTCCTTCTACAGTGGCTTTTGTACAGGTGGTTGGCGATCTGCTGTTTGGATTCAAAACAAAGTGAATAATTGTATCATGTCAATAAGCATCATCATTTTTTAATCTGTATTACTAGTGAGTATTAGAGTACAGTTTGAGTGCATGCTGAAGAAATCTCAACTCTATGGGTCAGACAGGGAAATTCCCTTTCTTTCTCTTTAGTCTGTGAATCCATGCTGATTGGCCATTGTCCTGCACTCAGTGGACATGACTTCTATACCACAGGGTAGTAAGTAACCTGAGAACTTTCTATGTAGTGTTCCCCTGTCTCTACAGCACTATCCTTGTCCAAACATGCTGCGTGGTTCATAGCCACATCACTATTCCATCAAATGAAAAACAAGAGGGCCTGCATATTCCCTTCAGACACACAGTGGAGAAGATCCCCCCCCCCCCATTTTGCCAGCGCTTAGCCATGTTGCCACAAGGAAGAGTGGACACTTTGGCATCTATTCAATATGGGCAGCTACCTGGCTAACTTTTGTTGCTGTAGAATAGGGGCAATTACGTTCTAACAGAATTTTGCCACCATGTGTTAATGAACATCTCTCTACTTCTGTATATTCACTAGCCTATAAAAATGTCATTAATAATTTCCTCACTAAAATCATATTTAATGACAAGTAACATAACTTTTATATAAATTTTTCTCAATGACATGTGATAATGCTCTTAGCTAGTGGCTCTTTTTAATTCTGTGACTGAGGAATCCAGACTTAGAAGACAGTAAGGAAAAGGTTTTGCATATCTTGGCCAAATTCCAAGGGCTAATAAATGGTTGGCTGACATGAGACTCTGGTCCAATACTTCCTAATTTCAAAGTCTTCATTCTAAATTCTAACTACTGTTCAGAATAAATTGTTAAAGAAATCATTCCACTACAGCAGTGTCTATATCGCTAACACACTGACTCAGATTGGCAAAGCACACTGGAAATCAGGTGTTAGTTGATGGTTTGGGGTGAGCATTTATGTTCCTTGTTTCTCTCACATATAACTTGTAATCTGGTTTAATTTTTGGCTCTGAACATGAATAGACCTTAGAAGTAAAAGATACCTGGAGTGTCATAATAGCATAGTAGCTCTTGGTTGAGCTTTCAATTCACTTTAAAATGCTAATCTCTCCCCTTAACTGTAGAAGACTGGAGCAAACTATGTACCCTGGGGATGTCATTTGCATGAATTGTTCCTATCTTTTGTTTGAAATTTTTTATTTTGAGGTTCAGCCATGTGAAGGGGTGTAGTGTTATTTCTTTCTCTTCTAAAATAGCACGTGTCCCTGGCAATTGGATGAGCGAAAAACAGACACTGTTCAAAAACAATGAATTCTAATGGGAGAAATAAAGGTTACAAGTTTTCCTTCTTATTTTCTTCCAATATTGTCCAACCTGATTCCTCTTTTAGATAAGTATGAGATAATAATAGTTTTATCTTTTTGGAGACAGATATTCAAACTCTAATTACTAAAGAGAATGAAAACACCAAGGGAGCCAATAATGGATTGATGACCCTACCCTCATTTCTGTAGGGATGCAGTGATTACAGATGCTTTACCTGGGTTCTTAGGATCCACACTCGAGTCCTCATGCCTGCATGGACTACCTGTCAAAAAAGCAGGCATTTTTATAGTCATTGAGAAACATGTAAAGGAAATATGAATGATGAAAGAGAACATATTTCTGTTCTTCATATGTGTGGGAGCTTAACCTAGATATGATTTTATTGTAATAAGGTGCATATTTTCTAGTGTTGCATACTCCTGATCTCAAAAACAAAGATTTATTTGTCTAAGACAGTAATTTCAGAGCCTTGGAGATGACTCAGATTGAGTTAAGTCTCTTAGGTTATCCACAATCCTAAGGCTGCAGTCCTTCAATACGATTCCTCACGTTGTGATGACCCCTAGCCATAAATTATTTGTATTGCCATTTCATAAGTAAATATCTGTTTTCCAACAGTGTTTGGCAATCACTATTAAAGGATTGTTCTAACCCACAAATGGGTTGTGGCCCATTGACCAAGAGGCTAATATATAGAGGTATAGAGATTATATTATAACCTACAATCTTTGCATCAAAATAAAAAAAATTTTCAAAGAAATTGAAAAACACTAGATGCTTCCTATGGCCAGGTAAATCTCAGAAAAGCTTGTTAGCATCTTTCTGTGTCCCTAATGTGTTCCTTCCCATTGTCCACAGACACATATCACTTCAGGTACACTCGGAAGGCCAGTATCACCGTTTGGATCACATTGTTTGGGTCCTACTCACTAAATGGTCTATGCTCTCTAAAAGAAAACCATTTTCCTTTTCTCACAATCAAAAAAAAAAACCTGATTTTTCCTTTGACTACTTAGTTGCGGGTGTCTGTAATGATTATCAGATCAGCATAATTTATAATAGAATTATGAATAGCTACAGTTAATGACATACATTTGAAGAGTATATTAATATCAATAATTATGTGATTATTATGAAAAATAAGGTTTTAAAATACATTGCATGAAGCATATGCTTTAAAAATTCAGATTATGTAGTATAGTATTCTTCACCATAAGCATGCTGTACACGGGAAGTCTATGTCTTGAAATTCAGAGACTCTCAGAAAATATCAACTCATATGCCCTTCTCCCCAAAGCCACAGGAACTAACATTCCATTCGCTACATCTCAGAATGTATATTAGATATTGAGCCGTTTTCACTATAGTCATGGATATGTGGTGTTCCATTAGTCATGATCACTATTTATTTTTCTTACCATTGACAATATGCTTGAGTTTTTAATTTGGCAGGAATTTATTTCATAATAATGGATATCTCCTATATGAGTAGAGGAAACAGCTTGGTTAATATTGTCACATTAGTAATGATCTCTTGAGATATTCATTTACTATTGTGTTTTCATATGATCTTTATAGTACTGGGATGAACATTATTGTTTTCATTTTACATTGCTACTGCTTTAGTTTCCATTCATTCACAATTGG
Organism: Mus pahari; assembly: GCF_900095145.1. NCBI lineage: Eukaryota > Metazoa > Chordata > Mammalia > Rodentia > Muridae > Mus > Mus pahari. The sequence continues at coordinate 42,868,799 of NC_034591.1, forward strand.
GAGATGGAAGAGTATAAATCTGTTCTCAATCTGTTCCCCCTCAAGCCCTCTACCCCTCTAACCCTTGTCACCTTCAGTGGTAATGAGATCTACAGAAAATCATGGGAGGAATTAGGGTTTGAAATCGGTTTGACATAGTTCATTTTAGCGCATACACTTTACCATATAACTAAGAACTGATCTCTATACCAGAAAATGCATTTTTCTTGAAAACCCAGAATCTCCTGTTGCTCAAATTGATAATTGGCCTCAGACTTGATGTTGCCATGGTGCTGTCAGAAATGTGGGTGTCCACAGTGAGCTCAGGAGTGTGGGTGTCCACAGTGAGCTCAGGAATGTGGGTGTCCACGGTGAGCTCAGAAGTGTGGGTGTCCACAGAGAGCTCAGGAATGTGGGTGTCCACGGTGAGTGTGGGTGCCTGTTCCTGCACACCCCTCTGTAGATTCCTCTTTCCTGTAGCTCTGGAATACAGTGTTAGCTGCTTGGATTTTGTGTAGCCTCTTGGCCACTGTCTGTCTTAACACTCATCACTCACAAAGATGCCATGGTTCTCAGTCTTCCTTCTTATCATAGGTCCATGCTCAGCAGCTTTCCCTGTCTCTTTCCCATGAGGACATAGAGTCAATTTGTGCTGCATCCTGGGCAAAAGAGTTAGTGATCAAAAACTGCTAAATGAATGTCTGACCAGGAATGCAGAGGGGGCATGATAGTATACAAGGTCGATTTTTCTACTCATGACCTTTGTTCAGTCATTCAACTAAGGCTTTTAAACCCCTACTATTTTCTCTAATACCTTAAGATATTATAGTAGACACACTAAATCTGTTTTTTTAATCTTAAGAATAAAAACTTTTACTGGGAAAATAATGTCTTGTTAGATGTAGCGTATAACTCTTTGATAACACAATAAAGTGCTACAGTTCCAGAAAATGGTACCACAAATATCTAAAGAAGTATGGACTTCAACAGAATAATAGACCATACAAGCATGTGGCATGTCAAAGAACATGCTCAGCTGTTATAGGTCTCTTCCTACTGACAAGAATCCCCTTCAGAGGAACTTACTTTAACCATGAAAAAGAAACTGCTGAGTGTGTCTCGCAGTTTATTCATGCACTCTGCAGAACTCAACCAAAGATGGTCACATGTTTGCTCTGACCCCCAGTGCTCCCACACATTTTCAGAAGGTAGTTCTGATGTTAGAGGAATTTCTGGGTTATCTTATTATCTGCCGGTTTGGGTAGCTGGGAGAGAAATGCCATAGATATCGTCCTGGCTGTGTATCCAAACCATATTTTCTAGAACAGAGGAAATAAAAGCTTGTTTTCAACCCTAATTTTAAAAAATACTATTGTCAGGCTGGAGAGATGGCTCAGTGGTTAAGAGTACTGACTGCTCTTCCAGAGGCCCTGAGTTCAACTTCCAATAACCACCTGGTGGCTCACAATCGTCTGTATTGGGATCCAATGCTCTCTTCTGGTGTGTCTGAGGATAGCTACAGTGTACTCATATAAATAAAATAAATAAATCTTAAAAATGGAGTATTTTTTACTATTGTCTTCCATGCTAACATAGTGCTAAATTCATTTACATTGCTACAATGCTTTGAATAAGTTCTTTTGGAGGAACTGAAAATCTGCTCAAATAATGATGCTTGGTGATTTGTTAATCTGTGTTAGAACAGGGTGGATGCAACTCTAAAAGCAAATGTTTGTTACAAAGAAAGGTATTCCTATTTATAATCTGTGGGGGATGTGGAGGTCAACCCCGTGAAGGAAAAAGTGGGATGGAGAGCGAGATGCCACAGTCTCCTGCGACTCCTCAAAGAGTCCTGATCTGCAGCACACAGCATTAGATCTAAGATGGCTCTCAACAAACTGGTGGGACAGCAGAAAGGAGCCGAAACCAGGGGGATGGCTACTTCCGCCATCTTCATGGAAATCCTCACAGGTGAAGATGCAGCCCCCACTCCTTCTGTGTTGCCTCCTTAGGCAGGGTTTTCATTGGAACATGGTGAAGGCGTGATGAGATGTGCTCGACCAAGGATTCAGGGGGTTTGGATTGGCTCAAACACTGTATATGAGCATATATAAGCTGGGCAATAAACTCAGATCTGCACCCTGACGCTGATCCCCAGAGTCAGATTTCCTGAGATTCCATGACTCCGTTGCCGACCCTCCCTCCCCCACCCTCTGTCCTGTTGCCACAGTGGTCGATCCAAAATGTCAACGGGAACCTTTTAGCAAGTGCTTGAAGTGAATTATCCTTAAGCAAAAAATAATATAAAGCACATAAGTAAGAAATAAATTAGGGGAGCTGACAAGACGGATCAGTTAGTAAAGTGTTTACCATGTGAGCATGAGGACCTGAGTTCAGATTACAGAAGAATTTATATAAGAAGTCAAGAGCATCAGCTTGGCCTGAAATCCCATTACAGAATGGGAGGATTCTGGAGGTTTCTAGCCTGTTAGTCTAACTCTAGCTTCAGCTAGAAACCTTATTTCAAAACTGAGGTAGAAAGTGAATGAGGAAAACTTAAAACATTACCCTCATATTCCCATGGGCATGTACACACACACACACACACACACACACACACACACACACACATGCACACACACACTTCTACATACACATGTATGCACGCACACACAAGCACAAACATATACACACTAATAAGTAAAATAGGGCATAGAATAGAGTAGATAATGACATAATACACAAGGGATTTTCAAGGGATGATGGTCCAGAAGGAACTCAGAAAGTCCAAGGTGTACAGTCTGCATATTTACTCCCATAACTTCTCAACTCATGGCTATAATTTAAGTTTTTCTTAGTGAGTCTATTGCAACACTGCTTTCTTTTCTCTCTTTCATTCTATCGTACTTTTCAAGCTACAAGGTAGCAACATTTTCATAGCTTTAAAGGACCCCCAGTATTAGTGACCTTCACTGAACTGAAACAATGGTGATAGAAACATCTCATGTTCCTTCTGCAAATCCTAGCATTCACAGACATTCACATCCGAGTTCGCATTAATTGCGTGTATATTCAGTCATGACTCTACCCTCTAATGCATGGCGATGTATTCCTGTGTGAGTTACATAGCTCCCAAATGCACAGTCTGCATCTTCCTTGCTTTACTATCTATTACTTTCTGCATTTTATATGCAATGCTGAATATATGTGGGATAAATCCACCTGACTGTGAGTTCATGTGCTTTTCTGTTGTTGGAAGTTCTGTTATTATTGTTAAAGTTACAAAAAGCTTGGATTTCATTTGAACAGAATGCTAATTTAGTGGCTCTCTCCCACTCTGTCTCTCTCTTCCTCTCTCTATCCCCCCTCCCTCCTCCTCTCCTGACTTCTTTCTGCTCCAGCAGGAGGAAGGAGAACTTGGGATTCTGGAGCACCTTAGAATCAGAGCATAGACGGACTGAGTAGCTGTGGACTGGGGAAGGACCCTGTTTAGTTGGAGAATTCTGAGCCAGGGCTGGGAAGCCACTTTTAGCTACCTCTTGGCTATCCCCTTGCGATAATATAAAGTAGAGGGGATGGATTAAAGATGTCCTTCACTTATTTTTAGAGACTACACTCAGAGTCAGGGACAAGAGAAAGTTAAAATATAAGCTAGGTGTGGAAATATCACCTCTCCTTGGGAATTAGTTCTTGAGTAGTTTAACTACTATGATGTTAGTGGATGGATACTGGGAAATTCATTACTCCTGCAACAGATCTCAGACCATTTTCCGAAGCATACTCTAGCCTAGCCAGTAGCTACTGCCACAACTGAAGTCTAAGCAGAAGTGAAATAGTCATTTACTAAGGCAGACTAGGATACCTGAGCAGGCATTGAAACCTGAGAGACAGGTGTCAAGCTCATATTGATTCTCAGAGTGGAGAGGTCAGGTTTGGAAGATAGAAGAAGGTATGAAACATGACTAGGGTGAAGATAAATAAAGTGAGCTGGAACCTTATGCCAAAGACGTAAGGTTATCAGTGTGCACGGGGTCACAGCCCTGGCCACTGCAGAAACCAGCACAACCAAGGCAAGGCTTCCTTCTCCCTGGGAACAGGAACAAGCTTCTTGAGTGTGATTCTTGTCTCTTTGAAGATGGCTGCTCTTCTGTGGGAATCACATTCTTGCAGAGGATTTCTCTTGATTGGATTAGATAAGTGTTGAGGTTCAGGGAAAGGAGATGGCCTTGTGCTTTTTAGCTATACCTCCCACATCCTAAAAGTTTCACAACCTCTATAATGACCTCAGCTAGAAATTAAGAGTTTAAACAAGTCTGAGGAAGGGGGTTCACTTCCAAGCCATAAAAATGATGTATCTGGTACTTATGAACACTTGGTTCAAAGGTCCACAGTAAAAAGTGGGAAGTCTTCCTTTATCCTTCCTTACATATGCATTGTGATCTGTTTCTCATATTTACTACCAGGCAAACCATTACATTATGAATATCTTTTTCTTGAAGAATGAAACAAGAAAAACGAGAATGAAATAAGCAAGAGTAGTATTTTAGGAAATATCTTCCATAATTCAGGCAAAACATTTCTTTTTGACAGAAATCTTAATTTTGTATTCAGAACTAATTTAAGGTGAAAAAAAAAAAGAGTTGAAACAATGTTCTATAGTGAGCGGAGTAGGAATAAGCCCTGCAAAACAACCTACTACTGCGTTCTGCTAAATGAGCATAATGAAATGACTTGGTATACTGATAGATTAGTACATCTCTCAACTGTCAGAGAGAAACTTTTATTTGTAGTGGTAGATGGTGATTCATGCAAAGATCCACAACTAGCCAAGGCTCAGAGGATAGTTAGCTGTAGGGTACTCGGTCCTAAAAGGAGCATATAAACCAGTCCCCTCCAACCAAGGCTTAGGGCTTACCACAGAAGAACAGCCTTAAAGACTATAAGAACTATAGGTAGTGAAAAAATCCAAGTAAACAGTAACAGGGCACCTCCATATATGACCTCAGAGGCTATGCTCATATCACACACCCTATGCAAGTTCAAGCCAGACTAATTAACAGTATGGAGACAAAAGGTGGGCATGAAGTCCCACCCTGGCCAAGGGACTGTTGCAACTGGGAGAGGAATAATTAGTTTTCTTTGAGAGTGTTGCCATTTGTAGGTCAGCCATGCCTTAATGGAACACCGCACATCCATGAATACATAGATAGCATGAACTGGAATTAGTAGGTTACAAAAAACAAGAAATAAAAAAAATTAAAAAGAAAAGAAAAGAAAACAATAAGAAGAGGACACAAAGTTGAATGAGTAGGGAAGGTGGTGGATCTGGGAGGAGTTGGGGAAAGGGGGAAGGGGTGAATGTGGCCAAAACTCATTCCAGGAAATCCTTGAAGAGCTAGTAAAATGTTTATGAAGAAGTTAAATTGAAGTATTATTGTGGAATTGCTATATTTCACTAAAATGATTCATAGCTGAGAAAATGTACAGTAATGGGGGTTTTCTATGTTTGACTTAGAATCTAGAATACAGTTCACTTTTTAAACAAATGATGTTGCAGGACTTATAGAATTCTCTGGCGACAAAAATATGTTCACTAGTTAAAATATTCTAAAACTTCATGGAAATATTACATATCAAGTGGGAATTTAATCAATTAATCTCTCACTATTTCAAAACAATGAGAGCTTATGTTTTGATAAGATATCAATTATCTAGTCTCCTGATGCTACTTGTTGAACTTATTTCCCTAGAAATGATTCCAGAATGCTTATCGGTCGGGTCGTGAAGCAATCCCATTTGTGACTTGTGTCCTTGGTGTCCTCTCACCTATTATAATCCAGTGTCACAAGGAAGGTTTCATTTCCTTTCTCCCCATCATTACCGTTCTGACGACTGTGGATACCTCCGTGCCCTCTTTCTTCTGTGGTGCCCCGTCGGGCAGCCAGCCAGCCGTGTGGGCTTCTCCCCAGTGAGAGACCATCTTTCATCTTCATACTTCCCTTTCCTACTGCCCAGAAGGAAGTGGATCATCTTCATGTACTCTTGCTAACAAGCACATACACACTCAGAAAAGGGAAATAAATTTAGAAATTTATAGTGAAGGCTTCAAGGCATACTCAGCAGAATGGTCTAGAAAAGGCAATTTATAGCCTAAGGAACCCATACACTCTAATACTGAGATTCTTTTTTTTTTTTTTCCTTCTGTTACTTTTCTTTTTAAAGTTCAGAAACCTCCTCTCTCTCTCTCTCTCTCTCTCTCTCTCTCTCTCTGTGTGTGTGTGTGTGTGTGTATGTGTGTGTGTGTCCGACTTGCTCTAAGCAGCCAGACACTGCCCTGCACAGAGCCAGCAGGGGGCCCTGCTAGCAAGTCAGGTGCAGCTGCCAAGAACCAAGGTCAGGAACACCAGCTAGAAGCATGGAAAGCTTCAGGAGAGAGAGCCCTCTTCCCCGGAACTGTTACGACTCTTATGTGACAGAAACTCTCAGAGGATCTGGGATGGAGTAATTCTCACACCTTTATTCCTTCAGATAGGATCTTATATACATTTTGGGGTGGGTTGAGTGTCGGACAGCAGATGCTTCCTATTGGCTTGGTCTGAGATATTAGGGACGCCTCATCTGCACACGGAGTAGCTTGGGGCACTGTGCCCGCGTGAGTGATTGTCTGGATCCTCTCCATGAGGTGCTGTGGTCACATGACAGGGGCCTGGTCAGAAGCAGGTGAAGCTCCTACCATCCTCTGGTATGGATGAAGTCCTAGAGCTTCCAACTCACTCAACTTTACCAAGATTCCTGGCACAGTCCACTGCCTCACAATCTATCATATAAATAGACGTAAGAATTACATGTTTATACAAACCTAAGAATTATAGGTGCAATTTCAGCTTTACTTTGATAGACTAAAAATAAACTTCATTTTTGCTATCCTTGCAAGTTGTTCAGTTAAAAGTCTTTTACATGAACTATAATTATGTAGATTTATGTCTATGTAATCAATTTTAAAGCTCTTTGACTGATTGAGCCTCAGGGTGTCTTTTTTATGTTGATTACCTCAAGGAACTATAGGTAATTCCCCTAGTAAAGAGATATTGAGAAAGACTTTTTCTCTTGAATTGGCATTTCTGTTCTCAGTCCTTAGGCAAAGAGAACAGTGTATTCATGTGTTTCACATTCCAACAATATTTAGAGCAATAATGTGAACCAATGCCTTACTCTGCATTATCCAAGAGAACAGAACCTGCACCAACCAATTTTTACCCAGAATCCCTCACTCCACTCTTCAGTCTTTGTGGGGAGGGTTCTGTACAGACAGTCACCAGGGACAGCTTCCCTGTTATAATGGATGTTATGAGGACAGATGCGTCACCTCATGACCATATCACAACCTACAACAAAGACAAACACATAAAGGCATTAAAGCACGGGAGCCATTTTGTAAAAGTGGGAAATTCTGCAAGAAGTGATGATTGACAGTTTTAATCTAAGATCACTGCTCACAGTGGTTTGTGTGTTTATACCTTCATGCACACACATATGCACACGCACACAAAGAAATGGAGGCCATCTGGGCTTTTATTAGGAGAGGGGGAAAAAGAAAAAGTGTGTGTGATACTAATTCAAATAAAACATTACGAGTGAACCTGAAAGCATCCCCATGATGATACTAACCATGTGACTACCATCTCCCTAAGATGGTCGGTCTGTCACTCTGTGGAACACCTTCCCAAGATAATTGACGTGATTTATTAGAGATAACGTCTATATAGTCTTTACAAGTACATTTCTATCAATTACTTGCACCATGTAAGAGGTTAATGGCCTTGCCTACTGCAGTGGATGACCTTTGTACATGTGGTGATTTTTCTTACCCCTCTACTGCAATTCAGGGTACATTTTCCTAGGAAACTAGAAAACTGAAATTTATTAATGGCGTAGGGACAACAGGGTTTAAAAGACTGCCTCCGTTTAAAGAGAACAATCATTTGAAAAGAAAAGAGGCTGTGGCTGACTAAAGACTATATCAGAGATGAAACGTGATGTCAGGAATATTTCCTGCCCTATAAAGCTCTTGAATTAAAAGTGTGAATTTCTCATTTAAGGAAACACACAGATGGGTAACTGTCACTTTCCAATGTCTAAATGGTTTTTTTACTCTTTTTAGTGTTATATGACAGGCTTTTATTTAAAAAAAAAATTGTATAGAATGTCTTCTGGAGGTAAAATGAACACAATTAAATTGTATCTATTTTGTTTGACTGTAGCAGTCTGATATGATTCAATCGCCAATGTCATATTTCACTGTTCGACTTTGGTCATGATTTATAAGGAATGATAACTGAATTGAAGGCTGTCATTGTTGGCTAGGTACTAGTTTGGCACTAATAAATTTTTTTCAAGTAAAGTTTGTTTGGGGTAGTCTTAGATAATTGAGCTCCCCTCAGTTTCAGGGAGAGAGGCTTGATTTAGTTGAGAAAGAACAGAGGTTTCTGACCACACATGTTATGCATGTTAACCACGTGCCCTGACTTGACACCCTCTGCACAGTAGCTAGCTGGATCTTACTTTCCTGGTAAGAGCCAGTTTTCTCCATACTATTTAGAAAGTGAAGCTTATGATCGATGATTTTGGAAGATAAACTTGAGTTATATGTAATATTCATATGGAATAATAAATTATTAAATCTTTAAGACTACTGTTTGATCAAGCAAACTCTATGTTTTCAGAGACTTCTCCATTTTTATTGTATAATATAGAAAATGAAATTGAAAATTTGAAAGGTCTTTATGTGAGTATTCTTTGTGAGTAACTAAAATCTCTTTATCTAAATAAATACTATTTATAGAATTTAATTCCATCAATAATTATATAACTAATACATGGTAAAAGAAATGATGTTATACCAAATTAACCAAAAAAACAAGTGAAGTCATGTGGCTATTATTAAATGCTAATGATTTTAAACTGACAGGAATGGTCATTAAAATTCTTATTAGTTTTACTGAACTATGTAATATAGCAAACAACTTGAGTAAAACAAATTAAATATGGAAGTTAATTTGAAGCCATTTATTTCATTTTGTCATGTCTGGATAAACATCAGGAATAGATAGGGATTTTATACATGGAAGCCATAAGTCTCATGTTATTGTATGACTTTGTACGTATATGCTAAATGCTTTCTCTGATTTCTTAGTGATGGCTCAAGACCACTAATTAAAGAGTTATCTAAGCATCTATGCTTTCACATAGCTTATTTAGTCATAGATTTAGGAGAATATTTTAAAAGCCTAGAAAATGTCACAATAGACTATTATAAACTATATGTCAAAATCTGTGGAATGGTCCAAGATCAAAAAAAAAAAATAAGATATAAATTAGCATATTTTAGCTACTTAATTTATTTCATATATGTCCATTATAGTTTAAATTTATGCATTTCATAAATTATTGTGAATTTTCAAAAAATAAAAACACTATTTGAGTGTCATGTATAATTCTTTTCCAACTTTCAAAAATAAATGAGTAAATTCAAATAATAAAATTTGTAAACACTAACAAAAATGCCATGATTATTTCTTCTCAGGTATATAATTTAATAAGATTCTCAATTCTTGAGATTACTTTTTAAGTGTTCTTTGTCAAATGAATATAAATTACCATTTGGATGCTCTGTGTTCTTGATTGAAACTGACTTATCTGCAAGTATAGCTGTCCAATGGTAAAATCATCATCCTATTTAGACGTTCTGTCTTTGTGTTAAGGTCAGAAAGACATTCTATAACAGTAGTGTGCCTCCTTCTTTTGAAATAATATGAGGTCCTCTGGATAAAGATTAGGAAAGTGAAATTACAAAACAAATACTCTGGGTTGTTAAAAAGGAAGTAAGAGGCTCTGGGTGCCTGAAGACGCGTCTCATGGAAATGTATTCAGTGTGTGTAGCACAGGAGGCAGGCACACAGAGGCTCTGGTTCTGAGATGCTTCTCACTGTTCTATGTATGCAGTAATTTTGTTTGTGTTAGCTTTTTGTTGATTTCCTTGCTTTTCTTCTGTTTTCAAATTAAACTTTCACCTGTCCTTCATCCCACACCATTCAGATCCGTGCATGGTATGGGTTAAGAATGAGTAATGGGACTGAATGAACATACATGAGTATTCTGAAAGTCTGAAGATAGTATGGATGTCTCTATACTCCTACATTTTAGCCCTAGAGTGCCAAATCACACACACAACAAGGGAAGACTGGCAGCCTACTGTGAACTGTCCATCTTCTGCTGCAATTGTTCCAAAGAGAACTGATAAATACCACCCAGTAACAGCAAAAGTGAGTTCATTTGGTATTTTACTATTCATTAAGAGTCAGATGGTTAAATCTAACCAACCTGTACATTACTTAAAATAGATTTCATTTTGTAGGATATATATAGTTATGCACTACATGGAACCAAGCTTTGAGCTAATTAGAAGTTCCATGCTGTTACATAGTTTAACACACTGATGACCTATTGATTTATGTTATAACCAGCCAGTTAAAATAAAACGAACTTTTTACCATATTCATCGTAATGATAAATAAGTAAGCACTATGTTTTGCTTCATAATAATAGCAAGTGCTTTTACACTGAATGCATTTAAAATGTCTCTTATCTCTTCATTCCTAAATTCTGATGCATTCCCCCATGCTCTGTGACTGACAGTTTTCTTGTCTTCCATTGTCCTTCCCATTGCCTAGATGGGTGGCAGAGGATGGTAGAGGGTGTGCCTGTAAATGACCAAACTTTCTAGGACCTCTGCTTTCTAGGACTGTCAAGGGTAAGTCTCAAAATGAAAGGAAAAATTTACTGAGGAACAAATTCCATTAATGAGTTCTTTGTAAGTAAATCCAATCTCCCCCTCATGTAACTGTTTCTATCTCTCACTCACAGCTGGGTATGTAAGACATAGGACCTCTCATATACACCATAAAAGAAAATTAGGAGTCTTTCTATTTTATGTGCCTATGTGAAATGGTTTTTGTTTAATAAGGTATTCAGTATTTCATTAAGGTTTTCAGTACCGTAGGCACCTAGACAACTATAAGGTCAGTTGTTACATTTATTTAAATGGCAAATCTGCACAGGATGGACATAAGGGGGAAATTAATTGAAGTTCTCTTTATGACCTGTTAATCAAAAAGTAAAGCTATTTCTGAAAAGGGAGATAAAAATTATATTTGAAATGGAAACTTATGGTGAGGCATTTTCTACTGGTCTGAGCACTGGTGTTTTTTTTTTTTGTTTTTTTGTTTTTTTTTTTTTTTTAATCTTAAGGCCTTAATGTATAATTGAAGGTTTCAATAATTGAACAGAAGGAAGTACTGGCTAAGCTCAAGAAATTCTGATCAATTCTAGGGGAACTTTGACATAATTTTCATATATTTATGGCTAACAGCAACCATCTTCTATGAAGATGACAGGAAGACCACGTGTACTTCGCAATACCAGCACATCATTGTGTATGTGCTGTTCTCTGACAGCAGCAAGCATTAGGAACATAAAATAAGAGATGTTTATTAAGTTGGAAGTACATTTCATATCATTTGCCATTCATTCTATATTCAGTAATCCCTCATTCATTTTTGTATTATTCATTAAGCACATAATCTTTGCCCATTTTGGTGATAGAATTCCCTGGCTTCTGCTGGTTCAAGTGCTCCCCATACAGAAAGAAGATAGGGAAATATCACATGAAGATGACAGGTGCTGCTAGAAAACTGTTCACAAGTGCATGTATCTAAAACATTTGGTAAAAGGAAGGGAATGGAAGAGAAATTTTAGGGTGGTTAGGTTTGATTGTGTTATCCAGTCCAAGGAGATCAGTGAGGAGATATTGACACTCAAGAACTCCTAGAGGGAGTAGGAGGACAGAAAAGTGTGGACATCTGTCTTCATGAAATCTAGAGGGAAAGTAGTCAGTGAGTGAGGATGGGAATTAGTTGAAAGGTGGAGAAGGAAGCTTGCATGTGCTGAGCGATGGTTGAGCAATGGCTACTGTTTGCTCTGTGATAAAAACAGAATGCAAGGTCAGCTCCTAATCACAAAGAGGGGCGATTTAGACCACTGCTCACTCTAGCAACAAAGAAGGAAGATTTGTAAGTGGCAGAAAATATTCCTCTGAGGATCCATTGATTATTTATTGAGTTAATATTTCTTGAACCCCTCAGGAGCACATTGCTAGGTGTATGGAATGCCTAGTGAGGTGTAGGGAACATGATATGCACTTTCTGGATTCTCGGGGAATTTAGAACTAAATACACTAAGTAATAGTAATAAAAGGTGTCAGACAAGACATGATCAGTTAAAATTCTGAGAAAGACTGTTCACCAGTCAAAAATATGCCATCATTAAGGTGCCATGAGACGAGGAGGGTTGGGGTGTGCTGGGGGAGGCAGAGAAGGAAGAAAGTCAAGATATCCAGGCAAAGGACAGCATTCTATTCAGTGTTCTATGGTACTTTGGGTTATCTCTTTACCAAAACTTTCTTAGCTACTAGCTGCTACCCGAGGCCACTATAGAATTAGAATTTTCTGACTAGGCTGAGATCTGAAATGGTTTAAGAACTTTGCAATCTGACCCATGAAACTTTTCATGTGTAAGATTATTAAGTAGATGAAGTAGCTATTTCAAAAATTTTTTAAATGAATAGTTCTTGGGATACATTTGTTTGTTTAGCTAGTACAGACTTGGTAAGATGTTTCTCTACTTAACCTGCACTGACTTAATGAGTATTCCAATTAGTCTACAGACGGATTGTAAAACCAAAGAGGTGGTGGTAGGGATTTCTCTGGATATTGCCATAGTTACCTCGCCTCGGCAACTAAGGGGGAGATGTCCTCTTTGTTTATTAGTGTCAGTACAATCGTGTACCATTAATTGAAATTTCAAACATTCAACCAAAGGATTCTAGGTCTGTTTACACAAATTAAAACATTTTGGAAATAATTCATAGTGTTCAGACAAAAATAATCTCTGGTTTACTTGCTGGGAAAAACTGGAATCAAGGATTGGAATTATCCAGCCGTGCGGTTGATGGATGTTTTAGTTATATCTTTACCCTCTTTGCTTTGTATGTGGTGTCCATTTAAGAGAAGCACAGACCTGGAGCTTCCCCCTGGGCTGCTCCAACTCAGAGCCTTACATCTTTACCACTGCCTTAAATCACACCATTCGTTTATGGTTGCTTGGTATTTTCTGGAGTCTGTAGTGGTCCTCTTTTGTCTGGTACATGGAAATTGGTTTTTATCATTCTCTAACTTTCTGATAATCATTCATAATACAAAGGTCGATGTTGTCTAAGGGCCCAAAAATGCTTTAGCAACACTATGGCTTTTTCTTCTCATCACAAAATACAACCCTGCGGAGAGGCAGAGAGTGAAAGGCATCCGAGTGTGTCCATGGCGATCCGTTGACTGAGTGCAGGAAGTTCCTCTGGCGTTAGGCCCTGAAAAGGATTGATTGTTTTTGTGAGAAATCCTCAAGACATGCCTTGAATTCAAAGAGTCAAGTTCATTAAAATCATAAATCATCTGCTGAATCAGTCTCTCCTCTCTCCTCCCCCCTCCTCCTTCCTCTGAAATACCTTTGGCAATTGGTGTTACTTTAAAAGAACAAAACTGTTTAATTTTTCTTTAAAAAAATTGGTGGAATAATTGGATTCCATAAACTTAAGTCCCCTTGGTGATCTTAAGAAACTTCTGTTGAACACTTCCTGCCTCTCTGTGGCTCTGAAACCAATTGGTAGCTTTCATTTACTTCCTAATGTGCTAGGTCTATGCTGGTGCTACACATAAAAACACCCCCCCCCCGGGGATTTCTTCTTATTTTACATAGCAGTGCTGAGTTGACTGTCCATTCTATGAGAATTGGATGAAATGGCACTAAGTCTTGTTGCAGATCCGTGAAAAAAAAAGGGGGGGGGCTATCTTTCTCCCTGATGAATAAAGCCCAGCACAGGGTATGTCACAGAGCCTTCTTCCTGGATGACAGTCATCATAAGTGATGAGGAACCTGTTTCATGTGATAGCACCGCCCATGGTCTCCTGACATGGGCCACCACCCCAAATCACTGGCTAACCCCATTGCTATATCCCCAAGGGGTGTTCAAGGTGCCAATGTACCCAGAAAGAGTCTCCTAATGCCAAACAACTCCCATTCCTTACTCAGAGACCAGAGAGGCTTTGAGAATCCAAACTTAACAAGGAACATTTACTTAAACACAGGACACAAGGCTTTTCATTCAGTTGAAGATGCAAGTATCATTTAAAATCAAGTCAGTAGTCCCTGTCAACTGTTTCTGAGGATGTAAAAGTGGCTTAAAATTTTAACACTGTGGTCAAGTCTCTCAATAGTATGGATGTCAGGGCAGGCATATCCATGTTTGAGAGCATCTTAGGTGGCATAGTAAGATCCCAGTGCATGCTGCTAGTTTATGATCTCTTTGAGTACAAAATACTGTGAGATTTCACTTTGAAAATCAAATCAGTGTTATTTCATCTGATACGGCAGATCATCAACCAAATGTTCCCCAGCAACACAATTTTGCTTTACTGAGATTAATGCCGGAAGTATAAGTTGCAGGAACGTGTCTTTTTGTCACTAAAAAATATATGAGAGCCAGAGAGATGGTTCAAGGGGTAAAAGGTGATTGCCACTAAGACTGACACCCTGCGTTTGAACTCCAGAACGCACCTGTAGAAGAAGACAACCGAGTCCTGAAAGTTATCTTCTGACATACGTTCATGTGCTTTGGCATGGGCAACAACCCCCCTCAATAAATGCATATATATATATATATATATATATATATATATATATATATAATTCCTGAAAGGAATCATCTTTCTGTTTCAATATCTTGTGTCTTTGTGGTATATCATATATAAAATTTAAGGCCTAAATTCTTTCATGAAAACACCTTTTCTTTTCTTTAATTTGCACACAGAGATAGTTCCCTAGGGATGAAAAAAATGCTACCTTTGGTCTGTTGTGAGTTGCTCTTTCTTTTTTTTTAAATTATTTTATTAGATATTTTCTTCATTTACATTTCAAATGCTATCCCGAATGTCCCCTATAACTTCCCCTACCCTGCTCCCCTACCCACTCACTCCCACTTCTTGGCACTGGGGTTACCCTGTACGGGGCATATATAGTTTGCAAGACCAAGGGGCCTCTCTTCCCAATGATGGCCGGTTAGGCCATCTTCTGCTATATATGCAGCCAGAGACATGAGCACAAGGTGTAGTGGTTAGTTCATATTGTTGTTCCACCTACAGGGTTGCAGACCCCTTCAGCTCCTTGGGTACTTTCTCTGTCTCCTCCATCGAGGGCCCTGTGTTCTGTCCTATAGATGACAGTTGCTCTTTCTTATTTCCTGATCACCATTATCACCCTGCAGGAGTATGTTAATTACCTTGAGGTGTCCCAGTGGCCTAATAACTTCAGGACTAGGTGCCAGCAGAGACCTGGTTGCAATCCAGGTCCCAAATACCGTTTTAGTTTGCTCTATCTCTTCATATCCTCACAAATGAAATGGTAAACCTGGGGAAAAACATATTCATTCTAACTGAGTTGGCTAGTCCAAGAAAGATAATATCGACCCCCTAGCCAACCATTTGTGATTGTGTGTAAAATGTAACTGGTGAGATCTATTCTGCAAGGCTATTAATTATATACTGAACAGGAGTGCTTTATTCATCTTATTCCTATAAGCACAATAATCTGTGTTATCTAGGCCACTTTAGGAGCATTTTTGAGCATCTGCCACTGCAGTAAACATTAATGTTTCAGGCAAAATTTGTGAACAGCTGTTGCAACACTAAGCCGATAAGATCAAGTTCTGTTGTTAGTCAAGATAGGTCAGTGACCAAAAGCTTTGAAGAAGCATGTTGCGAGCGGTGGTTGAACTAAATCCTTTTCCTGAGGGAAACTTTGCTGGTTCAAGGAATGAGGACTGTGTAGATCCAAAGATCCAGAAAGAGGGCATGTCCCTGGAAGAGAAAGTAGTATGCCTGGTAAATAGTAAAGGCGTGGGATGGAGAGGAGTCCAGATGCCAAGCAGAGAAATGAAACAAATAAATCCAACCCAATGGTCCAGAGGCCATAATAGGATTTGAACAGTTTCTGCTTGCCTTACACTTTACAGTGGAGAAAACCAAGATGAGTAATTATTTCCCAATTATCTCATGGTAGTGACACACCCAACCATACTAAGAAAGCAGTAGCTGTGTTATTATTATTATTATTATTATTATTATTATTATTATTATTATTATTTTAAAAAACACCAGTATCTAATGTGAACTGATACTCAGTAACAATAGAAAGCAACTAAGGATGTAATGAAAACATCTTCTCATTAAAACTGACTAATGACACCATTAAACACATTTAAAAAAATACTTTATCATTGGGGAAAGCTGTTGAAAAGTGTAAAAGGTGTGAAGTGTTAACAGTGGAGCTAAGCTGTCTCCAACATCTTTTAAAACCAGGAGAGAGCATCAGTATTCTCAACAATCTTGCTGTTAATGCCATATTTATTTTGAAATCTGGGTGTGTGGGTTTAGTACACACCCCATCACAGCACTTGGGAGACTTACATAGAAGAGTCAGGACTGGGGACTGACTACCTTGTGGTGCCTTAGAAGACACAGTCTCAAAGGAGAAAAGGCAATGAAACTGCTTATTATGAGAAGCTTTAGGACACCTAGATAAGGATAGTCCCTCAAAGTCTAACTAAGACTCAATGTTGAACTTCTTGGTGTTCAGGCTGTTCTTCAGATGAAGCAGTTTAATATTTTGCTTGCAAACATTAATGTTTCTCTATGTGCATTGCATGTCTAGTTCTAATGACCCAGAGCTCTGCGAAGCTAAGAATCGGGTAGTATCAATATACAAGTGAATGGTTCTGCAAATGAACCAGTGTATACTATACATATCTTATCGATGTCAAACCTTTTTATTTTGCTTTATTATTGGAAAAAGTTCAAAAGCCCAAAAATTTTAGAAAATATGTGACATGGCATTAAAAAACAAACAACAAACAAAACAACAAAAAACCAAAACAAAACAAAACAAAAAAAACCCCAGCAACACAGATCTTAACATGTCACGTTCTGTCCCTTGCTGACATCGTGGGTAAAGGTGTGCTTTTTTATTTGTGGAAATAAAAGCAAGGAACATGACTTTGTTAAGGTCATTTCTCAAAGTGTCACTCTTTCTCCCTAAGAATGAAGTGAGTCACACAAATATTTCCATAGGCATGTAATTCAAATTAGACAAGTCTGTCATGTTTGCCTTGATCTCTTTTGGAAACACAGTGACTGGTCTTAAATAGGTTTAATGAGCAATAACACATGGGCGATTCAGTTTGTGAAAGATACTGACAAATCAAAAAGTTAAATCATTAAAAGTCCATTGAAGAGGCAACAAGAAGTTAATTGTTTTGAAATGTTTCCTATGATTAATTTATTTTTTTCTAGACCAGTGGAAATCATCTCAATGGTATTAACGACAAAACTGGGTTTCCAGTCCATCGCCTGGAAAGGTGTCAAGAAAAGCTTGCTGTTGTGCCCAGACCTAACTGTATGATGAATCTATAAACATGCTGGCAGTGGTTTTAAAGTACAATCCACACCTATTTCAGGATCAGTTAGCGCATAAAGCTGCCAAATTTTCTCATTCAATGTATAGACCTTAGGGGTTTCATTTTACCTCTAAAGAAATCTCCTAGAACTAAGATGCAAATGAGGATAAGGTAGTTTCAAGGATTTCTCCTGCATGGAGAACCCTCTCCATCTGACCCTGGTGGCTTGGGGACACTCTGAGGCTCTCACAGTTAGTGTGACTAGTTGCTGTGGTAGTCTGATGCTGCCCATTGTGTATAGACTTGGGTGTGGTTATCCTCAGTTTAACTTTAGAATGCTATTCATATGCATCTGTACATACCACTTCTGGTGAAAACAGGGTAAGCTTTTATTGTTAAGCCCAAAGTGACAAATTTAAACGGTCTTGGATGTTCTTTGCACAATCTTCAGAAGAGTTGGTCATCTTTAGCTTGTTTGGTTGTTGTTTCCAATATTGTTTCAAAGTGTAAATGCACTATATTAAAGATCTAGTCACATCAAATATGTGCAAGAAGTCATAAGGACATATGAAATGATCAACGTCAGCTCCCCAGGGCACCATGTGGTTAAATTTACATTTCTATATATGTAGTATTTTCAAAAAATATTATAATCACTGATAATAGTTTCAGTCCTGTAAAGTTGGCAGAGTATGAGAATTTTGAAAAGATAATCTTAATGGCTTCACATGCTTTCATGGTGTGACCACAGTTTAAGAACTCCTATTCTGCAGATTAACTTATTTCCCACTAACTAGCTTTTATTTGAGGTGCTACCAACAGCTTGGCACATCACCCTTTGATCTCTCCCATGTGAGCTGTTTTTAAAATATATGATTATGGTGTCAGAAGATATGAAAAATGTCTAGATTCTTGACTAAGTCTTTCCAACTTACATAGCAGAAAGTTCACACCAGGTCAGTCTCACACTTGTATGTAAAAAAAGAAAAAGAAATCCTTTTAGCATTAGTGAACATTAAAATAACAATAGCAAACCTTTGAGATTCTGTTCACTGAACTCACACTCTGTTTTATTTACTTGTGTGTGAGCACCATGTACTTTTAGATATATGTGTAGGTGTGTGCACATGCACATGGAAGCCAGAGGACAGTGTTGGGTGATGCCTCTTAGGTGCAACCCAGTATCTTTTCAAGCAAGGTCTCACACCAGCCCAGAACTTTCCTGGGAGACTAAGGACAATGAGCCTTAAGGCTCCATCTATCTTCACCTTCTTAGTGGCTTATGAGTGCACTATCACACCTGGATTTTTTTTTTAAGTCAGGAGTTCTGGAGAGGAACCTTGGGCCCTTGTATTGTAACACAAACACTTTACCAACTGAGCTCACTTCCCAGCCCCATTCTAACAATTCTCAGTAGATCTATTGTGTCTGCAGTAGCATTCTAAGCCTTGCTTAGCTACAGAAAATGCCCATTTCAGGCGATGTACCCCCATTACTAAGAGTCTTCCCAAGGGTCAGCCTCATACATTCCAGGGTGCTCCCATTGCATTAGGTTTCCACACCGCCTCCCCAATCCTTCCAAATTCCAGGTGTCTCTCCTAGTACTCTCTCCCTCCATTCCCCAACAGATCCCTCCTGTTTCCATCTCCAGCAATCCCAGCACACTAAAATATCCATTCCACTTCCACATACTTTGAGTATATGTCCAAGAGCGATAAAACTGGGTACTGATGTACATGGACTCCAAACTTTCTGAGAAACTGCCATATTGATTTCCAAAGTGGCTGAACAAGTTTGCTCTCCTACCAGCAAGGAAGGAGTATTCCCCTTGCTCCACATCCTCCCACCCAGTTAATTTTTTTCTTCTGTTCATATTTTGTTCTTATTGATGTAAAATATTAACATCTATATAATCAAACAGTCTCCTTCCATATTTTATTTATTTATTTTATGATTCTGCTTCCTAAACTCACAGCATTAGCTAGAGAAGCTTCTTTTTGCAGAAGGGTGATGCTTGTTGCAGAGATTGATAACGGTGCTGAGAGTGACTAATGTTTGCTAAGTCCTAAACAGACACGTCTATCATTGGTTTCAAGGCTTAGGGACCATCACTGAAGAAGGCATGGAAATAAGAGCCAGAGGAAGAAGGGGGAGGAGTGTTGTAGAATGCTGTCTTCCAGGAATGACACAGTTGTTGGACTCAAAAGCATATATATATATATATATATATATATATATATATATATATATCCCTTTAGCAAAACAGTAGTACAAGTTTCTCCCAATATGGCCCAGGACCTCCTTAACAGTGAGTTTTGAATACTGTTTCTACTACTTGGCATGAATTCCCTCCTGTGGAGCAAGCCTCAAATCCAATCAGAGAGCCATTGGTTACCTTTATAACAGTTTTGCCATTATTGTGCTAGTGAGCCACCTTGACTGTCAGGCCAGTAGTGTGTTACACAGCTTGGTAAGACATAACTTTTCTCCCTCGGCAATCTGCAAAGAAGCTTCCAACACCTTGAAAACTACAGAGCAGTGCAGTTCCAGCATGACTTCTCTATGTATTTTCTTATTATTTTGTGCATTATTCATAGATGCCATTGTATTAAGTAGCTATGCATATTAGAGTTCAAGTTGTTTGGAAAATCTGAGCAATCCATCATAGAATGGAACAGCAGGTGTTCTTCTAGGATGAATTTCAGTGTATGCAGGAGAATAAAAGACTTCTAGAAACAGACTTATCTATATTACTAAACAGTAATACGCTATACTCTACACACAATTTGTCAGTACATAATAACACAATGATATATAATACAAATACAATAACACATTTAATAATTTATAGTGTTTTAACATTTTCATGAGTGTTTTCTTATTTGAATTTCTCTTCCTACTTTTTATACTTTCAGCTCATTCTACTTTTTATTTTTACATACATGGTTATTTCTATCTCTAGTTTTATTATTATTGTGTCATCAAAAATTGAATTTTTCTTTTATGGCAGAGCAATTCACTGTTAATTATGGGTATAAAATATGTACCTATGATTGTATAATGACAAAATGAGTTGTTCATCATTTTTTATAAAAAATGATATGCAATCTATAAACTTTATTTTATGCATCAACATATCCTAAGCTGCAATAATGGAAACTGTCATCACTCATTTAAATCCACAAGATAAGAGTTTCAAACATAATCAGATTCTAAAATATGTTACCATGATTACTATTGACACTATTTAAAATTTTGTATATATGTGTGGGTTTGTGCATGTAAGTGTGGTGCCACAGAGGCCAGAAAAGGGAGTCAGATCTCCTGGAGCTGGAGTTGGAGACGAGCCATCGTTCCGCTCCCAGACTTTAAATATTAATAACCGAAGTACAGAGAATTGTTAAATATATTCCTATGATGCTGTAGAAGCATATTCATTACCTTGAGATTATATCAGTTATTTGTTAGTTTGTGAAAATGAACATTATCAACTAAAGGATTTAACTAAGGTTATGTAAAGTCTGAATTAAATATACATGAATATCCACCATCTAAAAAAATATATGCATATTCCTGTCCCAAGAGTCAGAGATCATCATGGAGGAGGTGAAAAGATTGTAAGAATCAGATGTCATGGGTGACTACAAGAAAACTGTCCTCTGGCCATGATATGGTCATTGCATATATGAACTCACAGAAACTGTGACTGCATGCACAAGATTAAGCCAGTTAAAATCCTGGGAGGCATACAGGTGATAGTCAAGAAGTCCCCCACTAGCTGAAGAGTGATTGGTAATTGACTGCTGATTGGGGAGAAAGATTCAGATTTCTTTGTCGATATATAGCCCTTGAGAGACTACTTGTGGTCCAGGAGATGAGTCTATACCTATGCACATACTGGAGACTCTAAGTGGATGCAATGGGCTTAACACAAAGCACATGAATTTGGGACAGAGAGTGTGTGTTTGGGTATGGGGATGCATGAGAAGGGGGATGGATTTGATCATTATATGCATATATGAAAATCTCAAATAATAAAATAAAACGAATGCATCAAACCATAGGCTGCAATTTTCTATTTACAGACGAGATTATGTGATTTTAAAAACTATTTTATCTATTTACATTTTTCTAATTCATTTAAAACAAGTGTGCATGAATACTTATATGATAAAGATTATTGTAAGCATATTTTTAAATTTAAAAAATTTTTCAACTTTAGGAATATAGATGAGTCACTGGAGATTACAAGTATGTGTTTAAGATTAAGAAACTACACCACTTTCCAAGAGAATCCCAGTCTCTCCCTCACAACCCCCTCCCCCTCCATCCCCTCCTTTCACCCTCAGAGAAGGAGAACCTCCCATGAATAGCAGTCTGCCTTGGCATATCAAGTTGTAATAGTACTGGCTTCATCATCTTCTTTTTAAGCTAGACAAGACCTTCCAGTTAGGAAGGAAAGATCCAAAGGCAAGCAACAGAGTCAGACATAGCCCCTGCTCCTTCTGTTAGAGGTCCCACATGAGGGATAAGCTGTTTATCAGTTACATATGTGTAGGGGGAGTAGGCCTGTCCCGTCCCTGTGAAATAGTCACCTCCTGAAACTAAGCAAGACTTCCAATGGAGAGACGGAAATACCAACACAGCCGCGAAACTTGGGACCCACAATTTTTCTTGCCTATACAACTTATTTTTAATCTAGAATTCCTTGTTAATGATATAAGTTAACAAGCCCTCCTATTTTCACTGTATTCCTTCTTAAAGTTTGAGACTACAGGTTCTACTGTTGCTGTTAAGTCTCTGGAGAAGGATCTCCAGTGAAGTGCTTCCTTTCAACACTGGAAGGCTGCTGAAATTGAAGAGTTAAAGTAGGGCTCAGTGATGCATGTATACATTTTACACAGAAATGTGTTTTTAGAAACTTGGGTTACATTTATAGTAATTAATGGTAAAAAAAAAATGTTTGATTGATTACTGTACCCCAAGGAGGCCATATTATCTGACTGACTATAATTAGTCAAGTCATATCCACAACTGTTTGTGTATATGCTGCATGAAGTGAAGAAGATAGGATGCCTGGTCATTAGAAATTAACGACAAGAAGATGTGCAGAGAAAATTGAACATCAATCGGTTAGCCTTAAGCAAAGAATTGGGTTAATGTGACTTACATTAAAATGATACCGAAAACTCTTTACTCACAGGAGAATTTAATTTTACATGGAAAGTCTGCCTCAGTTGGCTGCTGACCTTTGATTGCTTGGATAATGAATTTAGGCTTCTTGTAAGAAAGAGGAAGGCAATCGCAGCAGGGAAACCTGAGCACACATTACACTATGGTCTGAAGAGGAACTATTTTCTTTGGCTTCGTGTGTTGGAGTGGGTGGTGGTTAATCTGGTCACACTATTTGGGAAGGTTCTAGAAATGTTAGGAGGTGAGACCTGATGGGAGCGAGTAGGTCACCATCACTGAGTCCTGTAGGACATAGCCTCCCTGGCCTTGCCAGGATTCCTGTTTCCCAGCTAATGAGGAGTAATGAGTCTGCTCTCCCACAGCTATGATGTTCTTCTCATCCACTTGGGGACAAGCTAAAACAAATCTTCCCTCTCATATATGGTGTCTATCAAGTATTTGGTCACAGTAATGCAAATGTAGTGTCAACCACCCAGAGAGGACTTCACTCCTGTGTGGTATGTTCATGGGCCTTCTTTCAACACAAGTGGAGCCCTTTCTTAAACTCTCATTTGGGGTTTTATGTTATTGTATTTTCCTCAAAGAAGGGATTTGTTTTATATTCTGTGACTGGTGTCACTGTCAATCTTTTAAAGAATCATTGCTATACAGTATCTTCATGTCAAAATATTTAGTGAATTGCTCTGGTGATACTAGACTGTCTTCAGATTTCTGGGCCCTTTGTTCAAGCTTTATAAGTCAGCTAACTTTCTTCATGAACATTCATTCACCCTGTTCACTTCAGATAAAATATTTATCTTGTTACTCTGTCATCTTTTTTTAATAGACATCAAAGTTTACTCATACATGAAATACATTCGACACATGTCCATTAACTCAATAGACTGCATTCCATTAAAATCAGAACTCCTAGGAAGAAACGAAAATAAGCTGTATATTAAAGTTGGGGAGATCCATATGACCTTTCATCGCAGTCAAGACTCCTAAGAATATGTCTCTAATGACCTGCAGGCTTACGTGAGAGTTTGGCAAACCCTACAAATTTTGGAAAGCTCCGTTGTTTGCCTCTCCTAAGACTCGGCCCTTTTCCTCTGCCAGAACACACAGTCCCTCTCTTCATGGCTTTTCTTGTCAGCTTTTCTCAAGAGCTTCCAAAATTTCATTCTAATTATTTGGCTCCTTCCCCACCCTTCTGGGTTCCTCACTCTGCTGAAGAGCCTTAGTGATGTCTTTAAAGGTTATGAGATGTGGAAATATTCTCTACTTAGGCAAGTCCTTTTTCAGAATCATGAATGCTAAACTTTTATTTGTGGTTATATTTCCCTGGTTTCTCTTCCTGAGAACCACTCTATTTCTCTTCCTTTTCATATTCTGGACACTGTATGATATTCAATATGCACATGTCTCTATGTGTACCATAAGAACACTGTTCCTACAATCTGTAATAGAAGGCAGATGATAACATTGATCAAGATGTAACAGAGACTTTTCTTAGAGTACACTCGGAGTGATTTTATAATTAAAGTATTTGGGACACTTTAGTTGGGAATGAACACCTCATTTTTATTTGGGAAGAGGGGCTTTTTAAAACCTGAGGTAAATAGTAATGGTAGAGCCAGGCGTGTTGGCGCATGCCTTTAATCCCAGCACTGGGGAGGCAGAGACAAGCAGATTTCTGAATTCGAGGCCAGCCTGGTCTACAAAGTGAGTTCCAGGACAGCCAGAGTTACACAGAGAAACCCTGTCTCAAAAACAACAACAACAACAACAACAAAATAGTAATGATAATTATCAAGGAAAGTAAAATGTTGCTTTACATGAGTATAAAAAGTAGTAAATATATAGTTGTGTGTATGCTTATATGTATATTCCCATTTTACTCTCATAGTTTGTTTGAAAGGTTTGTTTTTTATTTTTAAATTTTTGTCTGTGCCATGGTCCTTGTACAGAAGTCAGACGACAGCTCTCAGGAGTTTCTGTCCTACTATGTGAATTCCAGGATTGAGTTTAGATCATCATTCTTGCTAGCAGGTGCCTTTATCCACTGAGCCCCTTATATTGATTCCTCAGGCAAGACAAAGATGAAATGGGCTGAAAAATAAATGTTTAAAATTATCTGAGAGTATGTAAACTGAATCTCTTTCAAATTTTTTAAGTCAAAACACTTCATTGAAAAAAACATTTTTTTTTCATAACAAATTTCAGAGTAGCCTTTAAAATAAGTTGTCTGAAAACATATTTATTTACCTATATTATGTGTATAGTTCCTTAGAATTTCTCTCCTACTTTCATAAATACAACACAGACTTAAACAGACTGTATTAGTTAGGGTTGAGACATTTTTCTCCATTGAGGTTTCCTTCCTCTGAGGAGCCTAGCTTGTGTAAGGTTAACATAAAACAAGCCAGTACACACTTACTATGCATTTTCAATCTAAAAGGAAAAAAAAAAAAAAGAAATGTTAAAGCTACAAAAACTAAAATCCGCACAATAAAAGAAAACAACTCTATAATTTACAATGTTCATGAATGGTAATTGTTTAAGCACTTTGATAAATTGTACCTTATGTAGGGTTTACTGTGTTCCAGTGTATATAATGCCAGAAAAAAAAAAAAAAAAAAGTGAGCCCATTCCTCTCTTCCTGTTCACTGAAGCTATCACATCTCATCTATCAGACCTCAGAGCTCAGTTTTTAAAGTGGGGTACTCTCTCACGCCCAAGGTCTGTGTAATTAGCATATGAATGTGTAACAGCATTGTTTGAAGTAACAATTAAGAGAACAATACATAAAGGGGCTGATGAGAGCTACCAACACCTGGGAATCTTGTATTGAAAATGCTTCCCTAATGTATGTAATTAGAAACGCAGGACAAATACTGGGTGGTGACAAAGCCCGGGAAGGAAAGCCAAAAGTTGGCTCACATTTTGCTGTCATTCTTTGTAACAAAATGTTAAAGCAAGGGTTTACAGTTACGCTGACTTCGAAGGACCACTGGTTAAATATAGTTAGTTTTTGCACAGTATCAGATGCTGGCAAATCATCAAAATGGTTCTACATGATAAAAATACCTACCATTTAAAGTGATACAGTTAAAATGCATAAAAGATTAGAAAATCACTTCTTGTAGAGTGGGTGAAAAGTTTTAGGGGGAAACATCAGGTTGCTCGCCAGGATAAATCTCCTGTCCAGTCAGTCTTCTATAGCTGGCTCGGTTCAGTTGTGCTAGCAGACCTCTGGGTTGCTGCATGACTTTGCTTTGCTCTATTTCCCTTGAAGTTGTGCAAAGATCCTGATCAGGAGGCAGGGCCTTAGGGAAGTCATGAATAGTCCCTTAATCCTGGGGCAGGATTAGTGAATGGGGGAACAGAAGCTAGGCTTTAGAGCCTTGCTTTTGTCAATGACTACATGTACAAACCATTTCTCTCATACCCCAAATGGAAGCTGACTGAGTGCCCGCTGGATGGTAAATAAAATAGGGTGTGTCTGTTTTTTCAAAACAGACTTTTGAGCAGGCAGATGTAAAACATTATAGAAACAATGTTTTCAGGGCTATAGTAGTCAAAGAGAACATCCGGAGCCAATCTGACTGATAAAAGTTTTGGTACGGCAGCAATAAAAGCATGTAAAGTGAATGGAGTGGATCACAGAATCATTTGTTGTATAATTGGGTTTACAAGAAATGTTAGCCATATTTAGATACATAGAGAGTAGGTGATAAGAAATACTTCTCAGTAAGAAAAATAATCAATATACAACTTGTGTCTTTATGTGTAAATACTCAAGTGAGAGCTATATGATCAGAATCCCATCTTAGAATGGACAATGCTTCCCAAGTTCATCAATAAACTGTAGCCTTTTCAACATAAGGCATTCTGACAGCTGCACTGATCAAGTCAGTCCCAGACAAGGCCTGTGAAGGTTTCCTGGAACTGAAATAGAGCAGTGGAATTCCCTGGAGTCGGGGATTAAGTGTGTGACACATGAATTAGAACTGAGACCCCTGATCCCTGGATGGTGAGATGGGTCTAGGTACATGGTGAATTACACAGAATGAAGACTGGGCTTCGGCTCACCTTCTTCCTCTATGAATTGCACCCCATTTTCCCTAGAGCCTGTCTCCTTGAGCCATGACACATCTGCCACTTTCACAATGTTGGAAGTTTCCCACAGCCTTACCTCCACCAGGTACTCCCAGGCCCCCAGAGACGAATTCACTTACAATGTCCAATCTAGCCTTTTCCCTTGTCATAGTCATACATTCAAGATTTCAGTGTCCTCAAGACATCTAATTTCATTTTATTTCAGAAGCAAACATGTTTGGAACACGAGATAATCCTTTTGGGCTCTTTTAAGAATGTACAGATGTGTGTTAGATTGTAAACTCAAAATGGTTTCAAGTAACAGGATTTCAGATCTCGAACTCAGAGATAAGCTGTCCTTTCTGGCCATGTCTCCCTTGTGATGATGCCTCAGAGTGGCTGAGAGCTTTGCTCTGCCTCTGCCTAAACTTTAGCATTCTTTACAAGTTACTTATAGTTGTCACTAATTACTCCAGATGTGTTGATGCTGATAATAGTGGAGTGTGACTGAATGGAGATGTCGGGAGAGCAACATAGAAAAGAATGTTGCTGTGAAAAAAAAAAATTAGACAATTTATCATTTTAAGTTTTAGTCACCTGTTTTTCTTCAAATTAATGGTTTCATTTTTCTTGGTTCTAGACTGGGCTTATGGGTACTACAGACAACAGAGGAAACTTGTTGAAGAGATTGGCTGGTCTTACACAGGTAAGCATGTTGCTCATACCGTGAGAATTAACAAAAACTTTCTTGGCTCTGTATTTGTTACTTTATGTAAAAGGAATTCTTGTGGCCTAGCACATCATTTTTGTCTACTTCCATGTGGAACTATTAATTAATAAAATGTCATTGGGAGAAAGTTATTTTCAGAGGGCTTCTCATAAGTTTGGTAGTATAGCATATTGAATAGAACTGAACTTAGTTCTCAGACCTTTATCTGTATTTCTTGGGGATATGCATAACCTACCTGAGTATCAGTCTTTTCATCTATGAAGTTGAGGGCTAGGCTGAGCATGAAACAAGACAATGAAGTGGAACACAGTTTCTTAAACCTAAAAAACAAAACAAAACAAAAAAAACAAAACAAACAAACAAACAAAAAAAAGAAACTTCCACTAAGTACTGGGTGCTGTTATAATTGAGATAGTGATTATTTTTCACTCATTTTATAAATGTTCGTAATGTACATTTCTTTATTTTTTTTTTAGTAAGGTCTTCCTTCTGAATGTCTGTGATTGAGCTCATTGGAACCATACTTTAAAATTATTTTGTATGATGACTGTACTTGGCTTGAATGATCATAGATATTTGGAGTAGGTCAGAAAGAATTCTAACCATAAGTCAAAATCAAAGCTTCACAAAAAAGATAAACTGTAGTGTTGATGGGAGAACATGAGAGGAATCCGGATGGACCACACATTTGGCAACCACTTGGGACACTGTGGAAGAGCACTGTAGTTGGGAACTGAATAGACTTACCAATTAGATGATGAGATGAAATCAGGGGAAAAAAAATTTTTTTTAAAAAAAGGACTGACTATAAGCCTAGATAATTTGGGTTTGATTTTACTGAAAAAAACAAAAAACAAAACAAAGCATAGGTTAAATATAAAATGTTAAATTGTATAGATAGTCATGCATTCTCCTTTTTATTAATTTTTGTTAGTATTCAAAATAATGGGTCTCATTATGAGCCATTCTTTGCTTACACTCATCCATACAATACCAGAAAGCTTATACACAGATGCCGGAAGTGCTTCCGGGCGGTTGGTTCAGGCTCAAGCTTACTGTAGGTAACTATACAAGTAGTACTCCTTACTTCTATTGTGATCAGTTTCCAAGGGCACAGGACATAACAGAATATGCAATCAACAAAGAAAGAAAGAAAGAAAGAAAGAAAGAAAGAAAGAAAGAAAGAAAGAAAGAAAGAAAGAAAGAAAGAAAGAAAGAAAGAAAGAAAGACGGAAGGAAGAAAAGATTTTCTCAAAGAACCAGCTCCTGGTTTTGTTGATTCTTTGTATAGTTCTTTTTATTTCTACTTGGTTGATTTCAGCCTTGAGTTTGATTGTTTTCTGCCATCTACTCCTCTTGAGTGTATTGGCTTCCTTTTGTTCTAGAGCTTTCAGGTGTGCTGTTAAGCTGCTAGTGTATGCTCTTTCCAGTTTCTTTTTGGAGTCACTCAGAGCTATGAGTTTTCCTCTTAGCACTGCTTTCCTTGTGTCCCATAAGTTTGGGTATTCTGTCTTCCAGAATGGGTATTTTCAAGAGTCCCAGTGCATACTTCCTGAAGTTCAGTCTGAAGAGATCACTCAGTAGAAATAAGCGACTTCTCACTGCGTGCTTCTCAGAATTTAGCATTTTAAAGATCTTTACTTATCTTACAGGTTTCTTCTTCCTCTTTCTTCTTTCTTTCTTTCTTTCTTTTTTCTTTTCTTTCTTTTAATAACATATGTTATTCTAAATTGCCTCTGATTTTTTTCTGAAATTGGATTAAAAAATGAATAATCAAAGCTGGGCATAGCGGTCCATTCCTTTAATCTTAGTACTAAGGAGGCAGAGGCAGATGGCTTTCTCTGAGTTCAAGGTCAGACTGGTCTACAGGGTGAGATCCAGTACAGGCTGTGTAGTGAGACCCTGTCTCAAAAAAAAAGAAACTGAAGGAAGGAAGGGAGGGAGGGAGGGAGGGAGG